>NW_020664439.1:31927927-31992858 GCF_002925995.2 Terrapene triunguis | reverse complement strand
CAGCTCAATTTGATTCTCCTTCTGATCTGAATGTCTATAAACGGTTATTGCAGATAGCTATGCATCATTTCAGCAATTAATTGCTTATTAAATTCTTGGTTTGGTGTGGAATTATAGAAGATTTCTGCAAAGGCTGATGTTTGTGATATTAGCTGACTGCAAACTGTTAGAAAAAGGAGAGTAATGATTTTGAATTAGAATCCACTGTGACAATTCTTGCATATCCTAATATGCTGCAAGTAATTGGTCTGAAAGCTGAAGACTGCCACGAGACTTGATTTAACCATAGCTTTATATTATATCAGCATACAGAGTATTCACACAAGTTCCACTAGTTACCTATCCAGAGCCAAGGAGACTTGTAATTACATTTGTCCTCCTGACAAGGAGGAGTGCCTTTGTTTGCTTGTTTATAATAAGTTAGTTGTTCTCTGGAATTGACCCTGCAAGGCAATAAATTCCACAACGGATAGATGAAATTTTAGGCTTAGGGCTGTAAACACCCATTGATTGATGATGGAAGGCCCTTGAATTAAGAAGTACAGGTGTAAGTGATGATATAATTTGGCCCCAAATGTATAACCTTGGGGAATTCATTTAACTGTCTTGATCTTGAGAAAACCTGCTACTGAGTCTCAGGAAGCTGAGAGATCTAGAATTGAAGAGAGAGATCTGTATCTAGAATACAAGTCTACAATCCTCCTTTTCATTAGTATGTCTAAAAGATTCATTAATCTGTTTTTGGCCATTTATTTCTTTGAAACAAATCACTGCGGATGCTGAGCACTCAATGATCACAGAATCAGAGAAGGTACTAATGGAAAAAAACCCGACTAGGTCTATATGCTTGCCAACAAGGATATGTTCTTTACAGAATATTTTCTAGTGGTTTGCCCTGCCCATTTTTAAAAGGAACAAGAAATGGACATTAGTTATACCACAGTCTTGTACATTTCACTTTCAGGGTTCCTTTCCCCAAATTCAGCAAAATGTTAACTTTCCTGTATACATCCTATAGCATTTAGTTATAAACATGTATACTAAATAATTCCTTTATATCCATATGGTTTACACCTTTCAATTATTTGCAGACAGCTAGAATGTCCACTTTAAATGAGAGAAGTATTATGTACTGTGGCTAATCTCTCTCTATAATTCAATCCCTACTCTTAGACAACTGATTATTTTTTGTTGACCTCTTCTGAACAATTACTGTGTGATGTGGCATATTTACTAACAGATGGAACAGATTGTGCATCATCCCTTTGCATGGATAAGACCCTGGACAGATTACACCTGCCTGATCCAAAGGGTCTTCAGTGCTCTTCCTGGGACAATAGGACTTTTCACCTTCCCATAGTCAGGCCTGTGGCTGACTTCTACAGTCTAAGGAAGATGTTAAATTAAAAAAAAAAATCAGACTTCCCATCCATCCCTGAAGTAACCCACTAAGGGGGAGATTTTCAGAGGCACAAATGGGAATTAAATTCCCAAACTTCCATTAATTTTCTGCCCTTTATACCTTTGAATCTGCGCCCCTAGTTGAATAATCTTAATTCCCTGTGTTTATGCTCTTTTAGGTAGTTTTTGTTTCATGTTACAGTGCAGCATTCTAGCAGAAAAAAAAAGCAAATTATCATGGCAAATCGTTTATTTAGATCTGTTTCCTCAAATGTATTCACTATTTGAATTTTTACAAATAATTTCATCTTTTTTGCTCTACTGGTTGCAAGTGATTGATAGTTGAGCTGCGTCATTTAGTTGTGATTGCTGAGATAAGTATATCAAATGCCTTTCTTAAATCTAAGTGTGTGTCAATCATCCACAAATTTACTTTTGGTAAATATGCTGTAAAATAGATTACATCTGTTATTCCCTTTATCCAGTAATTTTATATAAGGAAACCAATAATAATCAAGTTTGTCTGTCCAGGGTCTCTCCTCTCCCTCCGGGGTTCTCTTATCCTGAAAGTTAGGCTTAAAGGAAAGTAAGCATCAGAATCACTATGCTTTCCTGTTTTTGAAAACTGGTATTACATCTGTTTTCCTCAAATCTTTTGGTGCCTTCCTAGTTGTTCATTTTTCAATATTGTCAATAGTAATAGCTCTTATGACCCCATGTTGTATACCATCTGGACTGGCTGATTTGCAGAATGCCAATTACTTAATTTGTACATGTATGTCTGCTTTGTATCAGTGATTAGTTTAGCAGAATCTTGCTTCCTTACTAATGGGTCAGACTTTCTTCCCATAGATTTCTTGATAAAGGCAGATTTTAAAAAACAAGCTTAGCATGTCAGTCATTTTTGAATAATTTATTAACCTTCATCATTTATTAATGGACCTACTTTCTTCCTAATACTTCTTAAATCCTGTTATATTTGTATTAAAAAGACTTCCTCATCTCCCTTTAATCTCCTATAATAAATAATATTAAAACAACATTTATTATTTGTTATGTTCCTACATGTATTCCAAACATTGTTTTGAAGATCTAAGATGTTTAGGGGTCTGGGAGACATATCGCAATATTTTACCCAAAGTGGCTGATTCAGATAACCATAATCTCAAAGTAATTAATGAACTCCAGTGATCGGTAATGAGTATTGTTGTCAATGAAAGTGTTCTGTTACAGGTAATTTCCTCCCCTTTTTCTCCTTTCTGAAGAAATCCAAAAACCAGCTGTGAAAAGAACAGCAATCATTCTTGCAGCTCTGCAACTTGGATTTGTTTCTGTCTGGTAAGTGCATCTGTATGTTGAATAAATTATTTCCTGGAATTATGATAGCACATTAGTAAGTGACCAGGAAATAACTAAATACCATTTTCAGAGACAACTCCCTCTAAAGATGCACCACAGTGGATATAGATATATACACAATTTAAAATATCAGAAATATTTTCTTTGCCTCTAGTGAAAACGGGAAGCTGTCCAGAACTGACTTTTCCCCTGTAACTAACACTGAAGAATAAGAACCTACACTGGATATGGAAATACTAGTAAAGATATGTTTACACTTACTAATTTCTGACATTTTTCCTATACAGAGAATGTGAACGATTAAAGTAACTTTCTGGTTTCATGGATGCTTTGGGGTAGCCTCATGATGTCACCTAGGTCATCTTGTTTCTAAGTTAAGCATTTTGGACATTTAGGTTGAACAAAAGGCCAATTCTGGACTTTAGTTGTCCACTTTACATAGCATATTTAATTGAACTTTTTTTCTGAATTTGGAAAATCACTGTACACAAGACAACCAAGATGTCAACTGATTCAAATTAACTTCATCATTGTTGCTATAACTAGTGAACTTTGTCTCAGGGATCTATTTTGGAAAGCATGAATGATGTAACATATCCAATGCTAACTTAGGGTGCTGTTAACTAATGAATACAGCCTCATAAACCCAGCTGTCATTGGAAGGTGGACCACCAATTGTGCAGAAGACGGAGTTGAGAGAACATGTACAAATAGGAACTCTGCAGTCTCATTTTAAAGCCATAACTCTAAATCTCTGTTGTGGTCTAATGCTTGTTGAAGTTTATAGAACTAGAGATAGACAGAGAAGCCTTCCAATCTTCAGTGTGTACAGTGATTTTCCAAATTTTAATACATAATAAATACTGCATTACTTCCATAGCAGTTTCTGCCTCCCTAACATGGATATAGTCCCATTTATATTCTTGTACCCAAAACAATTTGATTTGTTTGGGAAGGGGGGGGGAGAGAAGAGAGAACAGACTTAATAGACATAGATGGCAAAATCCCTTAGAAAGAGGAATAAGACCAGCGCCAGATTAAACATTTGTGGGGCCCTATGAACTATGGCAATTGGAACTCCCCACCTCCACCTTCCTTGCCCCCAGGATGTGGAAAAATGAGCCCACCCTCACTCATCCTGCAGCTGCTCCTGTCACACAGGGCTGACCCAGCTCCCTGCTCTGACCTGTTGGTTCATGCCACAGGCTGCAGGCAGGGCCCTCACCCCAAGACACCCATCCACCCTCCCTCCTCTTGGTCCTGGGTTGTTTTTGTATGTGTTGCGGGTCCACACCTCCCCCTACCTTTTCCCTGATGGTAAGGGACCTCTGAGATGTGGACCCTGTGCAAATGCATTGAGGGCTCATTGGTTAATCTGGGTTTGAGTAGGATGGCTCCCCATTTTCCATTATTAACACTGATCAGATTTAGATCAGATCTTCAGCTGGTGTACATTGGCATAGTTCCATTAATGTAAATTGGTGTCAATTACACCAGCTGAGGATCTGGCTATTTATTATTATATAAAGTCCCATAATAATGCATAGATTACTGAGCTTTTCATCCTGAAGGATCCCAAGTACACATCCATGGGATTCAGAAGGGTTTGAACTCTGCCCAGCTAGTCCATGCCAGTGGCTACGCTACTGTTTTTAGTGTGCTAGCTCAAGGAGAACTAGCATGAGTGTGTCTGCTCCTAGTGTAGATGTACCCTTACTATAGTAGGTCTAATTTAGATAGTAAACTTTTCAGTACACTTCTGTCATCATGGAAAAAAGAGCTAAGCAGGGAGAATGGGCTATCAGGCATTATATAACCAGACATAACTATGACTTATTGTCTAACCTCTGCTTCACTGAGCAAGAAAATTGAGAAATAGGGGGCAGGGGTTGAAAAGTCACCAGCATCACATATCAGCTGACAATCTCCTAGATCTTTTTCATTCAGGTCCAGAATAGCATGGCAGTGACAGAGCACTTGGGTGACCACCTGACCATAAACAAGGAAAATGCATCCATATGCATCCTGTGGGACCTCTCAGATGTTTGATACTGAGGATTATTAAATACTCTTGTCCCATTCCAAGAAGCTGTAAGTAGGTAAATGGAAATGCCCTGAAATGGGTCTAGTTCTTCCCCTCACACTAAACCCAGTGGGTTGTTATGGGCAAATGCTCCTGTCTCAAGGACAGGCAGGTTCCATCTTATTCAGCAGTTAGGAGAACTAGTGAGACAACTCAGGTGTGGTCTGCATGCTACTGGGCCTAACATACAAACAGCATCACCTCCCAGTTGTCTCAGTACTTAGCCAAAATCTACACCTTAATAAAAAGTAGCTATGTAAAGCTGAACCCAGTCAAGATTGAGATGAAGCTGATAGGAAAATGGACTAAAGGGGTATGGTCTGTACAGATGCTGAGAGACAATCTCGCAGCCCAGATTGTCAGAGTCAAGTTAACAGGTCTTGGGCAAGCGTGCTAAACATAGCTGTGTAGACTTTGCTTTGACTTGGGCAGGAGCTTGGGCTCTGAAGCCTACTCTTGCCTAGACTTCAGAGCCTGAGTGCCAGACTGAGCCGTACATCCACATTCCCATTTTTAGCACGCTAACATGAGACCTGCTAACACTAATCTATTGACACAGGATGCAACTTGCTCCCAGCAGTTGTGCTGGCATACCCTCAGAGCTCAGGATGTAGTCTCTGACATCCTCACTATCGATGGCATCTACACTCAGATTATGATGTTGGTTCACAGCCAACACTTGGGCTTGTGCAAGAAGAGCCTGGGCTCTGAGACCTTGTGAGGGAGTAGGTCTCAGATGTCTGGGCTGAAGCCAGGGTCAACACTACAATTTTATAACCCCGCAACTGAAGTCCCATGAGCCCAATTCAGCTTACTCAAGCCAGCTGCAGGTGTTTTGTTGCAGTGTAGACATACACTTACGAATCCTCAGAACTATCAGATATCCAGATACCTAAAGTGGCATAAAATTCCCCATTCCATATGTGAATGGTCAGAGGATACCTCATCCTATTAGACACAGATCTGTTCGTAGTGATTCATGCATCTGTAACCTCTACACTTGGTTGTGCAACTCATATCTAGGTATGAAGTTATATACCTGGGAAATCTCCACTGATACAAAATGGTATTCGGCAAAGTTACTTAGCAGCTTGGATCACTGAACACATCACTACAGTGCAATACTCTCTGCACCGACTTGACTCCCCATTGAATAAAGTCTTGTTCAAGATCTCAGTCCTGGTACCCAAAGCCCTGCAGAATAGAATGACCCCAACTGGGATTTGGCAGTAACACTTTTGAGAAGTGAAAAACATCAGCTCTTTAATCATCATTAACGACCAGGGCTGTTTTTCATCTAATTGAAAAGACTGGTAGAATTCTGTGATTAAGTTCCTGTTAGTCAAATCATGAGTCTCGTATATAAGCTCCATGAGAAGGGTAATATATAATATTAGACCCAATATACAGTAAACACCATTAAATGACAATATTCACCAAATTGTTGATACTCAGTTACCACAAGTATATCACTTGGTGATATCCTCATATACCATTGTGAGATAACTGTTGGCAAGGGCTGAGTATCAATGGAAGCCATTACTATTACCAAATGTAGGGGTCATCTCATTCTGAACATACCTTTATTTTTATATTTGTTTATGTACAGGTTAACATCTGCAGCAAAGAGCAAAGGAATGACAGGTACAACCTGCATAGATTCTTTCCACACGCCCCACTCCCTTTCATTTATTATATAATTTATCATTCTATAAGTCTCCATAAAAGCTACGTATGCATTGCGGGGTAGAATCAGACCTGACATAGCAAAACAGCAGCTAAATGTAAGAGCACAGTTTTCTAAAAACATGTTATTTAGATTTGGAATGGGAGGTAATAGACTGTAACGTGCAGTGTGACAGGAAAAGCTATAGACTGCCACACACAATTGCCTAGATTTACAAACACACACACCATATAAAATGTGCATAGCTGGCTAGAATGATGGTACATAGCCTGCCCCCCCCCCGCAAATATCCTTCGTAAAAGTGTCAGGATTCGTTTTCTCTTCATCATATTTAAATATGAAACTTCCAAAAGCAGTTCTATGCTTTTTCTGAGGCAAGTATGCAGAAACTACAATGAAGCTATTATTAGAGCAAAACAGAATTGCCATTCTCTAGACAGCAACAACTTTCAAGGTTTCAACATTTGTTTTTGTTCCACACTGGCATAAAAAGGAAACCTTTCAAACATTTTTTGCAAATACAATTGTGTCAAAATATCTGTTTTAGAGATACTCTCACACTGTATAGTCTCATGATTATGGCACTGTCCTAGCATATGGAAGAGGAAGATCTAGGCTCAAGTCCCTACTTTCCCAGTTTCAGAGCAGTTTTCATATCAGATCACTATGATTCAGGCACAACCTGTATCTTCCACATCCTAGGTCAGTGCCCTAACCACCAGTCTATGGATACACATTAGCTTTGATAAAATGAAATTTCATCAAAAAACAGGTCCAGCCAGCACTAATAGTTAGGTTGTTGAAAGACTTTGGAAGCTAACTAGTGATTGCAATGTCTTTCTCACCCATAATAGCATAGTACTTTGCATTTCCATCTGACTATAGCAAAGTACATATATTAATGAATTAAGCCTCACAACTCCCCGCTAAATAGTTAAGTATTATCCCCATTTTACAGCTATTGAAACGGAGGCTCAGAGAGGATAAGGCACAGATTTTGGAAGGTATTGAGGCATTGGTGTGCTCAGCACTACAATGCTTTCCTGATTTATGACCCTAAATCTCACATTCAAGAGGGGTTCAGGCACTTAGCCAAAAATCTTGTCATTTGATGGTATTTAGGTTCTTGAGTGTCAAAAAAACTCTTTTGAAAATGAAATTTAGGCTCCTTAATCAATTAGATGTTGCAATGCTGAGTGCAGTTACACCTTAGTACCTTTGGAAATCTGGGCCTAAATGTCTTCCTCAAAGTCACACACCAAGTAGCAAAGCTAAAAATACAATTCCAATCTTCCAACTTCAGTATCATGCTCTAGCCACTAGACTACAAACTCTCTTTTCCACAGTTAGTCCTGTCTTTTTGCTTATTCTATCCTTTTTCTCTTTTAAAAATGTTACCATTATGGAAATTTCACTATCATCATGAAGAAAGCCTATATTTAAGCATTGTTAAATGTTTGACAAATCCAGAAAACCAAGGAAATTCAGATTTAAAGGTTGCAAATCCAGGCTGACACCCCAACCTTACTGATATTGCTGTAAACCTCATTGCTTTTGTGCATTGAAGTCAAACCCTTTACTTTACTAAATGCAGGTTTTTTGTAGTTAAATTATAGTAACAAGTGCTCCAATTTCAGTAAAACCCACTACCCACAAGATTTGGATTACTAAAATATAACCTAAATCCTTCCTGCTGGTGGTGTGTGCATTTGAAGATAAGTGGCAGGGTGAGTAGGCTAATAATGTACTGGAATCTCCTATGGATAGTTCAGTATCTCTAATTTTATTGCAACTTTTTTCCTAGTTAAATTTAGATCAATGGAAGGAAATGCATTTATATCTATTCTGCTGTTTAATTTTTTAAGGTGTGATGAGAACTCTACATATGTAGAGGTTGGAAACACTGGACCCAATTCATGCCTGTGGCAATTCCATTGATTCAAATGGGTTAACACTAGGGATGAATTTTGCCCCTCATGTTTAAAACATAATGTCAAAGGAATTAGAACTGGAAATGACCTAAATAGGTCATTAGTGCCTCTCACTGTGAGCACAGGATTATTCCCTATAGCACATTTATGCTTTGTTCAGTATACTTTTAATGAGATTTCTACCACACAAGAAAAAACAAGCAAGCAAATAAATACCTTGCTCTAATTGTTAGAATTAGCACTTTAATTTGATAAAGGTTAAGAATCAGAAAACTGAGCACCACTGTTATCAGATGGAGGTGCCCCACACCTTTAGCAACTAATATAAAATACACTAATTCCAGTTTATGAAAGGTTGTTTTTTTTTAAAAGGGCGCTAGCAAATGTGTGTTGCAGGGACAGACTGGGCAGACTGTGCCTCCAGTCCTTTCTCCTCACAATCAGACATAGTTGGTAAGGAGTGTCCACCTTGGAAATTGGGAAGCAAGGATCCACAAGGGGTCTAGTGCATATTCTTTCACTCCCAGGAGGCAGGGGGAGAAGAAGCCAAGGACTTGCTATTCTCCACTCTACTTTATGTGGAGCAGTAGTAGTTAGTTTGTGTGCAAAGACCGAAGAGTCTAAGCGGCAACCAGAAAGGCAGGAAGAGGAATGCCAGTTTCTAATGGGTGATGCACATGATTTGTGTATACTATTTATGGTTGCATAATATTATGATATGCACATATAGTATCATATGGTAATATTTATGGCCATCTTTAAAATAACTAGAAGTAGAACAGTCTTGTAGGCCAGGAATTAGGAGATCTGGGCTGATCTGATTTCACACACTCCCTATATGACCATCGTCAAGTTACTTACAGCTAGATTTTTGAAAGGTATTTAGTTGGGATTTTCAGAAGCATCTAGGCACTTAAGTGAAAGTTTTTTCCCCCTAAAAAATCCTACTCAGTGCCTAAATACCTGTAAAAGTCTGGCCTCTAGTCATTGTGTGCTACAATTCCCTGTCTCTCATCTGTTTTCATTGTAAGCTTCTTGGATCAAGAACTATTTTTAACTAGGCATGTTACAGTGCATAGCAAAGTCAGGCCCTCATTTCATCTGGCATCACTATGGACTACTATAAGAGTAAATCTCTGTTGGTATAGTATGTGTCAACAAAAAAGTATTTTTACCAGTGTTTAACAAAGAGTATCAGGGACATTTCTCATGGTTACTAATATTCTATTTGTATTCCAGTAGCAGCTAGAGAACCAAACTGGACTGAGATCCCATTGTGCTAGGTGTTGCACAGATATATAGTAATGAACATTACCTGCCTCAAAGAGCTCACAATTCTGAATATGACTTTCTGCGCCTTAAAACTGGTCCTTGACACAGTTCTTAAGATATTTTAAATAAACTTTGAGTTTTCTAGAAAAAGTGATTTGGGGGATAAAATATGGCTAAAAAAGGTGTTAGAATACATTTTACCATATGTTTAATATCTGCGTAAAGTGGTTTATGTCCATCAACTGAAATAGGGGCAAAACACTCTCAGCTGGCCAAAGACCACACCTGCAAACTTTGAAATGGAAATGATCCCTTTGAGGATTTTAGGGATGTGTATGTCAAAATGGATCTTAATGGAAAGCAATTCTCAGCCAAGAAGCAACCAACAATTGATAATGCTGGAAACCCAATCTTCTCCTCAGTTACAGCAGTTAAAAATGAAAAGCAACTCTACTTTATCTAACACTATTGCATCGGATTTATACTCCTCAGGGCAGAACTGGGAATGAATACTAAATATAGTCCAGTTGCTCAACCAGGGTAAATTGGGATAGCTCCATTAACTTCAGTGGAGCTGCACTGGTTTACATTAGCTGTGGATATAGTCTGGTGTGCGTAATTTGTATATCAGATTAGAACAGTGCATCCAAGTCATCCATCCAGGAGTGCAAAAACATCTGTGTAACAGGTAGAGAACTCAGAGTCCCTTCTTTAAACTGACTTTCAAAAAGTGTCTGTTTTTATTTTATTTTTGTAACTAAAAGGATGCTATTGCTATAGCTGGACCAGAATCCCTCTCCCCTGTGGCTAAAGGAAGCCAGTATGTTTGTTTTCACAGCGAAAACAATGTACGACAAGGGAGTATACTTGATCTTTCAGTGTGGTTCCATATCATCTTTCACATATTGTGGATCAGGAAAAGTTTGTATCAATATTGCTTTCTTCACTGGTCTTCATCTTTCACATCTCTTTTATAACACCAGGCTACAGGCCCCAACCCTAACCAGGGGAGGACTATTTTCAAAGAGCCAATTTAAATATGCAGGTTACAAAGATGTTCGCCATCTTTAACACAGCTGTCGTTTCCTTGTAGGAAACCAAATTGAAGTGGCTGGTAATTTCTTTAAAAAGCATTGGCATTAATTTTCTTGCTATTACGCTGGCACAGCAATGTGTATGCTTGTAGATACTGACTTGCCTAATTTTGCCCAGGCTTTTTGTTTGACAGTTCAGTCATTGCTTAGTGACTTTGTGGAAACGTTAACATGCAATTTAGTCACTTCAACCCTGATATTCAGAAAGTATGCCTATCAATAAATATATTTGGTATTTATCTGCCACACAAATGGCAGCTTCATAAGTTATACTTAAATTGACCTTCACTATTCAACTGTTCATATTTTCATTCATTCAATATATATGTAGACAAATTTGTGATCATTTACCCAGAGCCAATACATTTACTACATAGGGTCTGCCCCCATTTATCACACATTAGAAATAGCATTCTACACAGAAAAGCCTACATTGAGAAATACTAGTATTGTTAAAATGATATGCAAAGTGTACAGTAACTCCTTGCTTAATGTTGTAGTTATGTTCCTGAAAAATGCGACTTTAAACAAAATGATGTTAAGCAAAACCAATTTCCCCATAAGAATTAATGTAAATGGGGGGAGGGAGGGGAGAGGTTCCAGGGAAATTTTTTTCACCAGGCAAAAGACATTACACACACACACACACACACACACACACTTACTTTTAAACAAAATTTAATACTGGTTTCAGAGTAGCAGCCGTGTTAGTCTGTATCCACAAAAAGAACAGGAGTACTCATGGCACCTTAGAGACTAACAAATTTATTTGAGCATAAGCTTTCGTGGGCTACAGCCCACTTCATCAGACGCATAGAATGGAACATATAGTAAGTATATATACATACAGAGAACATGAAAAAGTGGAAGTAGCCATACCAACTGTAAGAGGCTAATTAATTAAGATGGGCTATTAGCAGGAGAAAAAAAACAAAACTTTTGTAGTGATAATCAAGATGGCCCATTTTAGACAGTCAACAAGAAGGTGTGAGGATACTGAACAGGAGAAATAGATTCAATGTGTAATGACCCAGCCACTCCCTGTCTCTATTCAAACCCAAGTTAATGGTATATA
Source organism: Terrapene triunguis (assembly GCF_002925995.2). NCBI lineage: Eukaryota > Metazoa > Chordata > Testudines > Emydidae > Terrapene > Terrapene triunguis. Next base: position 31,980,956 of record NW_020664439.1, on the reverse strand, counting down.
GTTTGCATATTAATTCAAGCTCAGCAGTTTCTTCTTGGAATCTGTTTTTGAAGCTTTTCTGTTGCAAAATTGCCACCTTTAAGTCTGTTACTGAGTGACCAAAGAGGTTGAAGTGTTCTCCTACTGGTTTTTGAATGTTATGATTCCGGATGTCAGATTTGTGTTCATTTATTCTTTTGCATAGAGACTGTCCGGTTTGGCCAATGTACATGGCCGAGGGGCATTGCTGGCACATATCACATTGGTAGATGTGCAGGTGAATGAGCCCCTGATGGCATGACTAATGTTATAGGGCAGGAGTCCCGGGGAAGCCGTCAGGGGGCGAGAAGCAGGAGGGGTCGGATAGGGGGCAGGCTGGGCCACGCGTGGCTGTTTGGGGATGGCACAGCCTCCACTAACGGGCCCTCCATACAACTTTGGAAACCCGATGCAGAACTCAGGCCAAAAAGTTTGCCCGCCCCTGTTCTAGAGTCAGGACTTCAGGATTTTTGTCAGTATTCATCCATACACTAGCTCCATTTATGGATTGATACACTGTTGAGCATTAATTACTAACACATGCACACAACCCATCACCATGTCAGTCAGTTTTGTGAGTTTCAAAGCTGTAATAGGCTACATATATAGTAGCTGTCTGCTCAGACTTCTAATTTGTTTCCTACTGGGGAGGATCACCTGAATTTTCTTGATTAGGTCTGATAGAATCATGTAGAAAATTCCAGAGTGGCCTGATTTATTCCATCTTCTATGCATCTTATTTTAAAAACTCCCACTTGACTATTCTTCTTGCTACCAAACTAGCAAATAATGTACAGTGATATACATGTATAATGTTTGTGTATCCTATCAATATCCTTTAAATTAGTTTTAAAATGTAAGACTGCTGAGAGACAGCAAGACAAAGTCAGAACTGAAGACACAATAAAGAGAAACATCAACACAAACCATAGATCAGTAGATCTTAAATTTTTGAGTTCAACAAGAGAGTTATGATATCCCATAGGTGGAATTTTATTGTTTGATGAAAAGTTGAATCAGTAGGCATTGAATCTGAGACTGTGGGAACCATTTGCTTTACTGGGTTTACTGAAGCAGATAAAATGCTGGTTGCTTGTATGAGATTTTTTTTTTTTTTTTAAAAATAGTATCCCTTAAGAGAGTCACTATTTAACCATCACACATCCTCTCTTCTAATAGCCTGCCTGCCACTGCCTGGGAGTGTTGCTCTAGGAGAAAGCATAGAGATCTCTTTATCTTCATATCCCCCCTCCCATGTAAGTGGTAACTATAATGAATCTATGTTTCCTGAGTGCAAGTGTAACGGTGCGGGGACTCACCCCTGCGGCGCCTCCTGTCGGTCGTCCTGGGAATTAGCTCTTCGACCCAGGAGCGCCCCCTGCAGGCCAGTGTCCTGCTTCCTGCTGGGTCCCAAGTCCCTCTTGGACCCCAGTGCCCCTTTCAGACCAGGGTGCTGCCCCCTCCAGTACCCCACAGTCTCACTGGGTCTCCCCTCCCCAGGGAACCACCACCCCCTATCCCCACCTCGCCTCAGTCGTAGGCTACTGCCAGTCACCAACTAGCCCCCGTTTCCTGGGGCAGACCGCAGTATAAGCCACTCATCACAGGCAAGGAGGGGTTTGGATCTGCTGCCTCGGCCTAGCTTTGGGCTGTCCCGTACAACCCCAGTACCTATTTGGCCTTATACTAGGCCGCAGCCTGGGGGTTTCCAGGCTGGAGCTCCCCAGGCCTTCCCCCAGCCCTGCTCCAGCTCAGGTACCTTATCTAGCTCCCCAGCAGCCAGGCCCAACTCCCTCCAGAGCTAGAGGAGACTGTGTCAGCTCATGGCTTCACTGGCCTTTATAGGGCCAGCTGGACCCTGATTGGGGTGTGGCCCCCAGCTGAGGCTGCTTCCCCCCCAATCAGCCCAGCTTTTCCCCTGCCACAGCCCTCTCCCAGGGCTATTTTTAACCCTTTCAGGCCAGGAGCAGGTGACCATCCCTCTACAGCAGGGTTTGCGAATACTAATGCCAGCACTGCATGGTTCAGAGTGGGGTGGGGCAGTGCTAGGTAGGGGTTAGTGCATGTTCAGCTTTCCATACAGGTCTAGCAAGTATGTAACTCAGTGCTTTCCCCCAGCAGTACTGGATTCATTCTGCCTTAGGAGGCAGAATACATCTCTTCACCACCACTCAGGTGCTTTGTTGCATATACACACATGCCACTTTATCCAAGAGCTATATTTTGGCCTTAGATTTATATGGGAAGAAAATGCAGCAAGAAGACCTATAATAGCCCTTATTTTGAGGATCACTGTGTGTAGTTTAAGAACGCAAAATGTTTGGAATGCTTCCCCAATTGACGACTACAGACAGTTTAACATCCTTTATAGCAGAAATTCTGTTTACAAGCCTTGTTGGAAATATGAGATTAATGAAAATATGACCTTAAAATTAAACGAACTGTAGGACAACTGTAAAGTGAGGATGACAAGTTCAATTTGCAACAGATACATAAGCCAAGTGATATGATTTTTTCTTCAAGCATCTCTACTAAAAGCGAAAATATTTCTGAAATTATATGGCCTTTAGATTCTGTTTGGAAAGGTCTCTTTCACTTGGGAAACTGCCTCCATTAAATCAATTTTAAGCCTCCAGGCAACTTCCAGCATCAAATACACAGTTGTTATATAATTATCTTAGAAATAGCTGTAAGTGAATGACTAGAGAAAATTAGCCTTCATGTCTAAAAAGAGGCAACGTAGTTGTAAATAGTAAAACTGTTAAGGAACTCAATTGTATCACATACCATGCATACAGGTATAGACGCTTCCAAAATGCATCATGACGTGTGTTTTGTTCTGCAAACTAAATTAATCATGAGGAAAATGTAAACCTAACTATAGGGTCATGGATCAGCAAGGAGATTAAAAGTGTTTTCATTATAGTTGCTTTTCAGATAAGGCAGCCATTGAAATTCTTCAAATCACCTTACTAATAATTACCATAATAGCCAAACTACAACTGCTCATAAGTGATCACCACTAGAAATTGCTATTAAGTCTGCAAACTACTACCACAATGAAGCGACTTTTTATTGCTATTATTAGTCAAAATGGGCATCCATGGCACATGTGGAATTGTCATTAAAATTAACAGTATTTCTATAAGCATAGAGCAACTGCAGAAATAGACCATACACGAGAGGGGTAGATGGTGACTGGAAGCAGCTCTGTTAGGGGCATTCTGCTAACAATGACATGTGCAGCCCTTCAGCTCTTCATATAAAATAGGATGACATTTTATAAAAATTTGGATTAGCCCTTTGAACCTTGTGGTTTGTGGCATGATACTTAGTGGAAATTGATAACCTGGTTATGATCCGAGACATTGATCATTGTGATTGCTTAGAACTGGCAGACATCTGGACTAATTCCTAAATTATAGAAGGTCACAAAAATGCTTGTCTCTACAAAAGTATGTCTGTTACACACACAAAATGTTCTGCCTTATCTGCATGTCAGACATCTCAAACACCAGGTCCGTTTTGTCATAATATTCATACTCCCCATTCTGTCTAACTGGGAAAGGTTTGGTACCCAAAGTTTATTCCCCATGAGAGGACTATTTTAAGCCATTTAGGACACACTTCTAGAAACACTGTACCTATTGATTGCTGTGCACCATTTGATATCCAATAAATCAAGCCCACAAGGAAAAACAGGAAACTAAAGATTAAACATGCTGAAGAGGGGGAAAAAAGGGGGGAAATGATGGCAGAACATTAAGGACACCTGTACTTCTCTAAAACTCTCAGCCTTTCAAACAGAATCATAAAGAGATTTTATCAGATTTCAGTCTAAGCATTAAGGCTAGGCCAATGTATCATAGCGAATGCTGAAAGTGCCAACCTGCTCCACATTTGATTCTCCTACCATAAATTAAGTAATATTAGACTGGTATAAGCAAACATCCAATGTTTTGAGAGCTAGCATACTATGTTAGCCTGCGGTGGTCTATTCCTGGTCTTTGTATTTATTTGTCATTGTCAGAGGAGAAAGGGACATAAAATGCACCCATCACAACCACTTGTGTCAAAAACATACAAGTGGCAAAATTTTGCACTCCTGATTTAGGCAAAACTTTGTGCAGGACAGTCCCTGACTGGAGTCAATGAGGCTTTTGCCTGAGTAAGGATTCCAGGCCAAGGACTATAATAGTCAGATTATTGACCAAATCTTACTTGATTTACTCATATGAGTAGGCTTTTCTCTACTGACACCAGTGGGATGAACACTGATTAAAGGTTGGGGAATTTAGCCCTTGAGTAAGGTCTGAATAAAAACAGAAAAGGGCCTCACCATTTGGCTGCATATTACCTTATATCATAAGTTTTTACATGTAATGACACCAAACTAATTCATTTGGAAAGTTTCTCTTTTCAAGACCATTTGGACCAAAAGACAAGTTTTGGATATTGCTCCTCCATGTTTATCCATTTGTCGAGTATTAGGGTCTGAATCTGCTCTCACTTGCACTAAATCTTGACTCTCTCTCTCTCTCACGGTCCATGTCCAGGTTCCTTCCTTACTTAGGATGGCCTTTGTATCAAGGGAGGCTAGGCATTATAGACAAACTTGCAGATGTTGGGCTGGGCACTTCATCATCAGACATTGTTGTCCGTGATACTGCCTCACACTGTGGGAGGAAGTCAGGCCAAACCAATGCTAGGTTGTGGCAACTCTGGTTGAGCCAGAGTACCCTGTTGAGCATAGTCGAGGATCTACTATCAAGTGGACAAGAAGGCAGGTGCCATGATAGACTCCTGAATTTACTGATGAAAATCAGGAGTAACCCCAACGAATTTGATTAAATTAACACTAGCGTAATTCCAATCAGAGAAAAGTGCACTTGTAGCTCTCAGATTCTCTCCCCAAACTATTTTTGTGACAAAATTATTAGGATCTTTTCTGGTTTTACCTGTAACCCCCACTTGGAGTTTGCCAGCTCTAGTCTGAGCCTTTAGGAGGTCATAGTACCCTATAGACTACAACAATAATGGCCAACCTAGCAGAATCTTCTGACACTATTTCTCATCATGATTGGAGTCAGGGGTGGGGAAAATGGACTAGAAACTCCTGCTGAGCCTATAAGGCGAGTTCTGCATGGTGACATGGACCAGAAGTTTGCCGGGCCAATGATGAGCCAAGGTTGCTCAGGTTCCTCAGCAGGAGGAGGCAGCCGGTGTAGAGATAAAGATTAGTTTTAGTTTCAAGCACTAAGTTTGGGAGCTGAAAGAGAAGCCAAACAGCTCAGGTCATCTCTGATTATCTCCTCCACCCCACAAAGGGAGTCTTTGAATTGCTGTGGGATCAGGCAGTGCCAGCCCCACAAAGACCAGCATCCAGAGTAGAAGAGATCTGACCTTGCACCAGCTACCAAGACCAAGTCTTCCACAGGACTACAGACCCATGAGCGAGGAGGGGACGTTGCCCCTGCAGGGGCAAAAACATCATAAGGAGCGACTTCTTTTTGTTGTTGAAGCTTGCCAGTGTTCACAGCACTCATCTTTGGACACATCCCCAGCATACCATTTTCCAGGGAAAGTGTGTTTAAACAAGAGTGGGGTGGGGTGGGAGGGGAGTATTGGGAAATGTGTTGACGTGTTAGTACTTAGTTAACCTTAACCCTTTCCTTCCTCAGATCTTAGTTTCCTGTTCCCAATAAAGATCTTGTCATGGGGTTCACTCACCATGGGACACCTCATTGTGTTTGCATCTGGAGAATCAGCTTTCATCCAGTGTGAAACCCCTTTTCTCACACCATGACCCTCCCCCCCCTCAGTCTCCAGGACTTACAGTGCTTTCTCTTTGTGACAGCCCTCCACTGCACGGTCCTCCCCTCACAGGGTATCAAAGTCTCACCAGATCATCTGTCCTTATGCTGCTCCAGACAGTCTTCCAGTCCAGAACCAGGTCCTGTTCCACTTTCCCAGCATCTGCTAGGGAAACCTGGGTTCACCCACCACTCCAGGGATCCTACATCTAGCAGCTATGGTCGGTTGCTGGTTCCCTGGACTCCTTCCCACTTCCCTGCTCTATCCTCTAGCCTCATCCCCAGATTTGCCAGCCCAAACTCCCTCCTCTCAGGGAATTACTATAGGCTACTTGTTTCTCTGACTTCTTGCCAGACTGTGGCCCCAAACACCACTGCCTTCTCCCAGGGAGTGACTACTTCCCTTAGAGCCGCCTTATGCACTCAGTTTCCTCCTTTTATATAGGCCAAACCTGCCACTTCCTATTTGGGATCCATCTTCACTTAGGGCTTTTTCTTTAAGCCTAAATCTTCTCCCAGGTGCAGCCTACCATCTTAATTTACCTAATTTAACCTGCTCTGCCTTGTGTGGCATAGACAACCCATCACAGTCCCCCTTTGTTATATTATAATATGGAGTGCATCATTTCTTCACTGGGGTTTGTGTTCATGTCCTTTCTTATATTCTGGGTTTTACAGCAGCAATTGTAGTATTCATTTCCCTGAGGGATTACACTTCTTGTGTCTTGGAGTCACCTTGGGTGGAGGGACCAGCCATGACAAAAACAAAAAAAACCAAAACTGAGGATCCAGCCCATGTGAGGAGAGAAATCATTCCAAGTAGCCAGCACCAGGGAGGGTCTTGATCCACATATCAGGGAAGGGGCTACATAAGTATTAATCTACTAATAAATTTAGACTCTTATTTTACATCTCACAAATTATAATTTGAGGAAGCAAAAGAGGAAATATTGACCTAGGAAAGAACAAGGACACAGGTGGTTGTCTTGAAGGTAAGAACAACAACAAGCTTGTCAGGCATCCTCCAAGTCATCCCAGTCCCACTGCCCAGTCTGTGTCTAGGTGTCTTACAGCTAGCTGTAGTTAAGAAAAATCAAATCCCTGTTGAAAGTTCTTATTTTATTCCAGACAGTGACACATTCTGGCCCTGCTGAAGTCAATGGGAGTTCTGTGATTGACTTCAGTGAGGCCATGAGTTCACCCACAAAGTGTGGATGAAACCTAAATTTGGGCCAGAACATACAATCCTTATAAGCATTTACTCACTTGAGTAGATACATTGTACAACCTGTACTCCCATTACCTACTTAAGTAGTCTCTCTGATTGCAGTGTATCATACCAGGTGAGATTTTCTTGAGACAAAACAGTCTGAGCCAAAGTCCATTTTAATCAATGGAAAGATTCCTAGTGATTTTATTGGGACTTTGGATAAATTTCATCTAGGAGGAGGGATTTGTGTCTTTACATTCCTATAATTTATAATCACACAAATTTAAAAACAAAACACGCACAAAGGGTGCTCGCAGACTGAGATCTTGTATAAATTTTAGCTTTGAGTGAGCTGTGAATGGCTGCATCCATGTTAATCCCCTACAAATTGGAGACCAGTACAAATGGAGGTTTTAAAAAAATCATTCAAGAGAAGCTGAAACCTTAATGATGTAACATGCAGGGCAGATGGGTTGAAAAAAAGGTGACAAATCAAAGTCAGATTATGTCAAGGGCAGTTTGGCACACTGAATATTTTATCGACAGTAATTAGTTCTGAGTGTGTAGTACGGTGCAAGAAATACAGGCCTAATAATATCAGGCAGGTCTGAAAAAGTTGTGCATGCACTGGAACGTGCAAGAGAGCCTGATTTATAGTGTTCCCGATACATTTAAATGTCAAAAATGCATAATTTATGAATTCAGCTGTTTAGAGTTTTATTCTTCTCCAGATTATGTATACTAAAATGACCAGACTCTCTGTAAATTATGTTCAATTTGTAGTGGATTACTCATTTGAAACAAAGTGAGAAAAATGAGTACTTGTTATTCACTTCACATATCACAAAACAGATGGCTTCAGTGTGCTTTTCCACTCAACACGAGGATTTGGATTTGTCATCAGTCATTGATCATCTCGATTTCACACTCCACATGTGCTTTATTACTTAAATGTTTTGGTCCTCACATACAAGATGAGTTGCATTGAAGTATAAGGAAGGGTGTTGGGTTTTTAACAATGGCCATTGAAGTTTTAAACACTTAGTAGCTGCACACTGCTCATGAGGAAGTGACTGACTCACTCACACACACTGGGCGAAGGGTGACAGCTCTAGCTACAGATTGATGCATAGAATAAGTTAGTATTGTTCTGAAAATAACTTGATCACTAAAGCAGTGGTTCTCAACAAGGGGTCCAGCGCCCCCTGGAGGGGGGCTGTGAGAAGGCTTTAGGGGGTCCACCAAGCAGGGCCAACATTAGACTCGCTGGGGCCCAGGGCAGAAAGCTGGAGCCTCACCACTTGGGGCTGAAGCCCGAGGCCCTGAGCCCCCCCAACACCTGGGGCTGAAGCCAAAGCCTGAGCAATGTAGCTTCACTGTGGCCCCAGGCAATTGCCCTGCTTGCTACCCCCTAACACTGGCCCTGGCTTTTATATGCAGAAAAAGAGTTATGACACAGAGGGGGCCATGAAGTTTTTATAGCATGTTGGGGGGGCCTCAGAAAGAAAAAGGTTGAGAATCCCTGCACTAAAGGAGATTAGTCTCAAGGCAGGCTACTCCACATAGGGAACATGAAACTCTGAGTTTGCATATGTGGAGTTTCTAGTGCATTATTCTTACTGAGAGACAGGTCTTAAGGTGGTCAGGGGTTTGCCCCTCCAAACCAACTCCTCCTCCTAGATCCATTCCGTATTGCAGCCCTGTGCCTCCATACAGGCTACTTGCCCCTTGACAGGATGGGTACTACCGAGTTATGTGGTCAGGCCTCCCCCATCAGTTGCTGTCCACGACAGAGGAGCTCTCAGTGCAGAGCAGGACAGCAAGTAAGTGAAGGCTGGTTGTGTTAGCAATCAGGTGCTCACAACAGTGCTATGCAGTTAGAGTGGTGTAGAGTACCAGATTGCAGCTATTTCTCCAGCCCCTTCCTTCACACACTGACTGCAGCTCCCTCTCCACCTGTGGAGAGACCGCTGCAGATTCAGATGGAAGAGGGTCCCTGATTGGTCACTCCCCTTTCACACCAGCTCCAATCTGCTATTTTCACTCTTTTGGTTCACAAGATGTAATGACCCTATATCATCTAGACAGATTCATGGAAATACCTAGGGCCAGCAAGAGAATGAAGCGACTTATTGAAGAGGCATAAACAGAAACTATGAAAATCAAAGTGATACTTCAGTAGAGTTTAATATGAAAGTTTTAAACTTAATGATTTTCAGTTAATTGACAGACTATTTTCCAAAGCAAATACAGGTGACTACTGTACCTTTAAGGCTCTGGTCCTCATTGCTGTGGGGGCGGAGCTGCTCCAACTGAGCAGAAGTTCAGGATACACTACTGCTCAGGAAGGCAAAATACTTGATCATGCTCCCCTGCACACAAGGAGAATGCATCCAAAGCTACCAGTCATGACCCCAATTGCCCCAGGTTATTTCACTTTGGAGTGGCAGTATTAGCCTCACACATCTAAGGGGAGCACATGGACTAAAGTTGTGACCAGCTTCTACCTGGCAAGTGTGACCCCGGAGGCTGAAGGTTCCCAGTGTTGTATTGCCAACCCCAACCATTCAAAAATTATGAGTCAGGTCCTCAGAGAATGAGAGATTGGAATGGAAGTCATGAGATTTAAAGACTAATTTTCAGGATTCTTTTCATTTGACTGTCAGTTTGAGCCATTAGGATCCATGTTTTAAAGTACATGTTATTCATTCTAGAAAGTAGGGATCTGATTCCCCCAGTCATTTAAACCCATCTAGCTTCAGACACTTTAGTGGAGTTAATCCCAATTTACACAGCAAGAACGGGAACTCAGGCACTAGCAGTTCAAATGTTAGCTGCCAAGCCATAAGAGATGAATATGCCTTATTGGGGCTTCTGAAGGATTTCTTGCTAAAAAGACTGTGCTGAACTTTATTAGGGGCTCTCTGATAAAAATCCAGAGTGTGTCCTCCTACCCCCACTTTTAGTACAAACACCTGCTTGAATTTTCATTAGGTTCCTGCTGAGAGAGAGTACACAGCACATATGTTAATGCTTTGTTTTTTTAAAAAAGCATTATGAAGGCATAGCAGTCTGGCAAGACACTTCTTTCTGATACATATAATGCATTCCCACTCTCCACTTCTGGTGCTGTATATGTTATGTAAATCTTCAAGGAATCCAAATTTTAAAAGCATCTAGTTGGGCCAGCACCATTTTTTAAAGAGGATTTTTAGCATATGTTTACAGATCCCTAGAACTATACCATTGTAAATCACTATTCCCAGTAGAGAGCATAACAGCTTCTTTATGCTCTGAAAATATAAATACACATACCCAGCTGAAACTTAAGTGGTCAGTCAATACAGCATTGGGCTCAAAGGCAAATTAGTTCCCAGAACACATCATCCAGCTTTTTATTATTTTTTTTCTTGAAAGCAGGTTGTATGCAAACATTTAGAGTTTAACAAAACCAACACACACCCCTCCCTTGGAAACTGATTTTCTTCTCTTGCATTCAATTACAATCCCCTCCATTGTGCCTACATTCCATTTGGAGGATCTGAGGCAACTGTATTTACTAACCAATGTGTTGCACATCTTCAGGAGGGGATCATTCCCACAGGATTCAGCACAGTGAGGAGTCAGATGGCTACTTGATATGTCTCCCTCTATGGATTCAGATGGGAAGAGCAGCATATATTTGCTTTCTCTCTCCACTCCTAGTGGTAAATTTGCCCAGATGAAATCACAGCTGTATTCACATGTGTGCAGTGGCTCCTGGGGAATCTCCACTTGAGTGTTTAGGGCACCTATATGTAGAGGAATCTCATAGACCAAGTAGGGTGTAGGAAGCCCCAGAGCAAGAGGCAGCACAGGACCTCTGTACAAATGGGTGCTGGCAGCTGAACTGCTCAAATCATTCTCCTGTCACTCCCATGACAGAAGAATGTGGGAAAACGTGGCATTGGTATCCTTTACTCAGTTTTCCCCACCATGAAGCCTCCCTCCAAAACACACATTCACACTATGTGGTAGGGGGATGAATAATTGGCTAATGGATTAAATATGGAGTTCCAACATTCTATTTTAGGTGCGAGTGAGTATACACACACACACACACTCACTCCCCTTTACCATAGTATCTAAGAGCCACACACAGTCTGCAATGTATTTATACTCAATGCCCCTCTGAGATAGGGAAGTGCTATTATCCCCATTTTACAGCTTTTAAATGGAAGCACAGAGAATTGGGAGGCAGAGCAGATAATTGAAGCTGGATCTCACTAGGCCCAGGCTAGTTCCCTAAACTATAGGCCAATCTCTCGCTCTTCATTAAATAGAGAAGTCTTGCTTTCTGAAAAAGTGTAAATCAGAACCATCAGGCTATTTGAATGATTATAATATATAGTTCTAATTAACAAAACCCATAATGTATCTTAGAACCTCCTTAGGACAAACCAGTGACCTTTTCTCCTTTTTAAAAGGAGAATATTGCATATTTGCAATGCTCCTTTGTGTAGGGTAGGCTGATTCTACTAAACCAAAGTACTATCCCTTATGAATGAATAATTTTCAAACATTGAGAACACTGTACTGCCATCTGGATACATTACATAAAGCACAAATGATGGGGTCACACTTACCCTTAGAGCACCTCATTGCATCAAGATGTAACATTGCCATTATCCTCAGCTCCGGAGCTTCCTGCAGGCCATCTGCCTCTCACAGGATCTTCACTCTCTCAGTACTCCAGACAACTTATATAAAAGTTCAATCCCTTTCAAGGGGGAAGAGGCATGTTCAAAATAAAACTTCAAACTAATAACTTCTGCTTTGCCTCTTGGGCTACTGCTTCTGGGCTCCTTCTCCTGCCCCCCCCCTCCCCCCCAGAGCTTCTTTTACACTGCTTCCTCCCAGCAGGATTCCCCCACTGCCTCCCTTCCCCAGGGACTCTAGCAGTTTACCTCTGGGATCTCCCTGTCCCCACTTATAAGCCACTATCTCAGGACTTCACCTATAGGAGCCTAACATCCAGGTTTCTTATACCCGTTGTAGGCCCAAACTGAGGACTCCCCCAACAGGAGCCTGCTTTGCTCCCTCTGGGTCCTCCAGCTGGCTTCTCCCAGGGGAGAGAGAGAGAGAGAAAAAGACCCACAACCCTCTCTGATCCTCTCTTCTGGGTCTTTTCTCTCTTGGAATGCTCTTCTCCTTCTCAGGGAGCCAGTCTAACTATAGAACTCTCTAGTTTGGAAGCTTACACTAGCTCTCTTCCGAGAGCCTAATGACAAGCCCTACTGTCTCTTTCCCCAGTCAGTGCTCTTTGGGGCTTTTATTAACAAATCCAAGCACTCGTTCAGGGCTTGACCCCACAGACACTTATTCTACCTCCTAGGGGTTCCTTCCAGGGCATAGCAGCTGTGAGTTTTCTCCAGCAATAAGTCCCTTACTCTGGCCACCTTCCTGCTAACCAACTCACTTTTCATACTTTTTTCTAGCAGCCTCATTCTAGCTCAGTTGCTCCATTACCGATTAGCTAACGGGGCAACACTTGGAACACCTGATTACTCTCAGGTGTAACCCACAGGCTCATCATGGGTCAGTTAGGCCCTGATCCTTCCTGAAAGGTAACTAGCCCCATGACAGCAAGACATTGAATTTTGCACAGACAGGGACTATCTGGAGAAATATTAATTTGTTTGTACTGGCTCTGGGTCACTTCATCCAGGTAAATCAACATAGTTAATTCAAGATCATTCTTAACTAAGCAATAAACAAGCTGTAGCTGTTCGATCTTCAGACAAAAATATGAAGATCAGATGGAGTATATTCTATTGAACTTCCCATTACCCAAGTGATCTAGTGCATTATAGAATCTAACCCTAATAGGTATGTGTGGAAGACAAGAAATTCCTTACTGGAAGCATGTAGAACAAGTTCATTTTTGGAGTGGGGAACTGTTTTGCAAAAATTTAAAGTAGATTTTTACAAATACAAAGCTGAAATTTCACAGTGGGGGGAAAAAATTCCCCCCCCCCCAAAAAGGTAATATTTGCCAGGGAAAGTTTGCCTCGGATCAGAATAAAAATAAATAAATTAAAATGCACCATTTGTTCCATGGCAAAAAAGTTTACTGTTTTGATTGGAGGATATGGTATTGTTTTGACCAGGATGAAATTAATGAGCACTCATTCAAAATGTGTGTCATAAATATTAATGACAGAAAAGCTGGCAGTGACTCAGGTTTAATATTTTTCTGGCACAACTGAAGGACAGGATAAAAAAGGTAAAGATTAATGTAGTTTTTTAGTGTGCTATTTTTGAGGTTGCTTATTCTGCAATTATTTAGGAACAAAGTAGATTGTGTCTTAACTATACAATACAGGTATCAGTTGATCAGAGGTTTAAAAAATTGTCTTAAAAACTCACACAATAGCCTTTTGGATCTGGAGATTCCAGACTGGCCTTTTGTCTCTGATACTATGCAAAATTCATCATTTTCATAATTGGTTTTAGACCATTTATGTTTAAAGAGATCTCCAGGGAGATCTGGATTTGAACATGTGAATCCCAGGAGATATGTACATTGGACTAATTCCTGGGCCACTGGAAAAGGCCTACAAATGAGTCTTGTACAGGAGATATTTGCAGAGGTTTAGGAGACAATGTCTTGAGACAATGTCAACCCAAAGAGTGGAGCAACAATCTAAATAGTACTCATATACTGTAGCAGTTTGGGGCAGTGGATCCATATAGCTTGAGTTGTCCCCCACTTTAAATGCATCTCTGTGATTCTGCAGAAAAAAGCTGCTGATGATCGAGGTCTACTTCATGGCATGTATGGGTTACAAAATCCCCATGCACAGAATCACTGCAGTTCTCCTGCAGGGAGGGCTTTCCATCCCCATGTAGTGATTAGGATGTGACATTTGTCCTTTGATGCATCTTCCACATTTACAAAGATGGAGTATTGTGCATAGCTGGTAAAGTCAGTTTCAGACACTTGTAACTTATTTTTTATTGTGAACTTTCCCCCAAAACCTGCCACAGTCATTTGCCTTCAAGTCTAAATGAGTCTAAATCTAGTACAAGTTCCATGTTTGTTTGTTTTTAAATCCATTACTGAGTTAGTCAAGCCTCTAAAATAACATTTGTTTTAATAAATGGGCGCATGTGTTTTTTTCCACAGGATCATAATAATTCAGAAATGGCTCAGCCAATTTTGTTCAACCTTTCCCAAAGGTTCACCTCTGAACTGAGTTTAAGTATGAGAAATTTCAGACCAAGAGGAATTACTTTTTGTACAAAGTTACCTAGGAATGAAAAAGGTGCTTTAGAATGGAATGACATTTAGATTTGGAATGTAGTGACTTTCTAAACCTACTTTTAGGGAAGCCATAATGACATTCCCTTCGACAGAAGAGCCAGGAAGTTTGCAGCTCTGATTGTTTAGAACAGTGGTAGGCAACCTATGGCATGCGTGCCGAAGGTGGCACGTAAGCTGATTTTCAGTGTCACTCACGCTGCCCGGGTCCTGGCCACTGGTCCAGGGGGCTCTGCATTTTAATTTAATTTAAGTGAAGCTTCTTAAACATTTTAAAAACCTTATTTACTTTACATACAACAATAGTTTAGTTATATATTATAGACTTAAAGAGACCGTCTAAAAATGTTAAAATGTATTACTGGCACGCGAAACCTTAAATTAGAGTGACTAAATGTAGACTCGGCACACCACTTCTGAAAGGTTGCCGACCCCTGGTTTAGAAAGCCAATTTGTATCCCAGATTATTTTAAAATACTGTATCAATTGCATTTGTAAATTGCTATATGCTTCCAACTTCCCTCCCTGTTTGGGATATTACAAACAAGCATTTTCATTTCAACAGAACCTTTGCAGTTCACTTTTAATGAATGTATTGCACCGGAGGGCAAAATTTTATATAGATTTGGAAACTAAATTGTCTCCATGGTTTCCCCAGGAAAATATTAGAAGCCTGATTTCCCTGGGCAAGTGTATTAGAGAGGCATGCCATGCCGATGCTTTAGTTCTGGCATAGATGAGGAATGTCCCACAGAAATTGTCATTTGAAAGAGATTACATAACTGGGAGAGTTGTGAAGGAACTCCTGGCTCCTCTAATAACAGTGATGGTACAAGCAGAACACAAGGTATTTTGTTTTTAAGCGTCGCATGGACTATATACATATACAACCATTAAAATACAGCTAAAGCTGGAGCAGAGGGCACCAGCCAGCTGGTGCACAGTACCTACACGGTTGCAGAGGACTAGGGCTGTGCATTGGTATAGTCTGTTCAATGGTATGGAGGAGGAACATTGCGTGCAGAACAAGGGATAATAGACAGAATGAGGAAACCCTTACACTTACAAACATCCATCAGACCTTTCATATCCATAAAGAACAGAAAGGTCTCATCTAAACCCACACAGTAAACTTTTTATTTTCAAGGGTGTCATCGTATTCTGTGCCTGATCCATCGGACACTAAGGACTGTACAATCACAGTCTTAGCTCCATCCTCCAGCTATCTAGTTCCTCCCTTTTGCAAGACTGTAAAATTCTCCTCTGTGCTAAATCCTTAAGGAATTTATGTCTCCTCTTTCTATAAAAGAAACTCATTCATTCATGTGAATGGGAACACTGCATGCACAGCAAAAGATAATACACCCCCCTCCCCCAGTGATTAATCTGGTCTACTCTCAAACACAAATTTGTTGTGATATCTACAATCATGCCCTTGATGTTCTGTTTGCTGATCAACATTACAATGACAGAGACATTTTTAATATCTGGAGATAAGCGTTAATCTTTTCTCTAAATATAAAGCATTTTATCTAGTTATTATGACACTTCAGAACAGCACAGGCAGATGTTAGATAGTGACACTTGAGATGAGAAATAAGAATTGTCTCGGTTTTTTAAGTTAAGTGCTGTTTAATGAAATCTTCCTTATGAAATCACTGATGCTTCATGCAAATACTATAGACATCTGAGGACTGACTCATTGTTCGCTGGCTCATTCACCAATCACTGTATACCCACTCTGACCACAACCTGACCCCCTTCAGCCAGCTGCACGATCATTCTGTAACCTCCTATCCATTGACACTCAGGACTTCTAAACTGCAATGTCTCCTTCTACATGCCACTCATTTTTTCCCCTGTTTCTCTCTTCATTTTGACTCCATCAGATTTCTGTTATCTACCTTCCCTGAGAGCTTTGCTCCATTTCCCCATGACAGGGTCCATCTCATTACACCCAAACCCAGGCTTATTGCCAGCTCTGCTTCCTCCACTCCTGCTCCCACGAAGCCAAGCACTTTTTAGAGAAAAGTCTCAAGTGTCGATCTATTTTTCCCCCAAGGAAAGTTTCAAATTTTCATTAAAAATGGAAACCCTAAAAACTGAAAATATTCAGCTGGAAGTAAGGAAAGGAGAATCAGTTTTCCACTGAAATTTTTTGATGTCTAGGTTTTCAGTTTTCTGACTGTCAGGGGACTAGGTTGTAGGCAGAGTCCAAATGCTAGAGCCCAAAGTCAAAGCAGAGTCAGAGCCAAGGGACAGAGCTGAAGGTGAGAACCAAAGTCAGAATCTGAATGCCAGAGCTAAGGGTCAAGATAGAATTGGAGCCAGCAATCAGAGCTGAGGTTCAGCTCCAGATCACCTGAAGCCTGAGTGCAGGGCTTGGAGTGAGACAAAGAATCCACAGGCACGTACCTATTGAATTACCAGCAAGCTACTGCTGGGCTTAAGAACTGGCCTGTTGGCATCCTCAGCCAATCAGGCTGAGTGGTCCACTCAGGCAGCCTACCTGACTCTTTAGGCTGTCAGGACCTTGAACAGGCACAGTTGCAGGCCCTTACTCCAGACACTGACAAAACGCTGAAATTTTCAAAGAAAACAGACACTTTCCGTGAAAATTTTCATTGTGTCAACCCTCCCTCCCCAAATACAGAAAATTGTCTCCTATTCTCACTATGAGTTTGTCCCTTCGTCCTTCAGTTGCTTCCTGGCTGAGCAACACTACTCCTCCACTGTAGATGATCCATACACCGGCCATGCCAGTCATCTATCCACCACTTTTCCGACTTCCTTAACTCCTCCCCCTTCTACATTTCTTTCCATCTTTGACAAAAAAATTGTGATTTATTCAGAGAAGATCAGCAAGATCCCTCATGGCCCCCTCTCTGCTACTCTCTCCTTCTTCTCTCCAGTCACCAACACTAAAGTCTTCAGTCTGCTGTTCTCCTCTAACCCTGCGATCTGTCCCAGTCACTACCTCCTCTCCTGTCTCCTGACCTCCCTTGTTCCATTTTCACCCCTTCACTCACTTGTCTTTTGTCTCTGTCCTCATGTTCTCTTCACCTACAATACAACCATGTTCACCACCATTAAAAAAAACCCACAAACCCCTTATCCCCACATACAGCTCTAATTATTATCCAATTTCCTTTCACTCCTTCACCTCCAAACTTTTTGAATGTGTATGTATTTCTGGTGTCTCAGGTTTCTCTCTTCCAATTCTATCTTCATTCTCCTTGACCTGTCAACTACTTTAGACATCATTAAACCTGCCTGTTCTCCAAACCTTGTCATCTCTTGGTGTCCTCGATTCCACCCTCTCCTAGTTCTCCTCCTGTCTTTCTAGTCATTCCTCTAGTGTCCTGTTCAGTGGGTCTCCCTCACCACTCTCACGCTTTCTATGGAGATTTCACAGGGTTCTATACTTGCCCCCACCACCATCCCTTTACACCCTCTTTTGAAGTGATTGTATCCATTTGTGTGGCTTCAGCTACCTTCTTTATTCTTGTTACTCACATATCTTGTTACCTCTCTGCTTTTGACCTGTTTCCCTTTGTTCAATCCTGCATCTCAACCTGTCTTTCTGACAGCTTTTTAAGACGGTCTCACTGTTAATTTCAATTGGGCAAAAGTGAGCTCTTCATCTTCCCGCCTAACCCTTTCCCTGTAACTCTTGACAATACCACAATCCTTCAAGTCACTCAGGCCCACAACCTGCACGTCATCTTTGACTCTGCCCTCTCTCTAGCTTTACATATCTAGCCATAATGGAAATACACCAGAGAACGTCCTAGCTTTCTATATATCTTGTAAAAAAGGATTAAAATATTAAATGTGTTCTCAGAGTGCCAATTTCCTGTTAGATCTTTGATGTTGCTGCAATTCCCTGGCAATTGCCATGGTCTTTTGTAGATAGTGTTGCCAAAACAGGTAAGAGCATTCTTTTTTGTGTTTGTGTGTTGCATTATTAAATGGAGTTTACCAGTTTGTATCCTATATTTTCCTCTTGCCTTTAGGTGTTATCACACTTCCAGTGTTAGATTTGCTGTCAGTCTTTCTGTATGAATACACTTTGCATTATTTGAAAGGGTGTTTTCTCAATTCCTAACCTGTCAGTTGACACGCTACAAAACCCGAGTTACTTCTGTATATGCACTATGTGGCTGTGTTGACATCTGGGGCTTTGTGTGTTCTGAACTGAATACTGATTTATATTATGCATTCTGAAACCCATGAGAATTCATGTAGTATCTATGTACCCTTTCCCATTATTTGGACTACAGAGGCTATTTTATTTTTGGTCTTCAGTGGTTGGGGTTGAATTTGGTGAATGTTAGTACGCGTGTGTGAATGCTAGAACTGCAAGGTAGATAGGAACTTACTAGAAAAGAGTCAGAACTAAAATATCTCTTTCTATCAAGTGCCATTGTGTAAAGTAAATATGACCACAGTAAGCAGGATTTAACTGGACTTGCTTGGTACCCAAGAAAGTCAGTGTAACTTATTTATAAGCTTACAGTGATTTATTGCCTAACAACAGTTGCTTGGGGACTGGATCAAGTATTGTTTTTTTTCATAATTCATCATCACTCAGCATAAAAGGAGAGAAAAACAACTGTGAAAAAGGGAGGTGGGAAAGAAGATCAATGAGAAGAAAATATTGTTTCTTAATTGAGTAGAAAAAGTGTTTAGGACAAGGACTTTAACTGTTTATGACAATATCTATGCTGAGTCTAACTATCATTCTCTGTAACATATTGCTGCTCCATTTTTTTATATTTCCATTTGATTGATTCTGAAGATTTGTTCCAGGTAAGTGCTCTAAATTATTTTCTGTTTTATCCCAGTAAGAATTTTCCCATTGGGCAGGGGAAGTGAGAATTATGTTATGCAGGATTCTTACTACTTCTCAACAGCACACACACCACATGACACCTCCCTTTTATTGATGTCTTTCAAAAATGTGCTGAGTAGTTGCACATAATATAATGGCATTTTATGGGTTTGTAAATTAGTTTTAACTTACTGAGTCTGTGCACAATACTGTTACCATCACAATGAAATATCCTCTTCCACAAGTAGCACTTGTCTTAGCATATTTTTGATCATGACTGGCTTTTTCCTTATTAAGACTTGTTGACACAGATACTATCTTATGCATTTAAAACAGCAGAATGTCAAATATAGCATCCAGTTTGTGTGAAGGGTATGCCAAGTATATAAGTAATCAATTTGCATTCATATTTACTTTTTTACACAAATTAAATTCTCTTAAACAGGTTTACTTATATATTTGAATTTTTTCACTATATTTGAAGTAAGATTTTTTGCTGCTGTGCATTAGAAACATTATTCAAGCAGTTGCACAGCAAGTCAAATACTGCATGGTGCTGTCAACCATCACTAGTCTGTAGGCAGTTCATAAATTTGTGTAGATCAAATCATGTTCTCATTTGGAAGCAACACAAAGTTTAGTTGCAAAAAGAGCTAGAGAGCTTGCAAGGTAGATATTTTTGTCATGAAAAGTGTAATGAAAACTATCTCACAATTAAACATCCCTTTAACTGTAATGGGAGCACACAATGCTCTCAAGATCATGTCAATATAACTCCAGGAAGATATCAAATTAATCTGTCACTAACAGAAGAAATAGAATGAGCCAATGCCCTTTTCTCTATTATTGTTTCTGATATTCTATGTATTCTCCCTCTTTTCTGATAAAAGTTGCTGTCTTGCTCTCCTCTTCTCATCCCACTTTTTATTTTATAAATATTGACTTATACTATTCTATGTGCTAATTTCTTTATTAAGAATCTGACCAAACACTCCTTACTCAGACAAATTAATTTTGCCCAAGTACAGGGCACAGGACTGAAGTAGTCACTGACATTCAATGCTAGATACAAATATAGAGAACTGCCAAATATTCACAAACATGAATCATGAAAGCTAACTGTGGATTCTTACTTTGAAGGATTTTGCCCTATGTCATAGTTACTAGGTGAGCTGGACCTCTGATTCCTCCTGATTGCTTCAAATGCAACCCATTTAGTTCTTAGGCCTCAAGCTGTTCCCTCTATTTTGAAGTAGCATCACATGATTCCCCCATTCTCAGAATGTGCCTTAACCACAATTTACACACAGGGGATTACAGCTATCTCAGCTAGGCTGCCTGACGTTATGTCCACTCTCCTGGGCAATGTGAACTACAGGGGTTTGCCCTCTAGAGTGCACCAAAGTGTTGCACTTTGCTCTATGTGGATGCTGCTGGCATGAACTAAAAGGTAAATAGCTTTTATTAGTACAGTCCTCCAGCTATGTTAATAGGAACTAGGTACCTTTTAGTTTGCGCCAGTAGTCTCCACCCAGGCTAGTTACAGTGCAACACTTTGGTATGTTCCAATTTACATCCCCATAGTCTACACTGCAGCAAAGTATAGACAAACCCTTTGGCTCTGAAACTGCAGATCTTTTCTCTTTGGGAGCAATGACAGTGGTTAATATGGTGACCAGACAGCTTCCTTAAACAAAGGAAGCACTAAAGCCGTTCAGAGCAAATATATCTTAAAAACAATAAGAGAGACCATAACCACATCCAGCTTACGAGGTGTTTAATCATCTTCAACATAGGGACCTTGGTAAGTCTCACTTCCTCTAGACTCCTCCGCAGATCCAATCTCTATCTCAGCTTGGCTCCCCTATCAGATCTCACTGAAACTCCCTGGACAACCCTTGGTGACTCACTCCCCTTCTTTTCCCCAAAAAAGCTTTTTAACTCTTTGTAGTCCTTTGGTAGTAACTCCTAGTTTGGGCAAAACAAGATTTGCAACTTCATTTGAAGCTAACAACTTACTACATTGTCTTTCATATGTATACTGGGGTGTCCTTATATCTGGGTCTATCCTGTTGCTGTTCTGTTTGCTTTTCCCATAGTCCTCTATTAAGTTCGATCAATTCAGTCATGCAGGAAATTCTGATATCCCATCATACTTACACAGTAACTTCACTGAATACAGACAGCCCCCAAACCTGAAGCAAATACTCACCAGCAACCACACACCACACAACAAAAACACTAATCCAGGAACCTATCCTTGCAACAAAGCCCGTTGCCAACTCTGTCCACATATCTATTAGGGGATACCATCATAGGACCTAATCACATCAGCCACACTATCAGAGGCTCATTCACCTGCACATCTACCAATGTGATATATGCCATCATGTGCCAGCAATGCCCCTCTGCCATGTAAATTGGCCAAACCGGACAGTCTCTATGTAAAAGAATAAATGGACACAAATCAGACGTCAAGAATTATAACATTCAAAAACCAGTTGGAGAACACTTCAATCTCCCTGGCCACTCGATTACAGACCTAAAAGTCACAATATTACAACAAAAAAACTTCAAAAACAGACTCCAATGAGAGACTGCTGAATTGGAATTAATTTGCAAGTTGGACACCATTAAATTAGGCTTGAACAAAGACTGGGAGTGGATGGGCCATTACACAAAGTAAAACTATTTCCCCATGCTTATCCCCCCCCCTTACAGTTCCTCATATCTCCTTGTCAATTGCTGGAAATGGGCCATTTTCATTACCACTACAGTTTTTTTTCTCTCCTACTGATAAAAGCTCACCTTAACTGACCACTCTCCTTATAGTGCGTATAGTAACACCCATTGTTTCATGTTCTCTCTGTGTGTGTGTGTGTGTGTGTGTGTGTGTGTATATCTTCCTACTGTATTTTCCACTACATGCATCTGATGAAGTAGGCTGTAGCCCACGAAAGCTTATGCTCAAATAAATTTGTTAGTCGCTAAGGTGCCACAAGTACTCCTGTTCTTTTCACTGAATAGATAACTTACAATATTTGTACGATTACATCAGTATTCATAAATTATTACCTAGTAATTCCACCTCTATCACACTATTTCTCATACTTCATGTTATATTAAAGTGATTCCTAGACAAAAAACAAAAACAAAAAAACCCACTTTGTTCAATTAAATTTTCAGTCACATGCGAGATTTAAGTGTGTATTGCATTTCAAGAACATCTGAGTTAAAAACAACCAGAAAAGTTAACCAAGAAATTAGAGATAGGGTCCAGAGTGACTTAGACAAATTGGAGGATTGGGCTAAAAGAAATCTGATGAGGATCAACAAGGACAAGTGAAGAGTCCTGCCCTTAGGATGGAAGAATCCCATGCACTGCTACAGACTAGGGACCGAGTGGCTAGGCAGCAGTTCGGCAGAAAAGGACCTAGGGATTACAGTGGACGAGAAGCTGTATATGAGTCAACAGTGTGCCCTTGTTGCCAAGAAGGCTAACGGCATATTGGGCTGCATTAGTAGGAGCATTGCCAGCAGATCGAGGGAAGTGATTATTCCCCTCTATTTGGCACTGGTGAGGCCACATCTGGAGATTGCATCCAGTTTTGGGGGCCCCAGTACAGAAAGAATGTGGACAAATTGGAGAGAGTCCAGCAGAGGGCAACAAAAATGGTTAGGGGACTGGGCACATGATTTAGGAGGAGAGGCTGAGGGAATTAGGATTATTTAGTCTGCAGAAGAGAAGAGTGAGGAGGAAATTGATAGCAGCCTTCAACTACCTGAAGGGAGGATTCCAAAGATGATGGAGCTCAGCTGTTTTCAGCGGTGGCAGATGACAGAACAAGGAGCAATGGTCTCAAGTTGCAGTGGGGGAGGTCTAGGTTGGATATTAGGAAAAATTATTTCACTAGGAGGGTGGTGAAGCACTGGAATGGGTTACCTAGGGAGATGGTGGAATCTCCATCCTTAGAGGTTTTTAAGGCCCGGCTTGACAAAGCCCTGGCTGGGATGATTTAGTTGGGAATTGGTCCTGCTTTGAGCAGGGGGTTGGATGAGATGACCGCCTGAGGTCTCTTCCAACCCTAATTTTCTATGATTCTCAAAGGCACTGATTCTCATTTGAAGAGCAACCTTAACTGTACCCCACTAGATTAAGCACAATGTACCATAATTAAAAAAAGAGAGAGTATGGAAAAAGGTTGTTTTTCTTTTTAATTAGTTTTATGGAGTATGCCTTACAGTAGAGAGATATTTATGTTAAAGTTTACAGCAGATAAGGCAATATACGGTGGTATAGTGAAACCAGTCATTGATGAGATGATTTAGAATTCCATAGGAGATTGTCTTTCATAAGTGTTTTATATTAACTTGCAGCATGAAGGAGTGCAAAGAAATTAGTAAACATTAAGTACAAAAATTTATTGCCCATAAGTTATTATTTAATTTATGTACAACATAACTAAGTTTATATGCATACAAAACTTGTGTAACATACT
Source organism: Terrapene triunguis (assembly GCF_002925995.2). Lineage (NCBI taxonomy): Eukaryota > Metazoa > Chordata > Testudines > Emydidae > Terrapene > Terrapene triunguis. Next base: position 31,957,279 of record NW_020664439.1, on the reverse strand, counting down.
GGGGAAACATCTGTATTCTCTTTTATCGTATGTGTGACTCTGTTTTCTTGTTCAATTTGGTATTGTCACCTGCTGAATGAATATAGTTAAATCTAAAGAGGCCATAAAGAGAAGTTGTGAGGAATCCAGGAAAGATAAAACAATGACACAGAAAAGACAGTCTCTCAGGTTCAAAGGAATCAAGATGATAATTGTTGCATCATCAACTGGGGGAGGAGAAATGAACAAACTGCAGGGCCGGCGCAACCCATTAGGTGACCTAGGCGGTCGCCTAGGGCACTACAATTTGGGGGGCGGCGACCGCGGCGGTATTTCGGCAACGGGACCTTCCACCACCTCTGTGGGGGGTGGCATTTCAGAGACGGGACCTTCCGCCACCTAGGGCGGCAGAAAAGCTGGTGGTGCTCCTGCCAAACTGGCTTTAGGATAGGAAGTTAAACCCTTCCCAAGGCCACACCTGAGCTCAAACAACCCTGACCAGTAAAAAAGGTGCCCTGGCAGAAAGGGAAGGGTTTTTTGAGCGAGTTAAGAGTGGTTGGCCTCTGTGTGTCAGTGACAAGGCTGACAGTGTGACTGAGACACACAGAAGGCTGTAAACAGTGTAGGCTTTTCTTCCTTATTCCCCATCTGAGTTTGGAGGAACTGCCTAAACCATGGATAGAAAGGGATAAGCTTAGGTAAGGGAGTACGTATGTAGGTCTTCGTTATTTTAAATCTACCTTTCTAAGAGCATTGTACTTTTTAGGCAAAATACATTATGCTTTGTTTTTGCAGATGCTGTTTCTGTATCACTGCAAACATACCCTATGATTGTGTATTGAAGAGAAACTTTTGAGGGGTCCAACCCCACTTGGACCTGCTGAATTAGTCACAGTTAGTATCTAGGTGGCTCTAACCCAGGCCATAGTATGAGAGGAAGCAAATAGCAGAATTCCACCCCAGAAGAGGTAAAGGCCCAAGGCCTGATGTCTGAGGGGGTGCACTCAGAGAGACCCCGAAATGGGACAGTGGTGCAGTTTTTGCATTTATTCTTTTAATATGTGTAGGCTTATTGTGATTAGACATCAGTTCACTTGTGTCAGCCCTAAGCTGGACAGAGTTAAAATTATGGTGTTATCTGAAAGAGTGTTCATAATTTTTTTGAACAAGGCACCTTAACACTTAATTTCATGGCCTTTTAACTTTATTTTAAACCCATATGTCCCTTAAAAGTTAAATCATAGATATGGACCAGAAATATTAACTTCAGTTTCAGAAAAGTTTAGATTGAGACCACAGTCTTCCTTTTTTTAAATGAGAGTTTAGGTCAGCAGCATTCTGTTGACACCTATATTACCCTTATCAGAGTTAATGGTACATTGCAATAAAATATTAATAATTTTTCAGCTAGGGAAGTCCAGTTCGCTCTCTCTTTTATTTTTAGCTCCCTAAATTTGGGACTTGTGATGAATGCTTCTATTACTAAGGACATGGGTGGTGGGTATCATAGGCTGGGGGAGGCTGTGCCTCCCCAAACAGCCTGGCATAGCCCTGCCCGCACTCCACCTCAAGGCCCCCTCCTGCTTGCCCTTCCCCCTTTGCCCCAGCCCAGGCAGGCAACTCGTCTTCCGGGAAGTGTGCTGGGTCCGGTGCTAGGGTGGCTGGGACTTGGGGTAGTTGGGGCCACCCAGCGTTGGGGGGGGGGGATGCTGGGGCCATGCTGCCCGGAGGGCTGGAGATGCTGGGGCTGGGGGCCGTGCACTGCCGCTCCGGTGGCTCAGGAGTTGGGGGGGCATGTGCCACTCACCCAGCATTGGGGTGGGCCTGGAGGCCATGGGGAGAGGAGAGACCTCTGGGCTCTGGTGGAGTAAGGGGGGGCAGGAGGGGCAGGCCCGGCTGGGGGCTAGCCTCCTCGAGCTGGAGGTTCACCTGCCATCCATGACCAAGGGGATTTAGTTCAAGAACCGCTTGTCAAATTCACTTCAGAAATCTACAGTATGTCAGTCCATCAGAATTAACCTGTTAATTTCAAGGCTGATATGACACGGGTAAATTTTAGAAAGGAACCAAAATCAGGGTTATAATGGAAACTATAATGCTGGAGTTATTTCTACTGCACTATAATACTTAACAAACTTAAGTGATAACATATGTCTGGATCACTTTCTCTGCTGCTCATGGACTGGACAACCCTCACATTAACAATTTTTTTTAGTGTGTAGCTTTGTACATTAAAAATTTTTTACAAAATGCCTCTCCGAGCGAGAGTATAATATTCATATATATTATACATACACACACACACACATATATATATATATATATAGGGAACTTTGTATATATAAAGTTTGGGAAATAATCTTACCGTGAGAAATGTACCTTCCCCCCCTTTTTTTCAGTAGTCTGAATTTAAGCTGGCGTCTCTGTTTATGTGCCTTTTAGGCAATCACTTCCTTGCTATCGAAGCAACAGACCTCTTTGGTCAACAACAAAACCATCAGATTTGTTAGTGAGATCTAGCTGATTAACCTGAAAGATTTTGCAAAGAACAGACATGTCTTATCTGTTGAGATTCATCATCCATAAAAAGAAAAATATTATACTATTTTAGAATTTGAAACAGGTGTTAAAATCAAAGACTGATGCTTTCCATTTCATTTTCTAAAAGGATAAAAATATGTATTTTTTCTAGTATACAGGGCCATAATCATTTGTATCAGATCTCACCTCTTCCCAGTGAAAAAAGCCCTTAGAAATGAATGACAAGCAGATGGCATATCATCTCAACTGGAGATTCTTGGATACTATTTGTCAGTCACTGAATGCTAGCAGAGAGTGTTTTTTTGTGCCGAAGTGAATAATAACCTGTGTGATTTGCTGTCTGCTCTGATACTGAAGGGCTATTGATAAACATACTATCACCTTAAATCATGTGGATATCACATTTATATTTCTGAGGTACAAATGTCATTGAGAGGCATCATTGGTTTGACCTTCCCTGTTCATGCTAGCTCAGTCTTGCATTCTGCATTTTTGCTGTTGTGTGTATTATCATGCCACCAGTCTTGCTTGACTGCTGTACCAGTGTATCTGATTACTGTCACTTTGCAGCTAGTGTTTCTTATCCTACACCATATGCCAACAGATGCTGCCTTATTATCCTGCTTTTGCTTTTTTACTGTGCTATTACATTTACTTGTTGCAATTATTGCCAATAAACTGCTGTTTGACAGTCCCATTTTCCTGAATTATGCTACTAACTACCAGAAATGCTACACTGATCCTCAGTGTATTTGGAGCAATGTCTCCAGTTCTCTCTGTGAGGATTGCTCATCTGTCTGCAGTACAAAAGACTTACTAGAGAAGTAACTAATGTCAAGTGATGAGAGTTATATTTCCAACTAGTGTCCGAATCTCTGAGTTGAGAAATCTGGAAAGTACTATTCCTACTGGAATTACTGGAAACCAGAAGTATTAACTGGCAGCATGCATATTATGATACTATTCTCCCTCTGCAGTGGATGTTTTATGCCATTGTGACTCTGTTAAACAATGGCATAAAACATCCACTGCGGATGGAGAATATTACAGAAGAAGCCACCAGCTGTCAAATAACACATTTTGTGCTTTTTGCATGGATTATCCCGCTTCCAGATAGTTTTGCTATCTATCAGGTACCAAAACAAAGTAGTTCGTTCATTGTAAGAAAGCTATAATCAAAGCAAAAACTTTCCCAATCCTTGACACACTATTAATCACTTACCCAGGGCTTTGTTGCTATCTGAGCAGATGTCTAAAGCACAAATTCCATGTGAGGAGTCCTCAGAAGTTTGTATTGTTCCTTTAGCCCGAGGGGTGAATATTTAAATTTTCTTTATACCAAGCCAACTCAATTCTTATCACAGTTACACAAAATCTCCACATAATTCAATAGCCATAAATTGTCTGAATCTAATTAATCCCATAAAATGATAAATTATATTTTTTAAATAATCTATACTTAATAGATAGCCAAATGGCTATAAACCATATTAAGCCGAATGAATCAGATACCATCTGTGATAGAAAGCATACTGAATAACACAGATTAGATACAAAGCATATTGAGCTGAACAAAACATATCATATAACAGATTTACAGTCTATAATACACACTGAAAACCTGCTAACATAGATCAATTCTGTCACATAACAGATTTTTCATCCAGAGTCCAAGAGTACAGCACCATTTTGACTCATTTAGCAGATCAGTTGCATGCTCCCCCTGATTTCATGCAGCGATGATTAAGGATGAAAAATATCAGAGAGAGTTGGCAACCGCAATAAATCAAAAAGCTTTGCTTAACTTTGCTTTAAATGTTTGCAAAAGAAAGAATTACATAAAAATAAGGCAGTTAACATGATGTATAGTAGCTTTTCTGAGAAAAATGTCTGCTATAACTACTGTTGGTCTTCCGATTCCATAGGTAAGATGGACTTCAGTATGCCATTATGAATTTATTGTTAGACGCACTGTAAATATTACAGGGTGGACTCATTTGAAGTGACTTTTTGGGGATTATAAACTAAAATTGTGAGCCATGTAATTTGCCACAATGGATCAGACCATAGGACAATCAAGTCAGTTTAGGTGTTTTCTTTACGTTGTATTATATGTATTACATCCCCATAACAGCAAATATTAAGTACTTTGCTGAATTTGGGTCTAAGACCCAAATTTTAAAATGTCTGGTGCCTCAATTTTCGGGTGTCCAACTAGTGACATCTAGATATCTTAAACTGGGCACCCAAATTCTAGGGTTTTAATTATGTAACTAGTCTAATTAACATTACTGGCAGTGACCATTTAGTGTAATATATAGATGCTGAGTACAGTAAAATAGAGATATGTATAGTCAAAATCCCACTTGTTCTTGGATTGATTTTTGTTTTTCAAATGTCACAAACCAACAGGACAAATCACAGTGGAAGCTCTTACTCTGCCCTTAACTCACCCCACTGTGCTTGATTGAGTACATGTATGTATGTTGGATGATGTATGTATGATGACTGTACAGTATATAGGCCCTCTGCATATCTAGCTGTCAAGGGCTGTGCTACTGCCACCCAAACGCCACTGCAGTAAGCACAAATGCTGCTGGCACCTCTTCCCCTATTACCAAAGCAGGTGCTTGTACCAGAATAGCTTAATAATTGCAAGGAATAAAACATTCATTGTGGCATTTTCTCAATTATATTAGAAGCTTCCCTCAGGGGGAAAAATGCAACATTTACAAGAGTTTTCAAATAGGGAGCTCTGGAAAACTTCTTTTTCACTATTAAATCTTATCAATTCAGAGACTCTAAAATCAGAAGCTCCCAAGGTCTCATGCTTGTGTAGTTTCTTTTATTTAAAACGTAATCACTGACTTGAAGAAAGAATTGTACTCCTTTCCCACCAGGGCTGACTTGAATACTGCTGCCTTAAATTTACTTTGCTGTAATGTCTCTTTTTAATAAAGTACCCATAGTGGTTTCAATGTGACTGATGGTGGAAAGAGGGTTTTTCATTGTGATTTTATTATTACTGAGGTAATTGTGTTCTGGGACAAAGGTTGACTTTCTTAACTAGTTATAGATTATCAAGGTTTTCTTCTTTTTTGTGTGCTTTTATTTGCGAAATAAATGCTTTCAAAAGAAAAAAAAACCCACTGAATTAACATTATTTTAGTGTATTCAATACATACCCCCAAAAAACACCGCTGCCAACTCATGCAAATAACAAAGCAATGCCAGGCTGTCATCATATTATTTTGCTTGCACGTTACATCCCTGTCCCCGACCCTTTATCTGCTTATTTTTTTGTTTTTTGTTTTGTTTTTTAAATGTACCCTCTGAAGCAGGGATTTGCTCTTAAACTGTATTTGGGGTTGTGAGGGATGTTGCACAATCTAGATTCTAGCTCAGGCATGCAAAGCTGTGGAGCATCTGACCCACTGTTACTTCTGCTTTCCAAATCAGACACATTATTTCTGTCAATTACAACGAACCTGGCAATATTCATGTGTTTCTTTCTCTATACATTTCATATTTTTATAATGAAGGACATGTTCATGTAAAATGGTATTTAACAAAATAATAGTTTAGCAACAATACTTGCAATATATTCAAAAGCTTTAATTTTTTCCACCCTCAGAAATAGGCATGGTATGCTTCTTTTGGTGCTGTCGCTCATTGTCAAGCAGACAGTCTTCACCAGTTACCCTTTAAATGCAACCACAAATAGCAATCCTTTCTTTTGTTATACCAGATCAATGGTCACTAATTGGAAACTGGAAATGCTTTCAAATATTTTTTCCCCTCTATCCATTTCTAATCTAATTTTAATTTAAACTAGGAAAGCACACTGTTATTTCTAAGTTTGATCGTTTGCTCAAAAGTCTATTTCACTCAATATCATCAAGAGTTCAAAAAAATCTGAGGGGGGAATAGGAATAAGAAACATAAGTTGCAAAGTAGATACATAACTAAGAATTAAACCAAAATAGAATAGACATTATGGGAAATGAAGATAAAATAGGCAGTGTGCAAACAAACAAGGAACAGTTGGAACAGATACTAATTTTACCCAACTCTGAATTCAGAGGACTAAATAATGCACATTTTTTTGGCAGTTGTTCGTTTTGTTTTGAGCTTCTCATCAGAGTATAGATTGTTTTTGGGTGGGGAGGATTACAGTCTTTGTCCTCAACTGTTTCAGGTATTGATTGTTCAGAGCCAGACAAACTGGGAGTGTTCATTTCTAAAACAAACATGGCCAGTAAATTGGATTCCCATCAAAGGCTACAAAAATTCATTCTCTTTCTGAAAAGGTAATAAAATGCAGAACAGTGATGCAGCGCAGCTGAGATCAAGGAGGGAAATGATCGTATGCAAGCACAACATTGTGACATGCATATGCATCTTCCTGTGATTTTTAGCATCTAATTTATAAGACAGATTGGTCACCACCCATTTCTAGATCCCTGGCCCTATCTTCCTTTCCAGTAAGAAACTGCTGCATGCAACTGGTGTCAGTGTTTGCCTTCTGTTGAGCTTTTGCCACTACCAGAGAGGCAAATTGTCTCAGAAAGGTGAGCTTCTCTTCACACTGTCCCTCTGAGATATTTTACATTATTAATAGTGTAAATTCATGGACTTTCAAACTTTTTCATGGTGTGCACCACATTTCAATGGACAGCTTGTCTCATGAGCAACTTCCTTCCTATTCACAATCATATGACATTCCTGTGTAAGCCACAGCAAATATATGCATGGAAAGATGGTATAAATCAATGGGCATTTTATCATTGACTGTAAGGAAAGCAGAATTAGGCCAGCGCTCTGTGCTTTTCAAAATCCCACCCTTAACATATACAGTATTTCTTGTTTTACAAAAGAATAGTTAGTGGATGAAAATAAGGAAAAGGAACCAGTGTCCTGTGATCAGACAGTTCTCAATGGAGCACCAACACTGCTCCATGAACCACCAGTTAAGTTTGGGAACTGTTGGTTTATTCTTCAGCCGCTCCTTCTTTACCTCTGAATCTCTGACTTTTTCACACTTTGCAGGACTTCAGCATGTTACGGGTGCTTTACAACACAGTGTGTCCTTCTGACGTGAAGTAACTAAGTTCTATCTGGAGATATAAGTCTAGTGAGTCTGACTGTCAGTCACACAGATGTTGTGTAATAAAGGTATCTTCCACAAAGTACAGAGTAGCATTGGTAATTCTCTTTAGAGCCTTGTATTAAAATAATTTGTTGTTTAAAAAACATCTACAATGAGTGGTTGTTACAAAGTGGGCCTATAATACTGTGTAAACACAGTTTCAAGGAAATGCTTTAAAGTTAACAAAATAAGCTGTTTTTAAAAGTCCATTTTAGTTTTTAAGAGAGAATATTTAAACATGTGGCATGTCCTTTGTGTCTAATACCCCATTAACCATTAATATATTTAGGCAAGGTGTTCTTGACTCAAATCTTTTTTGTTTTCTGATTATGTGAGGATTTGATCCTTTGCTGCCTGTCACATCTTTACTCTCTCTTGATGATTAGTGATAGGCTCATTAACATTATGACTTACTGTTCAACATTTTTTATAATTTTAGTCTATTGAGAAGGAACAGATACTATTATGATAAACATAAGGAGTGGCAACACACTTCTAGTTATTATATGTGTTGAGTCTCAGATAAAATGGGCTTAACTCATTAAAGAGATAGAAAGAGAGAGAAGTTGGTGTGTTAATGATTACACAGAACCTTTACTCCTGCAAATCATGGTTAGATGGTGCCATGCTCAATGTGAGATATGCTGCAGTTGAATCAGCAATGGTACAGATTTATATGAAATATATAAGTACATTATTCTCACTTATGTGATGATGATTCTTTAAAACTGATCCTTCAACCATATTTATTTGTATAAATGCAAGTACTTGTGAGTGAATAAAAGGGATGGATCTGTCTTAGCCAACATGCAATTGTGCAGTAGAAGTTACAAGGATGAAAAAGAAAGTAAGTCCACTTATACATAAATTGATTTTATCATGCAGCATTAAGTTTGACTAAATACTAGAATCAACATGCCAATTTCAGTTCAATTTAATGCAAGTATTGATATATAATAAAAGTTTAAATACTTTTTTCTAAAGCAGCTAGGAAATAAAATTCCATAGACTTATTACTCGATTTCAAATCAAAATCTCCATGACTATGTCAGACAAATTTCCACTGAAGCTAACATATCCTAGATCAACTCTCTGTGTGTAATTATTCACAGACAGCAAAGATATTTAGATCATAGTCTAATTATGAATAAAGTGAATCAATGAGCAATAAATGCAGTAGAGGTTGCATGAAAAACAATAACCCAGAGGCCATTAGAGTATTAAAATCTAGTGTTTCTTTCTGTCTCCTTGCCTCTGTCTGGTTCTCTTTCCTTTTACTGTTCCTTTCTACTTTTCATGAATTCAATTCCTATTGATTAATTTTGCTTGACTAATAACCTGTCGGTAAAGATACCATCTACACTAGAGTAGATTTACCTTTCTTCTTTCATGATGAATATGTTGTAGTTCCTTCCCGCCCCCCGGAACTCAATATATCATGCTTCTTTAATTGCTTACCATAAGCACAGAAAACGAAGTATGTGTAAACTGAAGGTCTATAAACATAAGCTGTTCATTCAGTATTTGGGCAAAACACATGATCAGATCAGGAGGAGTTTTGCCTCTGTGGGAAGAAATTTTTATATTTCATGCTACCTAGTGAGTGCCTTGCTGAATTGAAGCCCTGAAGAAAGAAAAGGGGGGAGATTCTGGAAATCTGTTTTCCCATCTAGTGATAAAGTCCACAAAAGGGAGAGAACATTTTGTCTAAATGGACATTTCTGCAGGAAAATGACAGTTTTGGGAGTTTTATTTGAAAAAGAAAAAAAAAAACATTTTCAATGCTAACCTTTGTTTAAGCTTTATGATGAAATTTTCATGGGGACCATTGGTTTCCCAACAACCTGGAATTGTTAGGATCTGAACTAGCTGCACAACAGTGAATGTTATAATTATCCCAGACATTCAGAAACCATTCTGAGGACAAAACCCTGGGTATGTTATGCTAAATATTAAATTTTGAAAGAAAAAAAGCCTGAATGTGATTGCGGTAATTACAAACAGTACCTTTTTTAAACAAGCACATTCTGTGTCACTTTTCCTAAACTAGTTTTGGTCTAACATCAAATGTCATCTCAATGTCCATTGAGGAACAAATTGTGTAATGACCAAGGGACAACATAGGACTGTAGCATCTGCACTTAAAGCTTCTGGATTTCAATTTAACTAATTCAAAAACACTAGTCAATGAAAAAAAAAAGGTTAGGGTTAGGGCCTTTTCAATTGTATTTTGTGTGCGCTAATCAATGCCTTATTATCTTTAGCCAGAATACCCCGTTCCTGGTACTTGTACCACAGAAAAATAAACATCACAATGGAGTAGACAACACCTTGAACACAATGTGCTCAGCTGGACCATGAGAAATTTAAGAATTGCATATTAGTGAAAAATGCAGGCAAGACAGAACCTAGAAATAAGGAGAGACAGACAGATATATCTTGAAAGAGATAATCAGATGATCTGTCTCTCTCATCCTAGAGCATGTTTGCAGACAGGGGGAGCAGTACAGTGTCACCACTCATTCTTGTCCATGGCTTGTCCTGTCCTCTCCTGTCCATCAGATCCAATCAATAAAACAGACAAACAAGCATACTTATTTCTGATCAGAAACAACTCTGAGTTTGTTGTTTTTGGTATTATCCATGATCCAGTAGTGTGATAAAATGAGAAATAGGAATCATTTCTAAATTACAGTTATGTGTCTTGGGTCTGAGAAATGAGCAGTGCACCAAATGGTTTATATTTAGAGACATATTTGAAACTTCTGTAGAAGACAATGACTTAATAGTGGAGAAAATGGAAAATAAAACCTGGTGGAGTCATTGGTAGCGAAAAACTAAAAGCTTTGGGATAGAGTCCTAGGAGCATTGCATCTCCTTGATGTGCTCAGGAGTGTCAACTCCACTCCTATTAACATTAATAAGAGTGCTGAATGAAAACAAAGGGGGAAATATGTCAGAAAGGTTGACTTAGTCAATAAATCTAAAGCTAAATTGCAACAGTATTCTTTCCATTTCACCTTTCAACAAAAAGTTTTGTTCATCTTAATAGTTCCCAGTTTATATTATGTAACATGTTTTATGAAACCATACAGAAAATCTGCTATAAACCTAGCCTGGTGTGTTTTATAACAAGGATCATTTTAACTGGCATGGTGTATATTTCTTTATGGAGAATATTTATAAAGTAGGGATCCTGATCTCAGTAGTAACTCATACTGGAGGATTGTGTAGATTAGATCAAAAACAACATAATGGGACATATATACTTAAATTACATTAGGTCACTTTCTTCCTGCATGTAGCATTTGATACAAATCTACAAACATTTGCAGGGAAGCAAAATGGAGTTGAGACACTGGGGGGTGGGGGAGAAACAGTTTAAATGAATCTTGTTTAAAGGGATTTGTGATGTTCACTAGAGAGTCATATTCTGATCTGATCTCTGTTATTAGAAGCTAGTCCATGTGCTTGCCAAAATACTTAGAATACTTGGGGAAATTCTGAGCATACGCTAGAGGAGCCCAGAGGCAGCTTCAGCTTGTTTGACTATTACTAGTGATATATCAGTAGATGATGGGCAGGGGACAGACCCCAGCAGCATTAGAGGGTTGTGTTTTCACATAGATAAACTGTCTGACTGACTGATTTCTTCATTGTATAAGGCAAACCCAGGCTTTTCTTCAAACATTTTGGTTTTCCCTGAGCACAATTTTTTTGTTATGTGACAATTACTGGACCAAAATTCTGATCCATTAAATCACTGTAAATCTAGAGTGATGCTATTGACTGCAATCCAACTATTTTAGATTTACAGCAGTGCAGGTCTGTAGTGATTTAATGGAGATCAGAACCTGGTACAACATAAAAATGTGCAAGAAGAATTCCATTCTGTATTCTTGCTTGTGTTCTTCTGTGATCCGAGTACACTCACACAGGTCCATGTGTAGCCCTTATGTAATTTAGCATTTCCAATGGCAGTGAGTAACTGCTCATTTTAATAGTTACTTCTAATTTACACCATTTTGAGAGCAGAATGAGGGTCAACATATTTTCTACGGTTTTTTGTACTTCATGGGTTAGATCCTCAAGTAGTGAAAATCTGATTAACACTACATGAAGATTTGTAAGCATGGTGAAGTGCTAGAAAGCAGTGGCCAAAATACAGTTATTAATAGTTTATAATGTACTGTAATGGAAAGGTTTATATGGGCATGTTGTAAAATCAGATCTATTCTTAGCCAAAACAAATAAAACTCTTAAGAATTATGCTACACAATGCTTTCATTTTAAACTTAAAACAAGTCAGTTATAAATATGCAAAGTGCTTTTGATAATGAGACCTGGATAACTTCCAACTCAATAACATTTTAACATTCTTGTTATAAGTAGCCATAAAAATAGATGAAATCTGGAATGTTTACTTTTTGGTTTCCACTTAGTTTTAAATTCTCAAAATGTAGCTTTCAAAAAACTCTTATGTTCCAAGTAGCTGTGTTCTATTACTCTTTGATTACACAGATCTCTAACAAGTAGTGCTGCATTGATCTTCATTAAATACACTCTGTGGTTACTGACAGCTTCAGCCTCAAACCATGAAGGTTCTGAACCTGGTCCTGAGCCTGGTCCCAATTAAATTAACAGCAAGACTTTCTTTGATTTAACAGGAGGAGAGACAAGGAAGAGGAATTTTGAACCTAACTAGAGGAAAAAAAAACAAAAAACAATGTTATGTAGCATCTCCATTACTGGAGATTTGGATCAATGGTAGCCCATACTGTATGATACCCTGCTAATCTTGGTGGATGAATAATCCTTTTGATCCACCCATCTCTACGTTTCTTTGATTCACATTGTCCACCCACAATCTTATTTTTCTGCCTCATGTTCTTCTGCCATCTCTCTTCCAGTACCCATAAGCATGCATCGCTCACTGAACTTTTTAAAATATGGCCTGCAAATCAAATCCCTCTTTTCATAAGATCTGACTAGCATTTGCAGTGTTCCAATAATCTCCAATACTTTTTCATTAGTTACTGGATCTATCCATAATTTTCAGAATTTTATAATACCACAATTTGAAGCACTAATTTTTTTATTATCAATTGTTTGAGTGTCCATGTTTCACAGCCATAATTTAACACAGAACAAATGTAAATGTAAGTGTTGAAATTTAGTTTTCAATTGTTTGTCCCTTCTCATCAGATGTTTGATCTTCCAGGAGGTCTTTCATTCTTGCTATTCTGGTGCTGACTACAATATCCGATTTTCCATCTTCTGTAATGATGCTTCCTAAGTAGCAGTAACAGCAATTTTAGTTGTCTGTAAACTAGGTCTTTAAATACACAGCATTCCACTCTTTTGAAAATATTTAATAAATAATTTATAGCTTATGAAAGTTGCCAGAGACTAATGTCTTCTCTGTAGCCACACGTATCTAGTGCAGATGGTTTCAGAAAAAGCTTCTCCACATCACCCTGTTGATGCAGCTGCACCTGGGCTAAGTGGGATGGGACGGTGTTTTGATCTCAGTGCCCATTTTGCCCCTGGTTTCTCTGTTGAAAACATTGGTACAAATTCATTAATTGCAAAGTGTTGTGTAATGTAAACACTTGTCCATTAGGAACTGAATTAGACTATCAGATCATTTCCAATTGACTACTGACCAGAGAGTTCATTTCTAATTGCTGATAAAAACCAAGCCATTCATGTAGTATCCATGGCTGCTGCTGTCACTCAAATTAAAAATATTGGCTCAAAAATCACCAGTCTGCTTCAGTTTACAACAGGCTTTAGTTCAAGCACCATATTCTTTATAATCTTAGGGCCAGAATATGGCGTTGCTACAATGGGTGAACTCAGGAGGGGGTTCCATGAGAAAGCAAGGCTCTTACTATGATTCAGGTACACTATCTCCATTTGTTTCCCTGAACCTTTAACGTTGCTTCTCTGAGTCTTTTATATCAGTATCCCGCTGTGCACTTCAAGTGATTATTCCACCTTCCTTTCTTTAAGCACTGAGAATTTCCCAATGTTCATGTTCAAAGGGAGACCCTCACATCTAAATCACTCTATGATTGGCCAAAAAGTGATCAGATACCTAAGAAGTGTCCTGTTACTGGATGAAAATGTCTTGGACGAAATTAATTCTCTTTAAATATTGGAAATGTAAAAAACTAATATAGTGCAAGGAGAATATTACAACCAGACTCTCTTAGCTTTAGTGAAGTGAAAGATAGTAATGAGAACATTCTTAGCTTTCACTGTACCAACTAGGAGAGGGAACGGCTGGATAGGGCACCTTGAAAGGCAATAAAAGCAAATTAGCCGATGAAATTACTTTCTGTAGTATGCTATACAACTTTTTTCTTCAGCAGTAAGTCTGTGTTAGGGAAGAAAGAATGACGGAAAAAAGAAATTAATCCCGTATTTTACCGAACTGAGAAAGAGAAATTCCTGTTATAGAACAGATGCATCTGAATGAAAGCTGCTACTACTTCTCACTGCATATGCTTCCTTTTTCCATCGAAAAGATTCTACACTCTCCTCCACATCTCAAATAATCCAGCGGAGTCAGGCATATTGTCTATACAGTTTGGATGCTTGGAGTTTAATCACATTCTGATTGTTAAAAAGGTTAAAAGATTCATAAGGATCAATGTTATTGTGTAGGAACTTTTCTCCTTGCTCTCCAGCTCTCATGCAGGGATTTATGCTCCATTAGCTTCTTGCAACATAGCGTGTCGTAGAGGAGAACATCTCAGCAGGGTTAGTCCAGACTACATTACTAGAAGGGGTATAATTACACACTTAATACCTTTATAAAGTTTAGTTTCAGGATTGGATCCTCGGCTAGTGTAAATTGGTGTAGCTTTGTTGAAGTCAATGGAGCTCTGGCAATTTATGCCAGATCAGGGTCTGGCTTTATTTCTACACGAATTTGCAGAATGTGGGGAGACAGAATCACCACCATACAAATTAAAACATTTTTCATCCTTTCCACTAATAATTGTAGAAAGACACAGAAATGATTCCTCTTGATTTTAAGACATATTAAAACCTATTTTTCTACCCAAGAAGATTATACAATATAGTTTGCATAGATATATTATATAGATGCCCCATGAAGTAAGTGAGGAAACACCTGAGTAAACTACACTAGTATACAAACATACAGGCAGTACCATTTCAGGTTGGGGGGAGTAAAAACTTCCTTCAAGTGAGACACCATCATCATTTTTTACTCTGCGCCTAGCCCAGTGTCAACACTGAAGACAATATCATGTATAACAGATCATATCATAGAATCTGTCCATGTTGCAAAATTTCTCCCTCTCTCATTGTTTGACTCAAACTGTTCATCACAATTTGGAGGAACATAGGGACAACGGTGATGGAAAGGACAGAAAAACAAACAGGAAGACCTGAGACTGCCATTGAGAAGTTATTTAATTCTGGCCAGTGGAATGACAATAGCTTCAAAATTTTAGACCACTATCCTGAGGCTATCTTGTATTTGTATTAAAGTGATTGATCTCACATAGAATCTAGAAGCCCAACAATTTCAGCCCTGGTGTGACTCATCAAGTGCCACGCTGCTCAGAAAGTAAATCTGCTCAATTGTACAGATCTGACCCAATGCATAAAAAACAAAAGCTAAGAAGGCAGCTTTTCTTGTTATCTACTCGGAATAGGACTCTAGCAAAATTGTTCCATTGCAAGCACCTCTTTCTTTTGGACTTATATGGCGGAAAAATGGATGAGACTTATAGTACTTTACATTTCCAATGAGGGATACATGTACACCCTTGTCTATCCTTATATGCAGCACCTAGGATTTAAAGTTGTATTATGCACTGATTAATGAATACTGTGACTTCAAGCGCTGAGTGTATGTTTGTCTGAGCCTATTCAGCTGATTTGATGATCTCCCACTTTCTAGGTCTTTCCTCCTGTAGAGGAGTGCACTCTTTGTCTTGCCCTCTCATGGCTGAATTTGGAAAAGAGTTTCTCGTCTAGAATCCCCTGCTGACAGCCATTCTGGCCCCATGGTGGTTGGTCTCTTTTTGTGACTCGGCCCTTTGGCCAGGTCACTTTTAGTCCCATCCTTCTAGGGTAACTGAAAATTCAACAAAACTGTAGTCCCACAGCCTCAAACTAGGCTTTTAACCCAAGTGCCAACTCAGTAGTCCTCCAACCCCTGGTCTCTAGGTCTCCATACCACTGTTTCTAGGGGCCAGTAGGCCCAGGCCCTCCCTCTTCTCTCTGTTCTAGCCCAGGGAATGTGTAATAAGCAGGCAAGTGTACCTAAACAGTTCCCCTGCTTCTTCCCAGCTTAGCCTATCTGCAGACCTTTCCGGGATCTCTGTGTACCTGCATTCCTCTAAGGCTCCACCCTTCTTTCAGGGCCATGGCTTGCAGGATTCTTCTCTAGAGTTCTCCAAGAAATACCAAATCAAAAGTACAAACTTAAACTACTTCTGTCCTTCATGGGTTTGAACTTCAGTTCTTCACTAGCTTTCCCTAATACACTACTCCTCAACTGAACACCAACGTTAGAGGGTTGCCACCCTAGAGTCTTGCCCATTTTGAGACCCACCACAGGAACTAACTCCCCTTCTGTTATTTTTACCATTTCTCCTCTCTCCTGACTTCTATCAGACCCTTCTCAGAGAACAGGAACTCCCAATCTACTTTCTTTTCCTTAACTGAGCTTTCTCAGTCCTTTTAAGGAAACCCGACCTCTTTCCAGATGAATCTACTAACTGACCTTAACACCTCTCCAGGTGCCACATGTGTTAATTGAATTCTCAGGCTCCTATTAGACCTTTCATCACATCTCCTTACCAAATAACTCAAATTAAACCATAAATATTTTCATTAATTAGTTAAATAAAAATTTATGCCAATAAATACAGCTTTAAAATTAAGGGGGTAAGAGAAATCTGTATATGTATACCTATTGCATCTACAATAAAATACACCTAATAAAAGTAATGGTAAATAACATTTTCAATTATTGTATTGTTACTGAGTTTAATGTTCTTGGATGCTATTACAGTAAGAAGTGCTAAATATTGAAACCCCTCATCAAAATAGCTAATTCATGTATAGAGAGTGTAAACTTCACTTCACTGCTGCACCAGTATGTCTCAATCACACTGTGGAGAGAGACCACCTCTCAGAAAAAGAGAGCAGTTTGCTCTCCATACCCATTGAAAGCCCTGACAGTTCTGTGGAAGCTGGTAACAAAGGTCACAGATTCATCAGGAGATAAATGATTACCACCCAAATTATTATTTGTAACTTCTGTTTTTAATCTGTACACTAGATTCCTTTTAGATTCTAGGCGTAGTTGGTAATGATCTCTAAAGCCTCAAGTAGTCCCATCAAGGATAGGTGAGATCACCTATTACCATTTATCCAAGTAGGGCTGGTGAAACGTTTTCCATCAAAACTGTTAAACAAAAATCATTTTAGTAAAAAATCCAATTTTCTGTTAGTTTTTCTTTTGTTTTATGACAAGTCAAAATCTTCTGTGTAAAATTTCAATAGAAACTAATTTGTTAATTTCTGTTGAAATTTTCTCCATAGGGAAAAAACCAACTCCTCCCATGCCACCATTTTCTGATTAGTGCTACACCCAAGTTCGAAAACAGTGGTGCTAGTGTCCCATAGCAGAATTTTCTATTTGGAGGGCCCCCATCTTTAGAATTCACTTCTTATGCAAGTCCACCTGAGATGTAATGTAATGTAACAAACTCGAGCCATGACCTAAAGTCAACAGTCTTGTTGTATTCCTGGTTTTATGTTAAACTGTATTTAAAGCACTTAGCGGCCAACCCAGTAGGCAATACTGAAATTAACAACAGGCTACCAAACAATATTACTTTTGGACATAAAACCAATATCAACTGAATGCAAATTGGCAATCTAGATGCCAAAGGGTTCATCAATGTTTTTGTCATCCAGGAACCCAAGACATTTTGTTTTTAAAATACAATCCCGATATTATAAAACTGGTAGAATATTGCAGGCCTACTATAAGGCTTCACAACTCTATATTTATTATACATTTTTGAAGAATTTTCAATAATGTATCCGCTAATACTTTCTGAAAAGATGTGCTGGTGCTGACCTAAAGTAATTCATGAACATACTGTACAATTTAATGAAATATTCTGCTGTATGTGTTCATGTGTGTCACATCACCGCAGAGGCCTCTAACAGCTCTGTCAGTCTTCACACAAGATGTAGTGAACATGTTGGTTCAGACATTTTAGATTCCAAAATTAAACTAATGTACATTGCAAGTATATGGTTGCTCTTCATGCATGAAAAAAAATCTTAACACTGTGGTAACCTAAGGAAGCACAAGTGTGCATAGTAATTGGTGGAACATTCCCTCTGTACTATCAGTGTCTTGTAAAATATATACCGTGTTGCAAACTCACAGTTCAAATAAGCTGCTCACTTCCTGAGATAAGACCAAGTCTGACCTGTTCATCTAACCAAACACAACTTGCACACATGTACTCTAACACAGCTCTTATAATATTTTCAAAGTAAAAAAAAATCTGGATGAATGGTTATAGTTTGAAGCCAGCAGGTAACCGTTTAACAGAAGGAGAGAATCTTTTATACTTACTGGCCATGTAGGCTACAGAGACACTAATGAGGATGGGCACCTTAGAATTACAACATATTGATACTAACAAATGATTAATAAATAATGACAGGAAGTAGTGTAGAACAGCACTTCATGCTCTGATTGACTAGGCATCCATGTGTTGACAGAGTTTATCTAGACATGATGGTGCCTTTATTAGATCTGTGCAAACAACTGATTTTTCAGTTCAGTGGTTGAAACAAAATATAAAAGTGTTTCAGGTTCAACAAAGTCTTTAATTTAGTTTGAGATTTTTAAAACATTTTAAAAATTAAAATTGAAGTAAAATTTGAAGCAGTCATTTTTAATCAAAACATTTCATTTTGAAAATGTTGAAGTTAAACATTGATTTTGTGTTTGTTTTCCACTGAAACTATTTGCCAGATTCAACGTGAATTCGCAAAAATATTTGGGTAGATCCAAATCTGCATTTTTCTGGGGGGGGGAATTCTGGCCAAAAATTTCACTCAGCTGCACCTTTGAAAGAACTCAAATCATAAGAAAGAGTGGCTATTTACTCCTGGGGGAATTCTGCACCACTGCATGGGTACAGAATTCATGTCGTCCACAGATTTCTTTGCTTACGCACAGAAAAATGACTTCTGAGGGGAAGCTGCAAGAGCAGTCACTTGGTCCTCCCTGCCAGCCTGAAGCAGCTGGTGGAGACATAAATCAATGAGGGTGCTGGGTGTGTGTGTGGAGATGTCTGTCTGGCTCGCTATGGCAGTGTGCCCGGCATGGAGGGGCAGGGCTTCGCAGTGTTTGGAGGTAAGTGTGAGGCAGGCTCTGTCCTTTCAGACAGGGCATAATGTTGCAGCCTGCTTGCTTAGTTGTTCCCATTGTTGTTAGTGAATTGTTCCTGTTCTTAGTGAATTCCCCCAGGAGCATAAAACAGATGTAAAAAATTTAAGGCTCCTTTACATTGCCAGAGTGTCATAAAGGAGCCTTACTGAAAATGACAGAAAGGCTTTTAAATGCTTATTGTACTTTAGTGGTTAGAAATGGTCTACTTTTTTGGACTGAAAATTTTTCCTTCCAAAATATGTTCCATGAACTGTTTACTACTGACATTTCTGAAGATGGTCAGTAGCCAATATAAATTGTGGGTTTGATTGCTCAACCCTCACTTGCTCTTCAGTTGCCTATGATGTAATACTGAGCATATGGCTGGATATGTTTGTTGACTAATAACTAGAAATAAAGGGTCAAATGTCGGTAAGTTACTATTAGACAAAGGGGGTTTGGGGATTTTCTCCATTGCTCCCCATTTCCATCCATTGTATTGTAGTTTAGATAAGTTACCCAAATAATTGAAACTGGTGAGATTATATTGCATTATTTTGACAAATAAAATGTGCAGAATTTTAAAATATTGTGTGCAGAATTTAATTTTTTGGTGCAGAATTACCCCAGCAGTAGCTATTGAATGAGACTTCATTGGGGCCTGATTCAAAGCACACTCAACTCAATGAAAAGACAGACGTCAATGGGGTTAAGAGAAGGCTCTTAGTTGACCACGACTTATATTTTTATTACTTTAAAATTCTTATTTTGGGATAACAATCGATATAAAACATCCTGAGGTGTGAATGCATATGTCTGATAGAGCAGAATATCCTGCAAATGCAGCCACAACCCTGACAACCTGCCTGGGGAAGGCTCCATGCAGGCTGCAGGGTCCACTGGCAGGGATCTGTGTACAGGATCATGACCTCAGTGGCCACACATACCTTAGGTAAGAGAATGAGCATGTATCGTAGCATGTTAAAACTACAGCTATCAAATAAAACAGTATAAAGGTGAGAACAAAAGATAAAAGTACTTATTCAAGGAAGTCAAGTAGTACACGGGGGGGGGGGGGGGGGGGAAGAGGGATAGCTCAGTGGTTTGAGCATTGCCCTGCTAAACCCAGGGTTGTGCATTCAATCCTTGAGGGGGACATTTTTTGTGAGTTCAATTCAACAAAAAGTCTGAAAAATTTCAGACTCATTTAGAAAAAATTTTCATTTATTGGAAGTGCCAAACAAATAAAAAACAGGTTGGCCCAGCTCTAGGGCTCTAGGTTTGTGAGCGGTAGGGCTCCCTGGGTTAGGATCAGGTTAGGCATCCTGCAGCTATAGTTAGAATTCAAGTGGGTATAGCTCTCCTAAATAGTGTTCAGTTTTTGGAAGGTAGAGCTCCCAGGTTAGAGTAAAGATTGCAGAAGGTAGGGCTACCTAGACTAGGTTCTGGGTTGAGATGTGAAGGCCTCCTAGGACTAGAGGTACAGGTGTTAGGCTGCCTCACCAGATTAGGGTTGTGGAAGATAAACATCCCTGGGTTAGGGTTAGCATTGTGCCATGTAGTGCTCCCCAAGCTCATGTTAGGGTTGTGGAATGTAGAGCTCCCCAGACTACGGTTAGGGATGAGGTGAGTAGGCCTCACGGGGGTCATGTTAGGGTTGAGGTGGCTAGGAGTCCCTGAGCTACAGTTAGGAGGCTGGGAGGTAGGGCTCTTGAGTTTATGGTTAGGTTTGGGGCAGGTAGGACTACTGGGACAAGGGTTACTCTTGTGATGGTAGGACTCCCGGTGCTAGAGGTAAGCAGTAAGGAAGGAATGGAGCATGGCTTCAACCCACAATACTCTGGAGTAACAGTTAACACCCTGTTGATCACTTTATAACAATATCTAGGCTTAGATCTCTGGAAGAGGGGGTTGCCTGCATTCCTTTTATGAACTCCCTATATTCTAAGACTGGTATAGATGTGTAAACAAAATAAGTTGCACTAAAGATAGACCCTGATAGTGTGTCACTGATTTCTCCTTCAAACAGGAAGCTGACCTGCAAGACACCCACATCTAGAGGGATGACACTCAGAATAGGCTTTAAACTGGCACTACTAGAAAAATACATATCCTGCTGAAAATAGGTGTTCTCAATGTTTTTTTCAGGCAAATATAAACTCTAAAATCACTTTATTCTGTAATGAGACTAATTAAAAGCTTTATTAGGAATCTTAGTGTTACAGATATTTTTGGTGGGTCTCTCTCATATAAGAGACAATTGCTCTGTGAAATGCAGATCAAGAAAATTCATGATTCTTTTTTACAACTTCTATGCTCTATAGACTACGCTAAAACCACTAATTGTTTTTGTTCGTTTCATTTCACAGTGCCTTTGGTCTTCTACCTCCTGGCAATGATCAGAGCTAGAAATTCTAAACAGTGAGAAGTCTATTGCAACCAAGAAATGGAAGTGGTGGAAATTTCATGTTCTTGTAAGATTTCCCACCAAATTTTCCCACATTCAGGAGGTTGGGATTAGCGACGAGCCTGAAACAGAACTTCACTGTTGTAGGGTAAAGCGGTCCTACAAGCAGCTCTGCCTCTGTTTCCCTCTTCTGGTGGCCCTGTGACTCCATGGAGATATAAATGGTGGGGTCAATTTATTACAAAAGCCACACAGCCAGAATCCCCCAGCATAGTCCAAACAGTACATTGAATCTTTACCGTCACAACAGCCCAGCAACACATTAAGTACGTCTCTGGTGTCTCTCACCCCATTTGGACACTTGGGTAGGACTCTGGCGCCTCACCCCAGCCCCTTGAGCTGGGATGCTTCTCCACCCTGTTTCCCTCTCAAATGTAGTTCTAGCTCTCGCTACAGAAATCAGTGGACTCATCCAGCCATCATTTCCCCCCTTTCAGCCTTCTCTGGTGCTCTGGCTTCAGTCCTCTGGCTCAGAGAACCATCAGACATGCAACCTCTGCTGCTCTCAGTTTTCAGTCCTCTCCACCAGTGACTTTCTGCCCTGGGGAAGTGTGGAGGTGATTTCCTGTCTCCTACTTTCACCAGCCTGATCCAGCTCCATTGCTTAACTAGGAAACTCCCTCCTTCAGTGGCACCTGTTCCCTGAAGCTCTCTATCCAGGTTTGCTTTTCTTCCGAGTTCTCTTGACTTCCAGGATTCTGGTCTACCCCGCCTCCTTTCTGCTGGAACAATTTGTATTGTGGGGGTTCTGAGAGCCATTGAACCAAACTGTAAACCCTGCATATAATGGAAACCGCTTCAAGCCAGTGGGTACAGCAGCACCCCCCGCCCCCGCCCCCTTACTTCCATCACCTGTGGGTGCAGCCCCATCCTCCTCATTAACCCAATCTCAGGTGCCCCTGGACTGGATCGGGAGAGCTGGGCTCAATTTCATTTTAGGGGCCAGCTACTGTTACCACACCCAGAAATGCATGAAAGCTCAAGGTCCCGAAGCATGTGATTGACTAAGCACACAAGTGGTCCTGTTGATGCTTATAGTTAAGAACTTTGTTGAAATGGGGCCCCAAACCTCTCTCTCTAAAGTGGCATGCTCTGGGTTGTGATAAATTGCTTTTCCTATACAGCAGCCTGGCAATAAAATGCCTAATATCATGGCAATAAAATTCATTTAGCTTAATGGTCCTAGGAAACCTGAGCTCCGGTCCATCTCAGGTATAAATATTCTGGAAGCATGCTTGCTGCTCCTGGCCCCAGGGTGATACTGTTTCCATTTGTATCTAACAATTGGGAAATTTTTTAAAGTTGTAGAAATAGTAAATTTGCTAATGTTATAGGGTAATTACAATTGGGACAGTCACAAATTATACCTATATAAACGTAAAAAGCATTCGGAATCTACAGAGACATGGGTATTTGTCAGCATTAAGCAGCACAGCAATTTTACCATAACCTGCTGGGAGACCTCACATTCTCACTAACCTTTGCATGCAACAACCCCTTATAGAAAGCTGAAGAACACACTTATGAGAAGCTACCAAAGCACCCTAGCTATTTAGCCACTATTATTTAACTCTAGTATTCTCATTCTAGTATTTATGCTTCTGCATTAGGAATACTTAGCACACCCTGCCTAAAATAGCATAACTTTTGCTATATAAATCCATACATCTTAATCCTAGTGTTCAGAACTAGCTAAATGACCCTTTTTAGCTTCAAAACTAGATGTTGTAAGTAGAAGCTGTATTTAATGAGAGTTTCGCATGTTCCTGAATGTGTTTTAGAATCATTCCATAAATGTCCTTAAAAGAAAAAACAGTCATTCTGACCCTTCTGAAGACAATTTTGAGACAATTTATAGAGTTTGTTTATGCAGTGTTCAGTATTATGGCAGGGGTCACTAGATGGTACCGTAACACGTAGTTATACAAGTTTTCAGTGTGCAAGCAAACTTTTAGAAATGCTGTGTTGGGGGAGCAGTGGTAAGCAGCAAGAGAGCTTGCTGTTTGCCTTAATTTCTCTAACTACTGTCAATTCTTGGGGATGTCACTCACTAGAAACTGGCATTCGGGTCTTTTGTAAAAAGATTGCTCAGTGCAACAAAAAAAGTCTACTCACAGACCTGCAGGCTGGAAACTTGCTGCTGCATTTAACTGACACATCAGACACTCTCATGGAGATGGGAAGTCACAGCAATGGTGCCGAGACAAGTTTAAGGGTTTCAAGGTGGGAAGGGGCTCTGAGTGTCCTTCCTCAAATGGTAGAAGGTACTGAAGACCTATACTGGATATGTGAATAATACTGCCAACTAGTTAAACCGCATTCCCTCTGTCTGTCTCTCTTTTCCAAGCAACAAAAATGTGAGTAAAGCTTGTCATAGACCACATCTGCAGCAGGTAAATGGTTCCATTAGCCCTTCCCTTCAATTAGTACCCATTAGCAGCACTATAAACAAGAGGAAACACACAACAGATGGGATTTTCAAAGGCACTCAGCATGGGCTGAATTCTGCTCCCACTGAAGTCAATGGGAGTTTTACTACTCCCAGAGTTAAGCTTTTGAAAACCCTACTCAAAATACTTAACTACCAATAAAGAAACATAGAATCACAGTATGATAGAAACATAAGGCTGGAAGAAACCAAGTCTAGTCCTCTGAACTTTGGCTGGACCAAATAAACTTAGGGCATCCCTGACAGGCCAAATTTTTCATTAAAGGCTCCAATCATGGGGATTCCACAACCACCCCGGGAAGCCAATTCCAAGGGTTAACTACCCTTATAGTTAGAAAGGGTTTCCTACTATCAACCTAAATCTTCCTTGCTGCAGATTAAGTCCTTCTTGTCCTACCTTCAGGGGACAGGGAGAACAATTGATCACAGTCTTCTTTATCACAGCCTGTGACGTGGTTCTAACTTCTCATGGTGCCTCCTTTTGGCCATCCTGAGGATTAGCTTTGTCAGGTGCTGCACCTTCCTCAGCAGTCTCTCTACTTGTCTTCTTCTCTCAGTCCACAGCCCCTATTACTCTTGGAGCAGCAGCTTCTGGTCTGTGGCTTGGTCTTCCTAAGTTCCTCCCAAGTTCCTCCCCTTCTGGGAAAAATCACAGTCCTTCCAGACTAGCCATCCATCTGATGTCTCCAACACCCTGTGCCACTACCTAATGGCTGGTAGGGAAACCCAGGCTTGCCCTCTATGCTGGGTTCCAGTCCAGGTACCCTATAACATGTATCCAAGGCCTGTACTAGCTTAGCCCTTACTGCTTATCCCTGGGCTACAGCCTACATCACTGGCTCCCACCTTCTCTGGTGCACCAGCCTCCCAGCTCCTTCCTCTGAGGGAGTAACTGCAACCTGCCTTCTTACAGCCTACAGCTCTTGGGCTTCATACAGACCCCTCCTTTTCCTGTCCATCTGAGTCTGCTTCTTATTAGTGGCCTCCTTGTAGGCTATATCTTTCCCCACTTGCAGCTTAATTGGCTAATTAGGCCTGCCTGGCCTAATTTGCCCTCTCAGGGGTTCCTGTGGAGACACAGCCCAGCCCTTAACATATTTGAAAACCGTTATATCAGGCTCTCCTTCAGTTTTTTTCCCCCTCAAGACTAAACATGCCCAGTTTTTGTAACCTTTCCTCATTGGTCAGGTTTTCTAAACCTTTTATCATTTTTGCTGCTCTCTTCTGGACTCTCTCTCTCTCTCTCCAATTTGTCCACATCTTTCCTGAAGTGTGCTGCCCAGAACTGGACAGTCCTCAAGCTGAGGGGCTCACCAGTGCTGAGCAGAGCAGGACAATTGCCATCCATGTCTTACATACAACACTTCTATTAATACATCTGAAAAGACAATGAAAAGGGATGGGATGTCTTAGGTAATCAGGTTAATGGTTTATGGACACCATCACCTTTAGGTCACCACTACTAAGTCAAATCCATCTCAGGTCTTTTTTGACAGAAAAGTCATCATCTGATGAATATCAGCAAATGCCACTGACATTTTTGAAGTTGTTTAAAAAAAATAAATTGCACTCCGCAGTCACTATGTCACAAAAACTGCATGTCAAGTTCAATGAATGGCTCATTATATCACTCTTTGCCCACAAATGGTAATTTTATCATATCTGATAATGAGGCATCAGCTGTAAAGGATTTGTCAAAGTGCCATGTTTTTTTCAAGCTGCCATAATTTGAAAGCCTATGATTTGAGGGGCTGGCTGAAAAATATTTATGTACAATTTATTCAATACATTTTCCTCATCAATTGTCATACTCATTATTTGCAAATACAATTTTCCCTTACTCAATCCATTCTATAGACTATAACTCAATATTCATGAAAGTATGACATTTTCCAACAGCTGGCAAATAACGTAATCACAAATAATATTTTTCAACTCAACTGCTTTTGTGACTCAATAGGCAAACAAATGCTGTCTCAACACTATTAGTTTAGCAATTTCTTCACAACCCATCATACTTTTCTAGAATTGTAAGTGCAGAATAGCTTGCTTCAGAACTCATTCATATATGTTGTACAAAGTCAGCATTGTTACCCTATCTCCATGAATATTATTTTTACATTTCCATTACTGTAATGAAAGTAGGTGATGATGGTTGGTCCCAGTTGATCGTTTTAGAGGGAGAAGCCAAAACGGAATACCATTGAAACTGGTCCATCTTGCAACTTGACCCACCCCTCACGCCTGATAAAAATGGGTCAAGTGCAGCACTGCTGTTTTGAGTCAGGTGGTCAACTCCATTGCCTACATTGACATCAGTGGCCAAAGTTTTATAACAAGGGTTATAATCCTTTGGATAAGGGGTACAGAGGAATGGCTGGGTAGTGTAGCAGAGACATGGATTTTCTGCCTTGCTGCAATATGGAATACCCATCTAGCGGGGAAAGGAGAAACTAGTCTGAGGCGACATAAAAACCCCCTTCAAACAAATAAAACAAACCATTAGCTCTTTGTAAAATAGAACACAGTTTAAGCATTTATTAAGTTTGAGACATTTTTAGTTAGTTATTTTACTTCCTGTTTCCAGCCTGTATTGGCTGGAAGTGCAAAAAAAAAAAAAAACCCTATGTCTAATGCTGTTCTTTGCCAAAGAGGCCTTCTTTCCATGCTCAGATTTTATAGGCATAATTTGCCAAAACTGGACCAATGATGGAAGATGTTATGTAACATCCTTAAAACAGACTAAAGATTCCTCAAGATATCTGATTCAATACTATAGATCAGAGGAAGTGCAGCATTTTGCCTTGGTTATACAACTGAGATGCTTTTATCACCATGTCATCTAACCCTATATTATCTATACTACAGCTTCCACAGTTGTTGCCACCAGGACAGCTGTGCTGCTGGTGAAGCATTGCTACAAAAAGTTTGCTAGTGCAGGGGCAGATAGGAGGTAGGAATGGGTCAGAAGCATTCAGACTTTTTGATATTTGAATGGAACCTGAACTCAAACTTTTGTGATTTGCCCAGCACTACTGCCTTCAGATCTTGCTAAAGACAAATGCATAGAAGAACATTCTTAGGGTTTGAAAACCTCAGAAATCATGTAGCAAAGTTAAGTTGTGCCATTGAAAACATCCCAGAAATCCTTTGCAAATCTGTGCGCCTAACTGATTTTTATGGGACGTCAGTTTTATTTGGTTTTCCTTGTGCAGCTTCTCCAGAAAGAATGTAAGTGAAGAATGGTAGTAAAAGCAGCAAGTGAGGCAATTTCCAAGAGAAAGCAAGAGAGGGATGATTTATTGAGATCTATAATGAGAAATAGACTCCCAGTTGTACAAATTCAGAGTAAGTACTAGTGCTGCATCTACCTCAATTGAGGTCATCTGGTGAAGTACCATGCAACTCTCAGAGTCCATCCTATAGCGCAGTGGTGGGCAACCCGTAGTCCGTGGGCTGCACATGGCTCATCAGGGTAAAACGCTGGTGGGGGCCGCCATTGGCCAGAAACGTCCCACCAGTGGATTACCCTGATGGGCCGCAGGTTGCCCACCACTGCTAGGGCCTCATTTTTCTGCTCTGGTGTGCTTTCCCCCCCCCCCCATTTTCTGTCTTGTCATTGACACCATTTCTCTCATGCTCTTTCCCCTTCCCTGACCCCAAAATTCAATCTCTCTCTATTCCTGATTGTTAATTGTAATTGTGATGCTTTTTGTGGGGTTTGTCTCATTTAAAACATAGTTTATGTGATTAACTGTATCCTTCTGCTGTATCCTTTTATGCAGTTTATATTTAATTCCTCTTTGCAGTATGGAGTGTATAGAAGTGTGCATGGTGAGCCCAGATTTTAGCTATATATAAATATATATTTATTTTATTTGCATTAGTTGAATTTTTCCCACTAAAATATCACCTTCTATATTTTAACCATTCTATAAAGATAATTTATGCTATTTTAATGTCATGTAGAGTAGCTCATTTTTAGACTCTCCAATTGTTCATTTCTACCAGTCTGAATTTAGTTCCTTTTCATTCATTTGGGAGCATTGCATTCTTGTGAAGATGGAAGGCTCTCTCTCAAACCACATGAACTGGACAGATGTTCTGAAATAGGTTAAATAATAACCAATAAAGTGCTGATGCAGCTCATCAGTCACAGCACTGCATCCATCAGTCTTCTCCATAACCCAATACAAGCTCAGCGACAGTGAAGTGTTCAACAGTGATGAACTGACATACAGGGCAATAGTTCTCCCTCTCAGATTTGTGTCTTACAATAACTTGTAGTGAGAAGTTTCCTTGCTCTTGATTAGAGACTGGAAAAAACATCAGTACTAATATGATTGTCATGTAAGAGGAGAGGGAAAGTGAGGAGGAGTTATAATAATGCCTAGCTCTTATACTTTTCAGCACTAGATCTCAAAGTGTTTTACAAAGGAGGTCAGCACTATTGTGCTAATTTTACAGATGAGGAATCGAGGCATAGGGAGGAGAAGTGACTTGTTCAGGATTACCCAGCAAACCAGTGCATGGCCTGGAATTAAACCCAAGTCTCCTAAGGTCCAGTCCAGTGCCTTATCCACTAGGGCACTCACATTTAACAGAGGAGACAGAAGGAATATAGGCAGAGCGGGCTCTAGGTTTTTTGCTGCCCCAAGCAAAAAAATTTTGGCTGCCCCCCGTCCCAGCCCTGGGCTCCTCACCGCACCCCCCTGCTGCCCCAGCCCTGGGCTCTTCCCCCCCACCCACACCCCCTGCCGCCCCAGCTCTGGGCTCTCTCATTCCCCCCCACCTTTGCCCCCCCACCCCCGCAGCCCTGGGTCACTGGTAACTCGCTCCCATGGCAGGTCATTCAGCAGGAATTTTAGATGTGCACAGAACACAGACAGGATTGGTTCCCATATGGTTACAGAACTGCAGTAAAGTGGAAGAATTTTCAGCTTGTGTGATTGGAGGATATCTGGATGTATATTATAAGACTGTCCTACATAAATGAAGAAAAGTTGAGGTGCCTTTATTATTCTTTTGTTCCACTCTTTCTTTCTATGGGGAATTTGCCAATGCAATATCACTGTCTTCCTTTTAAACAAACAAACAAACAAACAAAAAAAGGCAATGGCTGTTGAAAAATAGCAATTCCAGTCCTAATAACCACTGGGAAGCATTTCTTGCTCAATTTTATCCTACTTTTTCTACAGCAAGTTACAGTGGATCAGTATATTTGATTTGGGAGAAATGAAGTAACAGCTGCCCAAACTGAGCTTGAGCACTCCTGAATTTTGAGGTGTTCAAATCTGGAAGGCAGGTGCTGGGGG
>NW_020664439.1:31884914-31917927 GCF_002925995.2 Terrapene triunguis | reverse complement strand
GATAATATGGAAAATTACATGACCATATTTTATTTATATATATAATGAAGGTGGAAAGAGATTTAGATGTTGCTGCCTAAATCCTAAGGTAATTTATCCACTGGTTAACAATGTTCAGTAGGAGATACCTCTAGTGAGAATATAAATCAAAGGAGAGCTAAGAGAAAAGCTGCACATCTTATACAGTAAAATTGCTGAATGGGAGTTACATATTGTTGAACAGAAGTATGAAAATATTGAAACAACAGACACGGTTGAATGAGAAAAATGATTGGGGATTTAAAACACCAGGAGTTTACTGAAGGGATATACAAAATGTAATAAGAGGCACAGGGACATTATTGATAAGGGATTATGGAGTCTTGTAAAAAAAAAAAAGGATGCATATTGAGATGCTACAAGAGAGACAGTTTGTGTTGAGGGTAAGGACAATATAAGTAGAGAGATGGTTCTAGTATTTGGTTATTGATCTCTCAAGAATGCAAATCAATAAATATTCTCACAAATATGAGAAGCAAATAAAGAGGATAGCTATTCTACATATTTACTAGGAGTCAGATTCTTACTCATGTGGATCCATAGTTGACCCTGGCAACACTCCTTTGATCTCAGTGGGACTAACAGTGGAGGCCAGTACCATAAAATATGACTGTGGAGAAGGGAAATCTGGCCCAAAATCAAGTGAGATTTTGAAAAAAACATCCTTATCTTCCTGAAGAAATCAGTAAACATTAAAAACATTTGTTCCAAGGTTGGGTCTATAGTAAAACGAGACAAGCCCTGTCTATTACCCACATACATTAATCCTAGACTAGGAGGCAGCCAAATAGAGAAAATTAAATAAAATCAAACCTCCCAACAGCAGTAGGGAGATCAAACATCTCACTCTGAGCAGGGCTATTTACAGTATGAGAGAGTAAAATCTCCAGTCCTCCTTCTAGTGGGAGTGGCTGGATTCATGAATTCTCCCACATGATTTCTACAAGAGAAGTAGAGGAATAGGAGCAATTGCATAGCAGCAGTAGCCATGCAGGAACTTTTAAAGCAACTTTTTAGTTGTAAAGCCCCTGACATTGAAAAGAGGTATAAATTCTCAAGTGGATTTTAAAATGAATCCATCAGCTACATATACATTAATACCATTCTGCTTTATAGTCTATTAATCTCACAATTAGATATTTAAAAAAAATAGAATTCCCAACCCATAAGAAATCCCAAGATTTCAAAATTTGGTTTTATCCCAACATAAAAGTGGAAATAATAAAGTGGAAACAAAACATTTATATAATTTCCCATTGAACATTTTGACAAAAGTCGATACGTTTCTCAGAAACATTTCCGTTTTGTGAAGTCCGCATTTTCTAATGGAACATTATTCCTTCAGAAAACTTCCAACCAGCTTTACCCATAATATACATATTCTGAGCCGATATAAATCAGTGGAGCTACACTGACTTCAGTGGAGCTATTTCAATTTATGCCATCTGAGAATCTGGCTCTCTTTTTAGTGCTGGATCAAAATCCATTTGTGACTACAACAGTTCATGTCACATTGCTTCCACACTAATCATTATATTGTCACCACCATATATTCAGGCCAAATCCTGCTTGCCTTGCTAGCACAAAACTTCCATTAAGCCAGTGGTTTGGAGTAATGTGAGCAGAATTTTGCCTCTATGCAATATTGTTATAAAATAAGGCCAGTAATTGTTGGGGAAATCTCAAATGCCTGCCTTATAGTCAACATAAGGTGATCTAGGACTTTAACTGGCCTCCCTTTTAGGGACCTTCTGGATCACAGTTTTAAAACAAACTTCCTAGCAACTAAGTTTCAACTTGGATATTGGGTTATGATAAAGTAAGGTCCCATCCAGAGGTTTTTCAAATGTCACCTTGTTTAAAAAAAAAAAAATGTAATAAGGTGAGGTCCTTTTGACCAGTTTGCCTAATTATGTGCTTCCCTTGAATGAATGTCTCTCATTCCTCTGCTGCATTTGGGCAAGATGAGAATTCCTCTGTTTGCAATCTGATGCAGAAACTCCAAGAGTACATTTTAAAATTTAAAAGGAGCAGGGGCAGGAAGAGGTGGGACCGGGGAAGGGGTGGAGTGGGTGCAGGAATAGAGCAGCCCCTGGGTAGAGGGGAAGTCAGCGGCTATGATGGGCCTGATCCGAAAGGTGATAAAAGAATCTCTCAGAAGGAGCTCACCACCTTCTGTATCATGTCCTAATAACACCTGGATGCCCAGTCCTCTGCCTGTATATTAGAATTCATCATTTAAATAGATGGCTTCTCTCCTACAGCTGCTACTGCATCGGTGGACCCATGTACTTACACCAAGTCAACTGCAGTTGTAGGATGAAAATTACATGCATCAAGCAATAACCTGTATTTTGTTGTCTGCTGGTATTTACGCTTTTCCTTATGTTTGTTACTATGAGTATTTAAACTTATTCCAAATATACTGTTGATTTCTTTAGCTACACTTTCTGCTGTGGAGGTGAGTAATTTTATTTGCAATTGGCTTCTATTTATTTTAATTTATATTTTTCCCTTTCTATTCAAGCTCTGCATGCTATTTCTCTTATGGTTTATATACATCTGTATATCACCCTGAGAAGTCATTGATTCAACAGATTTATTTTGTTTAATAGAGTTCCACTACATTATTTTGTGTAATTTTAGGGGCAGAATAGAAAATTTATTGCAGGTCTGTTCTTTTGGCATACTGTAATTTATATTTTTTTGTGCACAAGAAGCCGCTTTTTCTGACAGGTTTATTCTTTTAACAGGTATTTGTTTAAGAAGTGAGTTGAATTGTAAATGTAGTAGAGGTACAGATATATTTAATGGATATAGCAAAAATCCCAACTGCCAACTAGTGGGAGAAAAATGTTATGTTTAATAGCTGTGGTAGAATCAGATGGCTGTATTTCATGTAGTAATGAGCCAAAGCCCAAACACTACATTCAAAAACAGATGGAGTGAATCCTAGGCCCCATTGAAGACACTGGAAAATGTCCTTTGACTTCAGTGAGGTCAGGATCTCACCCATGAACTCGGGGGTGGAGGGAAGGAATTCTGTATATTTTAGGATTTGCCATAATAGCTAAAAATCACAGTCCCTAAGCAATATGAACTCAGATCCTGATCCATTTTTATAATGGATCATACCAAGCCCCAAAACTGAGAACACCTACAGGCTTTGCGGTTTCACAATCCAAAGCCAAATTTTGTGACCTGAGTTCATCTACAAACAAGTGTTTCCATAGGCAGCTTTGCATCATCCCCAAATTCTCTGTTGCAATCTTGGAAGCTCCCCCCCCACCCCGCCCCAACTCCACTGTTGGTTTGAGGGTCACCAGATGGCCTCTTCTGTGCTTCATGACTAATGTTTTGGTACAGTCACATCATAAAAACTAAGTCACCCATAAAATA
This sequence comes from Terrapene triunguis, assembly GCF_002925995.2. NCBI lineage: Eukaryota > Metazoa > Chordata > Testudines > Emydidae > Terrapene > Terrapene triunguis. Next base: position 31,914,489 of record NW_020664439.1, on the reverse strand, counting down.
TAGTTTATTAGTACAAGATGAAAGAAGGCTGACTTTGCATTTTTATTACCCTAAAATGATCAACTTCTTGTGGAATAGGATTTCAAATTGAAGGTTTAAAATATGGAAATGATTATTTCAGGTTTTACCATAATAGATGTTTAAATATTAATACTATTTAGCTCTTATCAATAGACCTCAGAGCACTCTGCAAAGGAGGGTACTGTCATTATTCCCACTTTAAGAAGGGGAAACTCAGGCACAGAGAGGCAAATCAACTTTGCCCAAAGTCACTCAGCAGATCCAGGAATAGAACTTAACTTTCCTGAGGGCACGTCTTCACTACCCGCCAGATTGGCGGGTAGTGATTGATCTATCGGGGATAGATTTATCGCGTCTACACTAGACGCGATAAAATGATCCCCGATCTCTCTGCCGTCGACTCCGGAATGCCACCACAGCGAGAGGCAGAAGCGGAGTCAACGGGGGAGCAGCAGCGGTCGACTCGCCGCCGTCCTCACAGACAGGTAAGTCGACCTAAAATACGCAACTTCAGCTATGCTATTCGTGTAGCTGAAGTTGCACATCTTAGGTCCCCCCCCCCCCCCGTAGTGTAGACCTAGCCTAAGTCTCAGTCTAGTGCTCTAGGCCACAGTGCCTCTATTGTTAGTGATAGTGTTCATACGGTATTTTTAAACACTGATGAGAGGTCACTATAGTTCACATGATCTTATCTTGTTACAGCATCTTATTATAAACAGAGGGCAGAAAACATTTTATTGATTTCCAGACAGTATTTGACAGATTTCCAGAGGCATTTGCTGTCTTATTGGGATGAGATGTTGTTAACTATTTCTAAGTTCAGAGAGCTATTGCTCTCTGATTCATAGAAATGAAGGGCTGGAAGAGACCTTGAGAAGTTGAGGTCAGCTCCCTGTGCTGAGGCAGAACCAAGTAAAACTGGACCATTCCTGAGAGGTGTATATTCAACCTGTTCTTAGACACCTCCAATGATGGGAATTCCACAACATCCTTGGAAGCCTACTCCAGAGTTTAACTACCCTTACAGTTAGAAAGTTTCTCCTACTATATAATCTAAATCTCACTTGCCATAGATTAAGACCAAACATGCCTAGTTTTCTTAACCTTTTAACATTTTGTTGATCTCCCCTGGACTCCCTCCTATTTGTCTGCATTTTTCCTGAAGTTTGATGTCCAGAACTGGACACAGTATTCCAACTGTGGCCTCACCAGTGCCAAGTAGGGTGGGACAACTACCTCTCATGTATTACAGACAACACTCCTGTGAATATGCCCCGAACAATTAGTATTTTTTGCAATTGCATTACACTTTCAATATGTGATCCACTATTAATCCCAGATCCTTTCAGTAGTACTACCACTGTGCCATTTATTCCCTATTTTGTAAGTCTACATTTGATTTTTCCTTCTGAAGTACTTCACACTTGTCTTTATTGAATCTCATCTTGCTGAATTCAAACTAATTCTCCAATTTGAACTCTAATCCTATCCTCATAGTGCTTATAACCAAAATGCTTGGTGTCAATTAAATTTTATAAGCATATACTCCGTTATCAAAATAATTAAAGAAAATATTGACTAGTTACAGACCCAGGACTGATCCCTGTGGGACCCCCGCTCGATATGCCCTTCCAGTTTAATGGTGAACCATTGAGAATTACTCAGAGTATGGTCTTTCAACCAGCTGTGCACTCATCTTATAGTAATTTCATGTTGACCCTTTCCCTAGTTTGCTTGTGAGAATGTCACGTGAGACTGTCAAAAGCCTTACTAAAAATCAAAGATATTACATTTACTGCTTCCCCCCCCCCATCCACTAAACCAGTAACCCTGTCAAAGACTAGCTTTCCAATGACGTAGAAAAGCAGCAACGTGGCTCCTGTTTACAAATGTTTTTGTGTCCACCTTATAAATATAATAAACATTGACAAACACAAAAATAATAATTCAGATGGAGGTTTACATTACTAAAAATGACAACTTGCCAAACTGTTGCTATGAGGGAAAAGGAAGGGAAATAAAACAGATTAGCACAGAGAAATAAATGAATGAAGGTTATTTTTGTTTGATTTGACAATCAATTGTCTGGAAAGTTTCCGCAAACACCTTTCTTACCCCCCCCCCCCCAAAATCAACACAACAAAAAAACCAAACAAATTTGAGACTCAGAAGTCAGAGAGGTTAGAAATAATGCTGGTTTTCTTATTAACATGATCCAGTGTTTCCTTGTGTTAACCAATAGACAGGCATGATCCAATTTCAACCAGTGTTGAAATGAATATACTCTTTTTACCTACTTTAGAGACCATATTTTTACTGACTTATGGGATGAAATCCAGTAGTTCATTCCTGTTGCAGAGTTTAGTTCATAGAGAAAACCCAGCAAAGCTTAACTTTTTCAACTTACACAAAAATTCACTATTCTTCCTGAGCCACTTCATCTTCCTACCATGCAAGTACACTAAACAAATCCATGTCTAGTTCCTTGTCATTAGTTACCAGATATTCAGAGAACAAATTTACGGTACTACATACTCCAAGTAATCTCACTTCCAGTATAAATTCAATGGTCCAAATCCTCTGTTGGTATAACTCCAGCAATGGAGTTACACAAGCAGAAAAATTTGACTCAGCCTTCTACAGTTTCTCAAAAAATACCTAAATAGTCATCTTATCTTAACCCCCAGGACTGGCAATGTGTTAATCGTCAAGGAATTCCAATCACTATTCCCCAACAAAGGGCATAAATCTTGCCAGTCTAAATGGAAACCTCAAGGCGAGGCCATTAAGTATGAAACAGTGTTCTCATTATACCAGAATTACTTAACTCTGACAGGAATCCTCCTTACACTCTGCAGACGGAACACAAACAAAAATTAAGTATTTAAATGTCTGCTCTAAGATGTACAAATGTTCATCCTCCACCTATTTCATTTGGTGCATGTTTAATGTTGTCACCTATTGAATAGCTGCAGTGAAGCAAATGAATGGTGTGTGGCTGGTAAAGAAGAGCCAGCAGACAGTTTCTTAATTATGACTTTATTGACTTCCTCTGACTCCACAGAAATCTTCCTTTCTAGACACATTGACACTGATGTCTGCAATACAACAGATTTATCCTTTTCAGTCAAGGCAGCTCTTGTATGACTTTCCGCTACATCAATCAGCTTTTGCCAGACTGGCTTCCCTCATTTGGGGACTTCATTAGCTAGAGTCTTAAGTGTTTTGTTTCCTAGGAGGCAGTACACAGTGTATTGGACGGGCAGTGTGTACGACACCACCTTGATGGGGTGCTTGAGTGCCCTGAGTCTCCACTCCATACCATCTACTCCATACCATCTACTCCATGGAATTTATATCTACATGAAGCCCCATTCAGAGTAAGGGTCCGCCATGCATGGAATAGGTTCCAGGACTGGGATCTGAGTGGAACAATTTCACAGTATGGAAGTATCTTAAACTTTTAAAGGATTTTCCTTTTCCAAATGCAATCAACTTCCTCTGATCAGTTATTACAACAAAAATCTTGAAACAGTCTAGGTAGGGTGACCAAATAGCAACTGTGAAAAAATGGGACAGGGCATGGGGGGTAATAGATGCCTATATAAGAAAAAGTCCCTTTAAAAACGGGACATCTGGTCACCCTAAGTCTAGCCAATTAGCTGTAATCTGTAGCAGACCTGAAGAGTTTGCAGTTACATTAGTTGATATCATCTGTTGAACAGTTGTTACCCATTAAGCTATACATATTGCCCATAGCCTATTGGCATCTATAGTGCTGTAAAGATTAATCATGCCCCTCTCTCAAGAATGTCAGTTTTATAGCAGGGTTGGAATTTAACCATTGACTTCAGTGGGAGAAGAGACCAACTCTGGCTGCTTTTGAATTCACACTTGTAACATTTAAGTATGGTAAAAACGATGACCCACTGTAATTTACAACTCAGCTTGGATTGAAGCCAGGTGCTGAGAGGGACTGTGCTTCAGAATTCACTTTAAAGCCACCAGGCACCCTTGTGGAATGTGCATGCTGCATCATCCATTGGGTTGGTGGATCTTGTTCTTTCATAACCATCCAGTTCTCCAGGCTGATGTAGGAAGAGTGGTTTCAAGGCCCTGCTTTCTCCTTCTCTATGCCTGTCCCCTTTGTGATGATTTGTGATGAGCCTCTTTACTTTTCTCCCAGCACATGGATTACTATTGTGCCCAGCTCCTATGAGTGAGGAGTAATTGAATGGGTAGGCTCTTTGAATCATCTTCCTACACTCTTGGGGTGAAATCCCAGCCACATTAAAGTTAATGGGAAGTTCATCAATTACTACAGCTGGATCAGGGTTTCATCTATGGCTATAGTCAGACACACACTTGCCCAGTGTTTGCTAATACTGGTATTGTTGCATCAAAAAACAAACAAACAAAAAAGTCAGCATTTGACTACCATAATAATGGCTTCCAATGACTGCAACGATCTTGATGCACAGTAATAATGTACCATTTGTTACTTAATTATAACCAAGAGGCAAGTGCACATAGTTATACTGATTATTTATCAGTGAGAAGTTGATGGTTTTAATAGGCTAATAATCTTATAATGAATGCAGTTTAATTATATATACGGTGAAGCTGTGTAATTGCTATTTGGAGTACAGTATAATTTCCAAAGGTGGAAAGCTACAGACAAAACAGGAAAGCATGTTTCTACTGTATTCTTAAAGGGAATCTTCTGACACTGAGTATTTATGTTGTGTTGAACCTTTGTAAAGTAAACTGTGGGTCAGCTAGACAGTATATGGTAATACGTACAATAATTTATAGCAGTTGTATCTTCGTGAACACTTTCTTATCTGTATATGCATAGTCCAGTATTTACAATATAAACTTGTGTTAAAAATCCTCTCCCAAGCAGTGAATCTTGTCATATGATATCTTAGACCAGGAAGGGGTTCACTTACCACTGTGGTGTTGCCTCCTGGTTGCTCTGGGAATTAGCTCCTTCCAGGTCCAACATCCCCTCCCGTCGCTCATTCATGCACCCCTTAGCCTTTCTTTCTCTGTGCCTCGGAGTGCTCCCTCTTCATGGATTGGCCCTCCAGCCATGTAACTATGTGTTTTCCCTTTCCAGGGGTATCAAAATCCCACAGGACAAACCATTCCATGCAGTCTTCAAATCCACTGCCCTAACTATGCCATTTCCACAACGACTGATAGGAGAACCTGGGTCCACACTCTGCTCCAGGTTCCAGCTCAGAGGCACTCTAATCAGCATTCAAGATCTGCAATGTCCCACCTTGCTGCTGTTTCCCTGAGCCTCTTCCTTCATTCTCTCAGGCTTCCACACCACCACCCTTCCGGGTAAACTTTTTCCTGCATGGCCTGAATCCCCAGGGTTTCCAATCTCTTCCTGAGTTTCCTTCCTTCCTTCCCTCTCTGATGCCTAGAGAGTGACCATAGGCTTCCTCACTACAACCCTTTTCTGTTGCCAGCTTCCTGGCTTTATAGTAGCTATGCCTGTTCCTTTTCAGCTGGGCTCCATCATCATTCAGGGATTACTTAGGGCACTAATTCCCCTCAGGAGTGGTCTATCTGGTTAACTGGCTCCTTATCAGCCTCATTAACCTCTGCTATGCTAGGGTGGGGTGAACAGCCCCCCACATACAGATTTTTTTTTAAAACCCTCATTCATTATAATTTGTTTGATTAAATTAAATATTATGGGACAGATCCTCAGCTAGTGTAAATCACTGACTTCACCTGATTTACACCAGCTGAAGATTGAGCCCTATAAATATTGTTTTGCGAGCTTGAATTCTAGCACGTATGTTACATGGAAGTCCATGGTCCTATCAAGTGTGAACAAAAATTGCATCAGGTACCATACATGGATACCTTACACGGATGGGTACTTTTAAAAATTTACCCCAATACAGTAATGGATTAAACATGGATACCAAACAGTTCCTATTCTCTTGTCAGGATGCATCTGCCTCTCTGCTTATTTGCTGAAGCATAATCCTTCATTCTGAGGTGGGTCCACAATATCCCCAATGAGAGCCAATGCCTGCACTGCACAATTTGGCCCTTGCATTATCCAGTATGATAGAGCATAATATAAAATCCTAAGGCTGGACATTTAGGGCTTTAAAGCTATTTAGGCAGCAAAGATGTAGCTAGGCATCCAGTGGTATTTTCAGAAGTGGTTAGGCACCTAACTCTTATTGAAATCAATGGAAGTTAGGCACCTAGGCACTTTTGAAAACCTCATATATCTTTAGAGACCTAAACATCTTTGTCACTCTGTCCATTTACATGTATCCGTTGGCTCTTTCAAGCCAAAGAGTCATAATTAAGAGATGAAAGGGATGAGGGCACTGAAGAGATTTAGGAAATATTTCTTGCTACAGGAAGGAATTCAAATCCAAATGAAAAGAGCAAGCCATTAGGAATAACTAGTATAAACATCCTTAACGACTAATTAGACAAGTTCTGTATTTAGAGGAAAAATAACATTACAGCACCCAATTGCTGCTGCACTTTAAGAGAGGGAATGGACTTACATGGATCCCTGGCTTCCTTCTATTTGAAACTTTTCTTCATTCCTCTGTTCAACATCAGAACATTGTTATAAGCAGCATAGCACATTCCCATTCCCTCCCCCTCGCCCCCACCACTGAAGCATCCAGATTGAAAAATTAAAATATGAAAAGCGTTAACTGAGCAGGTGGAAATCCTTTGTTGCTGAGCCAAATTAAAAAGATGGACACTAATTTTCTGACACAGTAGGAGCTCTTCATAGAAAAGAATAGTTTCTGAAGCTACATTTTCCTTTATCAGCTCATGTGCCACAGATATACTTTCTAATTATAACTTTTAAATGACTTTAATTATTGAAACTAAAAAGGGCTATTTTAAAAATGATTCCCACATACATTAAAGGGTCAGGCAAGCCAAATTTTGGGCCATCAAGCCAGTTTATGAACAATACTGTACATGAGGTGTCGCAACAACAATAATTACTGTAATATCTTAGTGTTAGTGTCTTCCTATAAATTTGTTACAGAGTGTAGCACAGTGGAAATCTGATCTCTGATTGGGTCTTTGGGTGTTACTGCAATATAAAAAATAAATAACTAATCAATACTTTAGCAGTAGGGGTAGAGGTATAGTGTGATAAAATGGGGCCAGCCAGAACTACTTCTTCCCCCAGACCCAGAACTATGCAGGGGATATGCCTGCACCCAAACAAAAGAAAAGAAAAACCTCTGGAGGCATTCGAATCCATGTTGTGCTTCCCCTTTCCTTCACCATATAGCCTTGAAGAAAAACTGGAGAGGAGCCAGCCAGAGATTCCAGCTGGTAGTAGCAGAAGAAGCGAAGCAGAGACCTCTGGACACTCAGAACTTTTTACAGTTTTGACAGGACTTGCTTGCCTGTGTTCAAATGCTTGTTTGCTCCAACCCTCTCCTTCATTGTGTCTTCACCTCAGTTTCATACCACACCTTCCCTTATCTTTTCCCTTGTCCTGCCTCCCTCAGCTCTCTTCCCCCTTTTTATTTCCCATTCAACTGACCCCTCTTAACTAATCCCCCCACCAAAAGAAAAACAATCATGGAACTAACATGCACTTAAGTCCTTCTCATTATTCATTCAGCTTGTGTGTCATACTCCTTCCCCAGCCCTGTGTCCATCTTGTCTGTTTAGATAAGAAACTCTTTGGGGTGGGGGAGACCATCTACTACTGTGTATTTGTTCTGTGCCTAGCCCAATGGGGACCCATTCTTTGTTGCCCTTTGGCACTACCATAATAAACATGATTAATAATAATTAATAGGTAGAGGTCAGAGATGACTCCATTAATTTTGTATTAGATTCACAAATAGATGGGGCCTATTGGTCAGTTCCAGATCAGATTAATCAGAAATCTTGTGAGGATGTGTGATATTTTGGCTGAAATGGTGAACATTTCACTGATCCTAGTCATCATCAAAATGGCTGAAATATCACAATAGCAACTGATTTTGTGGTCTTCCTGCAATTGTGGTCTGAAATCTAGTGTGCACAGCTCACAGGATTTCAGTACAATGAAATCTGAACCCTACTTCCTATTATGTTTCACACGCAGCTTCACAACTCTTTTCTAAATCTATTCTGGATTGCAATCTGTACACCGCCTCTACAACCTACCTTTAAAAAAAAAAAACTGTATTGCAATAACAGCATTAAAGTGAATGACATAGCAAAAAGCAGACGCACCCACCAATAGTAGAAGAAAGGACATAGTTTAAGAGCTTGTGGGCAAAAGCCAAGAGCTAACACTCATTGTCAGGCAGGGATTGCACGATAAACTTGGGAGCAGCATGCACTAATCTACCCCCAAACCATTAATGAGAGACCAACATACCAATACAATACACCATACTGGAGTATGATGTGGCCACAAGGGTATTTGCTTAAACCTAACAAAGAACCTCAAAGCTCATACTGAGAGAGTAAGCCCTCTCATAGCTCAACATCCATCATCACTCCCTAATGCTTTTCTTGTTTCATTCAATACTTCCAACCTCAAAACAACAACAACAACTAAATAAATTGGGAGGCCCAACCTCCCCAAATTTGACCAATTTATCTAGCCTCATTTCCAGAAGTACCCACCACTAACTGTCACTAGCACACGGTTTAATTGGTATCTCCCAGTCTGTAAACCATGCAGGAACATTTAGAGCCAAGAGGGCATATCCAAGAGAAATAGCACCAGACCGTTAAAAAAAAAAAAACAAAAAAAAACAAAAAAACCACCCCCCCCGCACTATCTGGCCAAAATAACCTGGGCCATGACAGCAAATGCCTTTGTAGTAGGTTTCTCTGCCATACACCTGGATAAGATTCCTTAACTCTCCATGGACACAGCTCCAGACCAATCAACAATGCTTGCCACATCTTAAAAAGGAAAGCACTCTAGCCAGAGACTCCAAAAATTGTGATGCAAATAAATATGTAGAGAGTGTCTGGTCAGAAGGCTTGCTGCAGGAGGTATGGTGAAGAGCCTACGCACACTGCCATGGCTGACTAGGTTGAAAATGTGTAATTGGAAAGACAACCAACGGTACTCACGTAAGGTTGACTGAAATATGTTCTACTCACATACTTTGCCATGTTTTCTTTTTCAGCTATGTTATGGTCTTATTAAATACCTCAGTGGACTTAAGTGTGCTTAAAAATGATCTGTAAGAAGTTACAAATACAAAATCTAAATAGAAAAAAATGTTTGGAAAAATATTTCAGATTCTTTTCATATACTTTTTTTATTAAAACAAAACCCTTCTGTTCCTTTAAGTTTGAGCCTTAACAATGAGAGACCATTTCTCTTCGAATAAAGGCATATGCACTCTTTACTGTGCGCCTCACTGAATCTCTGTCATCCTAACCCCTTTTAGGAAATTAGACCAATGGTCTCAATATCGCTGCCTTTTTAATGGAAGAAGCTGACCTATAGCAGAATTGCTAGTTGACTTTATAAACATTACAAAATCCTTATGTTATCTCCATCTTCAAAAGGTTGGACAGTTCAACAAGAGGTGTGAGAGAGATTTTATACATTTGATTGCATAAGACATTGGCAGCAGCAACAGTCAAAATAGTAATAGTTCCAACACAATAATGAATACCTCCAAAGCAACCATTTTGGTGCATCTGAATATTTGTTTTTAGACTGTTTTAGATGACTATTATTCATATAGACAAGTGCATTGTATTATCTTTGTTTCAAGGTAATACAGAAAAACTAGATTAAATCCAAATCTGTGCCATGTATCATATGTCTCTGTGTCTCTGATTTAGACTGTATACTCCCTGAGATGAAGCCCATTTTTCCCCCACTGTGTTTGCATAACACTGAGCACAATGATGTGGTCAAATAAATAACACCACAGAACACCTACTCCTAATAAATTAATACTAAATTCAACAAATTGTTATTCGACACAACTTGGGAACTCAATTTATTTCAATCCCCAGTATGAGGAAGATAATACTATGCAAGACATGCATTTACTATTACTTTCCAATGCCAGTGGGGTACTTGGGCTGCCATTATAGAACTGAAAAGCCTGCTGATCTAAATCTCATACAATAGCTGTGTTCATTATCTTTGACTCTGCCTTTTAATTATTGGGGAGTGTAGTCTAAGTTTTGTTTCTGATGTAGCTTATGAGAGTAGCTTGGAAAATGAGGTTTGAATGAAAATAAGATTTTATTTCTCACTTCTGATATAAAGAAATGAAATCCCTGCCCAGTATATTGTATGTGCCTAAACAACTGAGATAGGGCTAAGGTGATACTACACAATAGCCAAGCATACTTATTAGATGGAAAAGCCAGCTGTATTTTAAGCATTAAGTCACTTTGGGTGTGTCTACACTGCAATAAAACACCTGTGACTGGTCTGCATCAGCTGACTGCGGCTTGCAGGGCTTAGGCTGTGGGTCTATAAAACTGCAGTGTAGATATTTGGGCTTGGTCTGGAGCCCGGGCTCGGGGATCCTGTGCGGCGGGAGGGTCCCAGTGCTCAGGCTCCAGACCAAGCCCAAATGTCTACACTGCAATTCTATAGCCTCCTCTGGCTGAGCCCCATGAGCCCTAGTCAACAGACACAGGCTAGCCACAAGTGCTTTATTGCAGTGTAGCACTGTAGTTTACAGAACTTTCTAAACAGAAGGGAAGAAAGGTAAAGTATTTGTGTTAATGTGTTTGTACAATAAGGTTAGATGAAATGTTTTGAATTACTCAGAAAGTTGTGAATGATGTATCAAGTGAAAACCCCCTGCCTCCGGCTGTCCACAAGTTATGCCGAGCGTTGTGTTCTCAACTATACAGCAGAATCAATCTTGAAGAACATAATATTAAAAGCACCTAATGTTCTGCTTTACTTTGGATTTGGGCTCCCAAAAAGCTTTTGCCTAACTGGTGATAAATATAGTAAAACAAAACAAATCTCCAGGGAAGCATAAATTATGTAAAGGAACACTGTCAAGGGATAGGCCCCAAATTTGACTTACAAAAAGAAAAGAAAAGAAAAAGAATTTACTTCTTTTGAATACTGCTTGATGAAAACCAATGAAATCCTCTATTTATCCACCAAATATGTACAGCATGGACAATGGCAGTGTGGATTTACCCACCAAAGTTCCTCTAGCCTATTCTGGAGGGATGGCTTCTAGGACTGCAAAGTGAATTTATTTGCCATGTGCAGTCATTTGTTGGTATCTCTGACAATTAACAAAAGTGTTTAGTGCCAAATGTCATAGAAGTTCTGGGTTTTATGATATGAACCTACGTCCATTAAGAGCTAGAATAAGAACAAAAATGTACTGCACATGGCTAAGAAATAATTATTAGATGGTAATAACAAAACATCATTTTGTTCATAAGAATGGCCATACTGGGTCAGACCAAAGGTCCATCCAACCCAGTATCCAGTCTTCCAACAGTGGCCAATGCCAGGTGCTTCAGAGGGAATGAACAAGACATGTAATCATCAAGTGATGAATCCCCTGTTGCCCATTCCCAGCTTCTGGCAAACAGAGGTTAGGGACACCATCCCTGCCCAGCCTGGCTAATAACCATTGCTGAACCCATACTCCATGAGATGCATACGGACATAAAACTTGTATGTGCAACTGACTGGGGATGCAAACTTGGGCATGCAAACTCAAAAACCAAACTGAAGCCTTTTTGAAAAGCCTAAGTAGAAAGATTTTCCATTGTAAAAGTTATTTAGTTAGAAATGCCTATTCATGGCTACATGTGAATTTCTCCATTGCAAGTCACATGTAGCCATGAAAAAGTCAAAATTTGCCAACTGTTACCATACAGGTAACACAGATATTTCCTATTTTAAGTATGGGAGGAAACTGGGGTTCTCTGATTTTAATAGCTGCTAGTTCTGTTAACACTATAAAACACTACTTTTTTGCAACAGTTAATTGACATTGTTCCGATAGCTGCGTAAGCTTTATTGATTATACTGGTACACAAACAAAAATGTTTTGGGAAGATAAGGTGTTCTGTAGATTGAAGTTTTAAGTCCAGCTGTGTTAATTACAGCTTATTTGGGAGAAAAAAAATAATAAGAAAAAAAATCAGTGCTTGCAAAATAGGAAAGTGCAAAAGGCCCTAATCTTTGAGGTCCTCAGACATTTGTGAAAAACTACGAGTGCCCAGAAATCCCACTGAAGGAGAAACAGGTTGAAAATGAGCACAGAAAAGAAAATCTTCTCAGATATGTGTTGTGTGACTCTACTTACATGACCCTTATCACAAATGTCATATTTTTCCTAAAGTCATCAGACATCAAACCGCTTTTGTTTTAATTCTTCTCCTTTTTGTCTGCAATCCTATCACTACTTCCAGAAAATTACTAGCAAGCATACTTCCCAAGCTGCCAAGGACCTCATACAAGAGACAATGCCTGACACAGACTCAAAATGAGTGTCGAAATATATATGGGAAACAAATGCTGAAAGATTCATTCCTATAGTGAAAATAATTGTTTCTGTAACCTCAGCTACTTATTCCTTTATTTTGTATGTGAATAATTTTCAACTGCAAAAGTGAATGGATACCAAAGATTTGTGGAACAAAGGCAAGTGTTGGACAAAAATTAGTTCCATTCCATCAAAATGAGGAATATTTGAGATGTGTTAGTAACAGGTCTTTACTTTTTTATGCCTATTTTTAATTATATTTCATTGACTTGATGAGTTGCTTTCTTGGGTATTGAAATTACATTTTTTTATTCCATAGGTGAGATATGGAGTGCACATACCAGCACCAGGTATAAAAATCATTAGCATCATAGGGAGTGTATAGGAATTTATTCATGCAATAATGAGTGTGCTACCATGCAGTCTTTTGGGATCAGACAATGATTTTGGGATGGTCTCATTTTTTCTGACCCAGTACTGCGGTCAAACTTTTTTTCTTCCACTTTGGGAGGATTGCTTGCCACCTCTGAAAGTTTCTCACGGTCTTTTCCCAAAACTTCCATTTGCTCTACACTGACAACCACATGAAAGATAAGCCTATGACATTTTTTTCTTTATGATTTTACAATTCAATAGATGTCTTTGTTCCTTTTCTCAACATTGTCAGGTGCAAACAGAAAAATGGCTCTTGTATACAAGAATCTCTTCTCTTTCAAACCTAAGTCCTTAAGAAGAAATGCTTCTCCATTGATCAAGTATCAGGACTAAATTATTTGCTCTGCAGCTTGGCTATTGACTTTATTGAATAGTAATTACTTCTATAACTTCACCAGCTGTTTGTAGCTAATGTCTGCATGTGAAAATCAGGTGCTTCTTAATGTGGCTCTTTGGCTGGCTCCTCTCCACCTGCCTAATGAAAGAGCTTTTGTGCAGTATAGATAACTCAGCTAGAATGTGAAAAACTTGATCATTTCAATAGCAGTTGGGTTTATCACAGCATCTCCTAGAACATGATTGTGCTATTTCCAAGGGAAATAGTTCTGTGTGTTTAATCTCCATTAATGTACTCAAAATATATTGTAAAAGCAGCAAAATCAAAATGTTTCTTCTTGTCTATTGGAGTATGGCCCCAAAAGCATCAGACTTTTGAGTCTGTCCCCACAAAACTAGTGCTAGCCCAAAACTAGATCAAAATGGAATCATTCAGCATCCAGCATTCCTTTGTTTACTCTGTTGGGTTACTAATTCTCACCCTTGGCTCCTACTGTAAAGTCATAAAATACTTAAGAATTAAGGTTGACCCTGCTTCAAGTGTGGTTGTCAATACCATTTACAGAACTGGCACCCGTAGTGCTTTTAAAAAGGACTGTGATGAGGCATCATCCTACTTAGCCTTAAAATTTTAGCAATATGATGTATTCAAGCTTCAATATCCTGAATGCTTTGGATCCTATAGTATTCAAATAATTCTAATGTAATTCAAATTTAAGAGTAATTTTATTTTCACAAGTAAATATCATTTGTGTACACACATGAATCTATTTTGTGATTACAGTTCAGTGGCCCATTTTAAAATTAAGACTGGTCTGTGTTATGAATAATTACAAGGAGCTCATCACCAAGGTTTCTAGATTCACAGGAGATTTAAATGACATTCAAATAAGATGCAAACTTTTAATGTGGGAAAGCTAATTTTCAAACATGGCCATGTGAGTGACATTTTGAGAAAAGGAATCTGCATGCCAATTTCAGCACCCAGTAGTAGGATTTGTACATCCTATTGAATTCTCCATGGATACATTTTCAAATGCACATACAATAACTCACAAGAACCTCACTGAAAGTGAAGTAGGACTTAGGAGCCTAAGTAGCTAAGTCACTTTTGAAAATGTCTTAAGACATTAGGCACTTTTGAAAATTTTACCCTCTGTGTGAAATATGGGTTCACAATGGCATTTTCCATTACAGATGAAATTTTCAAAAGAATCTAAGTGATTTAGGAGCATACATCCCATTAATTTCAGCTGACATTAGGCACTTTTGAAAATTTTACCCTTTGTCTGAAATTAATGGGATATATGTGCCTAAATTGTTTGAAAATTCTATCTGTAATGGAAAATGCCATTGTGAACCCATATTTCACACAGATGGTAAAATTTTCAAAAGTGCCTAATGTCTGCTGAAATTAATGGGATGTATGCTCCTAAATCACTTAGATCCTTTTGAAAATTTCATCTTACATGTTCATCTCTAAATACTCCGTTAAGAGAACAGAGGACTATCACAGGTGAATGTGAACTATTTTGATTTTTAAATTCCATAATAAATTGTGTGTATCATTTGAATTTTACTGAAAATTAATTAGAAATGAATAGTATGCATCAATATGTGCTCTTTGAATGAGAGAGACATGGAAATAAATCACTATGTGAAATAAAATATCTTTAGGAACATTACACTACACATTTAATATTATTAGCATCAAATTCCAATTGATTCTTTTTATTTCATTATATGTAAGTGAATTTAGTGACTATATCAGACAGATAGTCTACCTATTTGCAGAAAAAAAATGCAGTACAAACAGCAGTAGTGCAAGCTTTCAAACAAGCCCATAAATGTGTCTCAATAATGACCTGAAAAGACTGCTGTTAGCAGAGAGCAGATATCTAATACAATACCTACACTTTAGCCTTCCTTCTGAAACTGCAAGGTAACGTCAGTCATGATATGGATACCAATTCTCTAGATTTAGTTCTCTAGAAGGGGATTGAGACCAGCACTCATTTGACATAAATCCATGAACAGCTATCAGAAGATAATCCCATGTGGCTCAGTCCTGCCCAGTGCTGAGCGCTCCAGCCCTGATCCAGCAAAGCACTTAAGCCCATGCCTAACTTTCAGGTTTGAGTACTGCTATTGACTCCTATGGAGCTATTAAAGGGCTGCAGAGTAAGTTTGTGGTTAAGTGCTTTGCTGGATCTGGGCCAGAGGGCTTAGCACTGTTCAGGTTCAAGCCTTTCAGCTTCATTTGAGCCATCTTCACCAGCGGGCTAGAGAAGTGAAGGCTCTAACTCCTATTAAGAACATAAGAACGGCCGTACCGGGTCAGACCAAAGGTCCATCTAGCCCAGTATCCTGTCTACCGACAGTGGCCAATGCCAGGTGCCCCAGAGGGAGTGGACAAACAGGCAATGATTAAGAGATCTCTTTTGTGCCATCCATCTCCACCCTCTGACAAACAGAGGCCAGGGACACCATTCCTTACCCATCCTGGCTAATAGCCATTAATGGACTTAACCACCATGAATTTATCCAGTTCTCTTTTAAACGCTGTTATAGTCCTAGCCTTCACAACCTCTTCAGGTAAGGAGTTCCACAGGTTGACTGTGTGCTGCGTGAAGTAGAACTTCCTTGTATTTGTTTTAAACCTGCTGCCTATTAATTCATTTGGTGACCCCCTAGTTCTTGTATTATGGGAATAAGTAAATAACTTTTCCTTATCCACTTTCTCCACATCACTCATGATTTTATATACCTCTATCATATCCCCCTTTAGTCTTCTCTTTTCCAAGCTGAAGAGTCCTAGCCTCTTTAATCTCTCCTCATATGGGACCCGTTCCAAACCCCTAATCATTTTAGTTGCCCTTTTCTGAACCTTTTCTAGTGCCAGTATATCTTTTTTTAGATGAGGAGACCACATCTGTACGCAGTATTCGAGATGTGGGCGTACCATCGATTTATATAAGGGCAATAATATATTCTCTGTCTTATTTTCTCTCCCCTTTTTAATGATCCCTAACATCCTGTTTGCTTTTTTAACTGCCTCTGCACACTGCGCGGACATCTTCAGAGAACTATCCACGATGACTCCAAGATCTTTTTCCTGACTTGTTGTAGCTAAATTAGCCCCCATCATCTTGTATGTACAGTTGGGGTTATTTTTTCCAATGTGCATTACTTTACATTTATCCACATTAAATTTCATTTGCCATTTTGTTGCCCAGTCACTTAGTTTTGTGAGATCTTTTTGAAGTTCATCACAGTCTGCTTTGGTCTTAACTATCTTGAGCAGTTTAGTATCATCTGCAAACTTTGCCACCTCACTGTTCACCCCTTTCTCCAGATCATTTATAAATAAGTTGAATAGGATTGGTCCGAGGACTGACCCTTGGGGAACACCACTAGTTACCCCTCTCCATTCTGAGAATTTACCATTAATTCGTACCCTTTGTTCCCGGTCTTTTAACCAGTTCTCAATCCATGAAAGGACCTTCCCTTTTATCCCTTGACAACTTAATTTATGTAAGAGGCTTTGGTGAGGGACCAAATCTCAGCCATTCAGCCTCCTAGTGATGGTGATTTTTTGGTTGAACACCATTCATAAAGGTACTGATGATTTCATCATTTACATATATGGAGGATTATTTATTATTATGTACTGGTGTACAGGTGCTGGTCAGATATATAGGCATGATTCTTCAGCACTAAAAGCTCTGCAAGGATGGAGAGCATTGGAAATCAATCTTTAATGGCTTCAATAGCTCTTCATGGTTTCCAGGGTGCAGAAGTCAGTGTTTATTTGCTACAGAATGCAGTACATCACATCTCCCTTGTCTCATGACTCACTTCCTCTTGTGGGGACATTGCTTAAGAAGAATATTGACTTTAAGAAATCATATTTTTGCTTTGCCTCTGGGCTGATGGCTATACTACAATGGGACACAGCAAAACTATTGTCCAGAATACTCCTGAGGATTTGGCTTAGTAGAAATAATATACATTAATTATGCAGATGTTCCTCTTTACTGCAGGTTCATCAGCTATTTAGGCAGAGTAACTACAAAATCCTTCCTTATGGAGGTTTAGGGTTCACTTCAACCTGCACCACTTTGGAATTCTGCATGATATAAAATGTGTGTTCTTAATTAAAAAACAAAACTGACAGGGTTGGGACTCACCACCATGGCGCCTCCCACTGGTCGCTCCAGGAATTAGCTCAGTCCATGGGGAGCGCCCTCTGCTGGTGGTGTCCCATCTGTCATCTGTTCTCTGCTGGTGTCCGGACCCGCATTGCTCCCCGCTCGGCGACGTCCGTTTCAGGCCACTGCCCTCTGGCAGTGCCCCCTAGTCCATCCTTACCCCCTTTTGCGGGGGGTGGGGGCGGTGTTAGCAACAGTCCTTGCACCTGCCTCAGTGGCCGACCACAACCCCCAAAGTCTAGCTCCTTGTCTCAAGGGCCGGTTGCAGTTTGTCTCAACCACGCTACTGGGGGGTCAGGTGCAGTACAAGGGTGAAGGGGTGGGACCCAGGCCCACCCACAACTCTGGGTCCCAACCCAGGGACCCTCTAGTAGCAGCCTCTCTGCCTTCCTTCTCTCCCCTTCCAATTGTCCCTGGGACACTTCCCCTCTGGCCCCTCGCACCCTCTAGGCCCTTTCTATCAGGTCCCACAGTCTGGCAGGTATTGGGCCAGAGCCCTTCTATGCTCCCCCCGAGCCTACCCAGCAGTGCTCTGTTCAAGGTGCTGGTCTCCTGCTCTGGAGACAGACCTTTCCCCATGAAGGTGTGGGACAGACTGCCTGCTGCTCTTCTGTGCAGCCTTTATATAGGGCCCAGCTTAGTCCTGATTGGCTGGCTCTAATCTCAGCCCTGATTGGCTGCCGGCCTGCGCAGCCTACTCTAGCCCCCTCTCGCATGGGGGTGGGGCAGCCGCCCCACCACACAAACACAATCAATGGACAAAATTCTGTTGTCAGTTACACTGATGTAAATCCACAGTAACTCTATTAGCATTAATGGAATTATCCCAGATTCACACAGCTATAACACAGAACAGAGTTTGCCCCAGAACATATTAAAAATGTGCAGTCCTTTAGCCTGCAGGTGGATAAGCAGTCTGAGCAAAAGTACCAATTCTTAGTTCTCCTGCTCACACCAAATTGCATATCAAGAATTTGCATAAGAATAATAAGCATTCTAAGCTACCTTTGAACTTCGCCTGTGGTTTCATGAGAAGTATAGGTAAAAAAACCACTTTGACATTTTCTAACTCAACCAGTACAAAAATACATTGTCATTGACATTTTAAAATTTGCCTATAGGTTAATAAACTCTTTGAGACAGATAACATCTTCAGAGTTTGCACAGTACAGTACAAGTAAAAGTCCTATATATGGTGTTATTAGATATAAGCACGCTAGGACCTTTCTTTGTTGATACCAAAGCAGAATGGGTGAGAGAAAAATCAGGTAAATGAGGGCATTTGTTTTTGTTTTGTTTCTTTTCATTTTAAGCAGACATGAATCTCTAAAGCAGTCGTTCCCAAAAATTTTACTAAGACACCCCGCCAACTGCATGTGTCTTTTTGGGACACCGACCATTACATCTATACATAGGAAAAGGGAACGGGGGAGAGAGAGAATTTACTTTTAAAAAAATAAATAAATCTGTGCAACAGAAATACTGATTTTTGGATTAACTTAATAAAAACATTACTGTATCCAACATGCAACAGTACTGTGTTCAGTTAAACCAAAATTAGCCACTAATTCAAACATGAAAGAAAAAAAGAACAACAGACTGTGCTTTCCACACTGCAAGACCTGTTCATAATTAATAAGAAGGGCCTCCTTGAGTTGCTTTGTATATATTTAACTTTGGGGCAGTTTTGGAGATGCAGAGTCTGAGATCATTTTCAACAAGAAATTGGTTGATTTTTTGGTCTTAATTGCTGTCAGTGTGGAAAAGCTGGTCTCAGCTCTCCAGACCCCTGTTCCCCTTCTCTTCCCAGCCCCTACACCCCTTGTCAGCTCCCCTCACCCCCTTGATCTTACTCTCCCAGCCCTGTTTCCTCCTGCATCCCAGCCAACACTCTCCCCCCACAATTGGGCTGCAATCGCTACAAGACTGTTGACTGTCCTCTGGCTGGCTCCAGCTGCTTCCTGCATGCTGCTCCTGCCCGGATCCCACTCCGCATACCATTGCCTGCTGCCCCAGGCCAGCAGAAGTGAGAGTGCCATGGGGAGCACTTCCGGGAGATGCACTGGGTGGGTAGTGACATGGGAGGCAGTGACAGACACCGCAGAGGTGGAAGAGGGCTTGAGGTGTCTAAAAAGTTGGTCCATCGCATAAACGTAAATATTGCTGTCACATCCCTTCCATTTGGAACCTTCCCGCAAACCACTGGTGGGTCATGACCCACTATTTGGGAAACACTGTTCTAAAGGCTACAATCTTAAGAGAAACGTTTAAACCTTTCATATTAAACTAAAAATTATAATACCACCTAACTCCTATATAGCACTTCTCATCAGTAGACCTTAGAGGAGGTCAGTATCATTATACCCATTTTACAGATGGGGAAATATACCCCATTTGATTGTGTATCCAAAATAATCTTCCATTAAAGATTGGCAAGCAAACTCAAGAAGACAATAATGGCAACATCCTTCTCAAATATGGCTTATATCTGAAACCAAAAAAAACCCCAAACTTTTAGCATTTTCAACCCGGGGGGGAGGGATAGCTCAGTGGTTTGAGCATTGGCCTGCTAAACCCATGGTTGTGAGTTCAATCCCTGAGGGAGCCATTTAGGGATCTGGGGCAAAAATCTGTCTGGGGATTGGAGCAGGGGGTTGGACTAGATGACCTCCTGAGGTCCCTTCTAATTCTGACATTCTATGATTTGCCTTTGTGGTTTTGGTTCTGAAATGTTTGATACAATTTTTTTTCCGCTAGGGACCAAAATATTTCGGCCTTGACAAGAACATAAAAACACAATGACTGCTATATTGAGTCAGACCAATGGTCCATCTAGCCCAGGGATTGGCAACCTTTGGCATGCGGCCCGTCAGGGAAATCCACTGGCGGGCCGGTTTGTTTACCTGCAGCGTGCGCAAGTTCAGCCGACTGCAGCCCTCATTGGCCTGGAACAGCGAACTGCGGCCAGTGGGAGTTGCGATTGGCTGAATCTGCGGAAGCTGCAGGTAAACAAACCATCCCGGCCTGCCAGCGGATTTCCCTGATGGGCTGCGTGCTAAAGGTTGCGAATCCCTGATCTAGCCCAATATCCTGTTTTCTGACAATGGACAGTGCTTCAAAGGGAATGAATAGAACAGGCCATCATCGAGTGATCCATCCCCCTCCTCCACTCCCAGAAAACAGAGGCTAGGGACACTCAAAGCATGGTGTTCCATCCCTGACTAATAGCCATTGATGGACCTGTCCTCCAGGAACTTATTTGGGCCTTTTTTTAACCCTGTTATAGTTTTCTCAGTGGTTTGAGCATTGGCCTGCTAAACCCAGAGTTGTGAGTTCAATCCTTGCAGGGGCCACTTAGGGATCTGGGGCAAAATCAGTACTTGGTCCTGCTAGTGAAGGCAGGAGGCTGAACTCAATGACCTTTCAAGGTCCCTTCCAGTTCTAGGAGATAGGATATCTCCATTAATTATTATTATTAATATCCCCTGAAAAGGAGTTCCACAGGTTGACTGTGTGTTGTGTGAAGAAATACTTCCTTATGTTTGTTTTAAACCTGCTGCCTATTAATTTCATTGGGTGACTCCTGGTTCTTGTGTTATGTGAAGGAGTAAATAACATTTTGTCATTCACTTTCTTCACACCAGTCAAGAGTTTATAGGCTTCTATTATATCCCCTTAATCATCTCTTTTCCACGCTGAAAAATCCCAGTCTTTTTAACTTTTCCTCATATGGAAGCTGTTCCATGTCCCTAATCATTTTTGTTGCCCTTCTCTGTATCTTTTCCAATTCCAATATATCTTTTTTGAGATGGGATGACCAGATCTGTACTCCGTTTTCAAAATGTGGGCATGCCATGGATTTGTATGGAGGTATTATTATATTTTCTGTCTTATTAGCATATGTGGCATATTTTGATGGGAAAAAAACCTGTTATTGAAAATGTTCTGACATGCTCTAGACCTGTGCTTTCTCATGAAGTATGTTTTAAGATATTTTCCAGAAGTACAAAGCCTGCAGTGAATAACAATGTCAACCTTGTCAGGTTATACTGAAGCAGGAGCTTTAACTTAATGTAGCTCACTGGTGACAGAGTGCATATTTTAAAATAACAACAAAATAATGTTAGCCAGCTGTGAGCCTAATGAGCTAAAACAAATCCACGTTCTTCAGGTACAACTACAAGAGCTCATTCATCAGAGCCCATATCTTTGCCAAATGGCTTGCCTCTGCTCTTGAATGAACAAGAGAAATATGAAAGCTCTGTTGGTGTTGCTTCACCATCATATAGGCTTACAGAGAGGTGGCATCATCATTCCTCCAAAATGTCAAGGTATCTAAACTTTATCTCAACTTATGGAGAAGTTATATTGAATCTGTGGTATAATGATTTGTAAAATAAGTATGTGAATATATAACAATAGCACCTTGTGACAATAAGTTTTGTACTAATTTACAGGAAATAATAGCATATTTGTGGATAGAGGAGCAACATTCCTTCAAAACAAAGATGGACTTTTGAAGATGTGATTTTTAGCATGAGGAGCAAAATGCAGTAATGGACTTGCTAGTCTAAAATAGTAAAATAAACGGAAACAAAACCTCAGCAAAGTATTTAATTTCACAGTCTAAAAGGATGTGGTTAAGTGCCAGTACTAAGCTAAATTTCTTAGAATGTCCATTTTTTTTTTCTTTTTCTTTTTCGTGCTGATGAGCTACTTAGCATTGCTCTGACACTCTCTTTATTTTACAAAGTGTTTTTTCTCAGTGTTTTAATAATAGAACAACAACATATCATCAACATGGAGAGTCACTGCCTGACCTCAGGAATTTTTTTTGCATTTAAATACTGGAAGGTATATTTTATGTTAATGAAACAGCCAGGTTTCAGAGAACTCATAAATATGCATATTCTTTTTATAAGGATTTAGTTTAACTAGACTGTGCTACGACATAAGCTCCTTCTCCTGAATATTGAAAGCACCTTTTACCAACTTATTTTTTATATCTGCCTAAATAGCATAGCAAATTCCAGCTTTACTGAACATTTAATATATGTTGTTGGCAGCAAGAAATTTTTAGAGGGATTTTGACACTTTGGAGTTAACATTAGGAACGTCCTTAAGTGTGACAGAAGAAAACAAGGTTGCAATGCTAATTTTTTCCATCTTATAGAAAAATACTCCCTACCTTCAAAAGCAAACCATAAAATCTTAAATTCAAGGAATAAACAAATGAGATTTATTTCACTTTATACTTTGCTTTGCAGCACTTGTGATATTAAAACAAAAGACACCAGTTTCTTCCACTGTGTGACATCCATTTGGATGCACTCTAAGCATTAAATCCTAATGGATTATGGAAAGATAGTTCCATGTTTTTATTTTACTGGAAACTTTATTTGACATTGAGATCAGCCAGATAAAAGAAAAATCAAGGGCATACACTTTAGGTCTGTTAAACTGATATGTCTTAAGAAGACCTAAGGAAAGTGTCCTCCAATAGAATTTTTATGAAGATACTCTCAGAAAAGTGATATGGAAGGGAAAAATTAGCATTTAGATTGAGGTATATTGAAGAGCGGGAAATATAGCAAATTTGCAAGCATTCTTCTCTTTTTTTTTTGCTAGGAAGATTTCAGTGGTGCAGGTACAATGCTCACAACTTAAGATATTTGGGGCTCAATTATATGTGTTTGCAAAGCTCATTCATGCTTTGGAAGAGGATGAAGCATGCTGTCCAAGCAGAAGTAGCAGAGGGCAATATGCCTATAAAAGACATAATGCCTTCTGAGCCCAGGGGAAAGAATCCCTCAGTACTTTGTAGCTCTGTAGGAGGTGAAAACATTCCATTATGTGGGGATGAACTTAGTCTCATCCATGCCTAATTTAGATAAAGATTCACCCCTTTGGCCCTTAGCACAGCTGTCAGCATTACTGACCTTCCATTTGTGCCCCTTAGTACTAGGAGCTAGTTTATGCCTGCCCCCTGTGTGTGCACACTACATGGGGTAAAAGGCTCTTTGTTCCACTCGGATACACCCAAGAAGGAGGTAATTAGCTCTTCTAATCCTATCCGGCTTTCATTTTTGATAAATGGGTGAAACTATATCCCTGTGTAAAGTCCTAGAAACAATCCTTGAGCCAGGTAACTATGGGGTTTCAAAGGGAACAGTATCCTCCCCAACAATTCAGAAGGCAGGGACAGAGTAAATGCACAGTTGATCAGAGCCATTATTTTAACTCAGACATGGGCAGAGGTTTGGCCTTCTTAAGTGGAGTTTTTAGCCAGTGAACAGTTCTTGACCTAATGATCACATCCCTGTGTAAGAGAGACCCCTCCAACTGATGCCAAAAATGCTATTACTAAAATTATAATGTTTGATTAGTTTGTTACAAACATGTTTGCATCTGTATTGACTATTAAGATATAGTTGTAAGTATGTTATAGCCAGGATGCTTGAAATATAACAATATATATATTATGTTTAGCAAGTTACTTTGCAACATTTTAATGTTCATCAAAGGAATTTGAAGAAGTTTCTATCTTATCACCCAAGGACAAGAAATGTCAGGAAAGAAAAACTCGGCATTACATATTTATATTCACTTATTGGTAATTAAAATTTGTGCTTTTAACAAAATATTTAATAGAAGGTTAATTGTCATAAGAAAAAATGTAACTCTAAGGAATTTATCTTAAGAGACAAACTTAAGAGTGTCTTATTTAGACTTGGATATCTCCTTTTTATACTATTTCAGCTTGATACAAAGTTAACCCTTATTTTAAGAGGACAAACTATGTAAAAAATTCATGTTTTAGGGACAAGACCCAATTGCGAAAGGAATGTAAGGTGTGTTATCAGAGTAATAAATCTAAGTAAAGCCACACAAAGAATTCTAGAAATAGCCTAGTTGAAATGAATTTTATATTTACTCTAAAAACTTCATTCAGAAAAGCCTCTAGGAAAAACATGTGTATTTGGAAATGTTTTATTTATCTTGATATTAGAGAAGAATATCTTAAATTTAATTTTGTTTTGATGAGATTCAGATCTATGCAAGTATTCATAGATGGAGCAAAAGTTTCAGAGAGCCTGTTTACAATTTAAAAATTCCTTTTGTGTTTTCTAACTTCTTTAACTGCCCTGCTAAAACTTAACCAGCCTTGTTGTCAGTCTCTGAATAATGCTCTTTAGTTCTGAATATAGCACACTCAGGATATTTTATTATCTCTTTATTTAGAGTAATAAAACACACGCACATACCCCACAGTGCCTCAGGATGCATATACAAACATCTGCAATAAGAACAACAATACAAATGTAAATCATGATTACTTACTTTTCAGAGCTCTCTTAGGCCTTCATTAGATGATCCCTCATGGAAAACCTTCTCAAAATATTTTATTTTATTTTTTAAATCCTCAGTTTCATCGATCTACGAGGCTGAGGTCCACCGAGTTTCCTTAATGATGACCTGTCTAATGAAAGCTGGTTTAGCATCCCAGAGATTTCCATCTCTATTAGCAAAGTGGTTAAAGGACAAGTTAATTTTCATTATGTGGGAAAATTCTTCATCCGTTGAAAAAGAAAGAATGTTCTGTTACTGAATTTTTTTAATTCTCCCTCTGTGGTGTGCATTAATGGAATATACCATAGGCAAAGTTCATTCTCCACCTCTCTGACCTTAGCTGATTAATTCTGCTGATGCCTGTTTGCTGAAGGTGAAATTCACATCATCCATCCAAGAACAATGGTAATTGGGCTTCTTGCAGAGAACTCTGAAAAAGAGGACACTTGGACTAACTGTAGCCAACCAACACAATGGCAGTCCCTGGAGCTCTAGCACAGGCCACAGCCTCCATTCTAGCTTCTGGGGTGGTTTGTAGCTGTTATTCCACCACCCCTGTGCAAATCTAAGGGCCACTGGAGCTGCCTACATACAGAAATGTGTCAGACAAAAAAAAGGTAAAATAGTATTCTTGGTTCCTATTTCATCAAGGTGTGTTTAAATTATTGTATAAGCCTGTTAGATTAGATATTGATTTTAACATGTTTGGGACCAGGTTTAGTTAACACCTAATGTTCTCTGACTAGACCTAATGAAGAGGGAAATTAAGTTAAATTCACCTTCCTGTATGGTAGCATAAGAAGCAGACACTGAGCCTTGTGGGAAATTTACCTTGAGATTTACCCTGAGATTTCCATGGGGGAAATCTGCCAGGCACCAGCCGTTTTAAATTACCATACGACACATGCCAGTGAAGGCTTTCTATGGGTCACCTTGAAGCACATTCCCAGCAACCTGAGCCACTTTCATTGCTGTGCTGGCTGGCTCTGGGTCCCCTCAGAAAAAGTCATATTATGGGGGGTGTTTGCCTCCACCCTCATCTCTTTAGCAGATATTCTCCTTCAGTGGCCCTGGGTGTGGCTATATCAATTTCTGACAATGTAACCCAAGGCCAAATCTCTGCCACTGACTAATTTGATTTTCCCCCTGCATGTTGCAGTGAAATATCAGTATGATACCTTCAGGCTCTCCCTATTCCCTGTCAATCTTCCTTGTGTAATGGCAGGAGAAAATAAAGAATATACCTTACTTTTGTTTTTATCTCTTGAGGAAAAGCATGATCTAATCATGGGGGGGTGGGGGGGGGGAGAGAGAAGACAACTGGTGCTCTAGGTGACAAAACATTTATTCCTTCCCATACAGGGCCAATTTCTGATACCATTTTACTGAGTAGCATCTTATTCCACAAATACTGCCATTAAAGTCACACTGCCATTACTATTATGGACAAATATTTGGGAACAATCTGCAGAGATATGGAAAGTTTGGCAAAAAGAACAGGTAGTGTCATTTTAAGAAAAAGAAAGAAAAATGATCCTGGCAATTACTATCTGTAAATTTAAGGGAAAAAATAGATATATATTAACTGAGGGAAAAGAGTCACTAGGGTCTAGATCTTGTAATGAATGGCACATTATTTTGCAATTACTCCAGCTGGTTCTGGTATTTTACCATGCAAGTATTCTCTTTGAAACCAGTGTGACTAAGTGCAGAGTAAAGTACTACTCACTGTCACAGCCAAACTAAGGCAATCTGGTGCCTTAAGCAAAACTCACCCATGCACCCCTGTTATAACCCTGCCACCCCTTGAGGTGGCTACAGGTTTCAGATAAATGGGGAAGTTCACTCCTCTCAGAGCTATTGCTTCAGGCTGTCTGCAGGCTCAGTTATATGT
The DNA here is from genome assembly GCF_002925995.2 of Terrapene triunguis. Taxonomy (NCBI): domain Eukaryota; kingdom Metazoa; phylum Chordata; order Testudines; family Emydidae; genus Terrapene; species Terrapene triunguis. Next base: position 31,887,763 of record NW_020664439.1, on the reverse strand, counting down.
GGTTCCTCTTTATAGGCTTTTCTTTGCATCCATGAGGACTAGAATCTTTTTTTTTTTTAAATGAAAGCTGAGATTCTGATTTTACCATGCGATTCCAGCAACTGAAGCCGTAGGTGTGGGTCTAGAGTGCCTATGCCTTAATTCATCCTTGCTCATTACAATAAAGCCCCATTAACTGGGATATTGAGAGAGAGCCTGGACAAAACCTCTACAACATATTGTAAGGAGAAGAAGATGATGGATGGAAAGAGTCTAATAGGGCTTTTCCATATTCTGCGTCAAAATTTTGGGAAAGTTTTATTTTGAAGTTCCCTTCTTATTCTTATTTTTGCTGCCATCCCTTTTTATGTCTGCAGGGGGCCCCTAGCCACAACCGAACAGGGAAAGTAGCACTGTTCAGCAGACCTGATGGGAAATAGCACTTGGAAATCCCATGCAAGGGGATGCAACCCTCCTCTGTGCTTGCAGACATCTCTTCTGCGGCATTTCCATAAACAAGGTCAAAGAATGGGAAAGATAATGCAGGTGCATCCACAACTATATGGCTCCATGATGTATTCCTCCTGAATAAAAGGAGTGCAAGGAATGAAGACAGTATAGCAACTCAGAGGCTTGGCACGGGATGGGTAAGATCTGTCTTTCTAATGCATCTCATTATATGTATTATTTTTTACTTCCTTTATTGTTGTTGCTACAGCACAGCCATCATACGTAGCATAAAAATAAATCTCCAAATGAAAACAAACAAAACAAAAAGTAACCTTGTTTTCTCTCTATATATGAGAGTTCATATGTTACATTAAAGAACAAATAATTCCTAGTGCATAATTATTTTGTCTCTTCACTAAAAGTAGGAAGGAAAAGTAAAGAAAGATAAAGAAAAGAGATGACTGGCAAAAGTTGCAGGAACAACAAGCAAAGTATTTTGGCTAAAGCTTAAAATGATACCAAGATTTAGTTGAAATTTCAAGCAGTTGCAGAGATATTGGCATGTAAGTAGACATCAGCAATTTTTGAAGAAAGGGAAATTGAGTTACAGATGGCATACATTGAAATATACTAAGCTGGGATAGATGAAGACTACTTAAGCCCATGCAAGAAAATTGAAAACTATAAAATCTTTAGTGAGACTAACATTCCATTCACTCTGGAGAGAATGTTTCAGATTATTCTGAATGTGTCTCTGAGTATTGTGTATAATGCACAGTGTGCATGGCCATCATCTTAAAAGCAGGATTTGTTCGGCACCTGCGGGATAAAATGAATTCCAAGGATCCAATTAAAAGAGGTTAAGATCATCATTGATATGGATTACTCCTTAAGGACATTCTCATTTTAATTTGCACATGCTAAGTGGTTTAATTAGTAATTCAGCATAATTTTTTTAAGTCCACTTTATGCAAATATTGGTCAAATGTAAGAGTACTTTCAAGAATTCAACTACAACAAATTAAGGGTGATGTGATTATTTATTTTTGTTTGTTTGTTTTGGGATTTTTTTTGTAACATTTCAAGAAACTCTAAGCCAGTAAAGAAATAGTGATGGTGATTTAGGAGACAGCAACTAGAAGTTACAGAGAAAATGATACAGTTTTGAATCATAAATAAATACCTTTCTCCAGATACATGTAGTCAGGGCCGGCTCTGGCTTTTTGGCCGCCCCAAGCAAGCAAAAAAACAACAAAAAACTTGCGGCGCGGCCGGAGCGCGGGTGCAGGGGGACCGGCTTGGGGGGGGGGGGGGCGGGCGGGGGGGGAGAGAGAAGGGGGCGGCCAGGGCTATGGCAGGGGCGCTGCCACGCGGCCCCTCCCACTGCACCGCCTCCTGCCGCCTGCCGCGAGGGCTACAGGGCGGCCGGAGCGGAACAAAACAAAAACAAACAAAAAAAAAAAGCGGCCGTGCCGCCCTAGGATTGGGCAGAACGCCGCCTCGAACAATCTGCCGCCCCAAGCACCAGCTTGCTCAGCTGGTGCCTGGAGCCAGGGCCGGCTCTAGGTTTTTTGCTGCCCCAAGCGAAGAAATTTTTGGCTGCCCCCTGTCCCAGCCCTGGGCTCCTCGCCGCACCCCCCTGCTGCCCCAGCCCTGGGCTCTCCCCACCCACCCACCCACACCCCCTGCCGCCCCAGCTCTGGGCTCCCTCATTCCCCCGCACCATTGCCCCACACACACACCTCCTGCCGCCCCAGCCCTGGGCTCTCTCACCCCCTCCCCCACCTGCACCCTCCTTCCGCCGCAGCCCTGGGTCACTGGTAACTCGCTCCCACGGCAGATCATTCAGCAGGAATTTTGGATGTGCACAGAACACAGACAGGATTAGTTCCCATATGGTTACAGAACTGCAGTAAAGTGGAACAATTTTCAGCTTGTGTGATTGTAGGATATCTGGATGTATATTATAAGACTGTCCTACATAAATGAGGAAAAGTTGAGGTGCTTTTATTATTCTTTTCTTCCACTCTTTCTTTCTATGGGGAATTTGCCAATGCAATGTCACTGTCTTCCTATTAAACAAACAAACAAACAAAAAGGCAATGGCTGTTGAAAATAGCAATTCCAGTCCTAATAACCACTGGGAAGCATTTCTTGCTCAATTTTATCCTACTTTTTCTACAGCAAGTTACAGTGGATCAGTATATTTGATTTGGGAGAAATGAAGTAACAGCTGCCCAAACTGAGCTTGAGCACTCCTGAATTTTGAGGTGTTCAAATCTGGAAGGCAGGTGCTGGGGGCTGGGGAGGAAGGAGGCTGTGGCTCTGCGGGGGAGCACAGCAGCATGTATGCAGCAGTGTGTCTGGCGCTGCGCGGAGCCAGACATGCTGGTCTGAGTGGCACGGTAAGGGGGCTGGGG
>NW_020664439.1:31826524-31829914 GCF_002925995.2 Terrapene triunguis | reverse complement strand
AGACATTAACTCTCCTTCAGACCTGAATCTGAGATTTTAATTGGGATACAAATAAATAGCCTTCAAATTACTTAGTTTAAAAGAAGAGAGTGACCAATCATGGCAAAGCTCTCACTCTAATTATAAGGGTTGTTGGCACCCAGATTGATGGATCTTCCCTTGAGAAGATTTATCTATGGCAGGCAGTATGGCCTAGTGGATTAAACTAAAGACTGGAAACCAGAAGCTCTTAGCTCTAATCCTGGCTCTGTCCACTGACTTGGAGCTAGTGGTCAGGGACAGAGAAGATATGGTTTACACCTCCTCTGTTCTAGGACTGCAGAGCATAGAATGGCTGGGACATAAAAATACCCTCTCATGCTTCCTTTCCAACTCTCTTCATTCCATTCCTTGCCCTAAGGGCACACAGCTGGTTGAGATAGCTGGCTTCAGTGTAATGCAGTATACCTCCAAATTACACCGGCTGACAATCTATCCCCATGGACCTGTATGAAGTCTAGGTGAGGACAGAATCTGGCATCTTATATCTCAGTTTCCTAACTTGCAAAGTGGGAATTGAGGGGACATTTTCAAAGCCAAAAAAGGACAACTGGCTCACAGCCCACAATGACTATCAATGGGAGTTGGGGGTGCCAAACTCCCATGGTACCTTTGAAAAACTCCCTCATGCTATTTATCTGCTTCACAGATATGCTATTGGGATTAAATGGTTAATGTTTATATGGCCCTTTAAAGATACATAGCACTTCACGATTACTAGCTAATCGTCTTCCTTTAGTACAGCTTTCCTTTCTCTCTGACAAAATTGATTCCTGACTAGAACATCTAACCACCAATCAAGGTCAGCCAGGAAGCAAACCTTTTCAGTGGGGATACGTCTACACTTAAAATGCTGCATTGGTTCAGCTGCACTTTAATGAAAGCACTCTACACTGACTGGAGAAAACTTTCCCTTTGATGTAGTTAATCCACCTCCCCGAGCGGAAGTAGCTATGTTTACAAGAGAAGCTCTCCCACTGTTATAGTTCTGTCTACATGGGGAGGGGGGGGAGGAAGAGGGCAAGTTGGTATAACTACATCGCTCAGGGGTGTGGATTTTTCACACTCCTGAGCCACATACTTATACCGATATAGGTCTACAGTGTAGACCAGACCTTGCTCTCTGCCCTGTAAAAGGGATTGCCCTCACAGCTGAAACGTTTTGATGACAGTGCTGTAAAATTTCACTCAACTTTCCAAAACATTGCAAAATTCCATCCAGCATGTTTAATCAGAGAACATTTTGAACAACAACTAGTTATTGTTTGTAAAAATCCTTAGGGAAACAAATGTTTTCAAGAGAACAGGTAGTAGGTTGTGGAATATGGGATTCATAGAATATTTATAAGAATTAAAGCACAGAAGTATAATTAATGCCAGTCATCAAGATTTTATGGAAAACAGGTCTTGCCAAACAAACCTGCTTTCATTGTTTGGAGAGATTACAAGTTGGGGAGATAAAGATAACTGCATAGTTGTAACATACTTACACTTTTGCAAGGCGGTTTACTTAGTACCTCGTGACATTCTAATTTTTTTTAAAATCAGCATTATACAATATCAATAAAGCATATGTTAAATGAAGTAAGAACTGGCTGACAGATCTCCAATAGTCATCAATGGGGGAATCATCATTGAATGGGAGTGTTTCCACTGGGGTTCTATAGAGATTGGTACTATGCCCGATACGATACCAGAAGCTGGGAATGGGTGACAAGGGATGGATCACTTGATGATAACCTGTTCTGTTTATTCCTTCTGGGGCACTGGCATTGGCCACTGTTGGAAGACAGGATATTGGGCTAGATCGACCTTTGGTCTGACCCAGTATGGCCATTCTTATGTTCTGATGTTATGTTCATTCCACATTTTCATTAATGATCTGGAATTAAATACAAAATCACTGGTGATAAAATTTGCAAATGATATGATTGATGGAATTCTAACAATAATGAGAACTGGGCAGTCATATAGAGCAACCTGGATCACTTGATAAACTGAGACCATTCAAATAAAATGTGTTTTAATAGAGCCAAATACAAAATTATGTGTCTAGGATGAGGAACGTAGGCCATACCTGCAGAATGGGGGACTCTATCCTGGAAGCAGTGACTCTGAAAGGATCCAGGGGACATAGTGGACAACTTAACATTTGAGCTCCCAGTGTGGTACGATGGTAAAAACTATGAATGTGATGTATGACTAATGGGTCTGTAAGTGGGAGTAGTGAGTAGAAGTAGGGTGGTGATGTTAACACTGTATACATCTTTGGTTAAATCAATACTAGAATCCTATATACAGTTCAGGTGTCCACATTTTAAAAAGGCTATTGAAGAGTTGGAGCAAGTGCAGAAAAGATCCACAAAAATGATTTGAAGGCTGGAGAAAATGCCTTACAGTGAAATATTTAAAGATCTCAATCTATTTAGTTAATCAAAAGAAGATTGAGAGGTGACTTGATTACAGTATAGAAGTACCTTCCTAGGGAGAAAATACCAGATACTAAAAGGCTTTCTAAAAGAGAAAGACATAACAAGAATCAATTGCTGGAAGCTGAAATTAAGGCACATTTTTTACAATGGGTGTTATTCACCATTGGAACAAACTACCAGTGGAAATGGTGGATTCTTCACCTCTGGAAGTTATGCTTTAGTCAAGCACAAGTTATTGGGCTCAATATGGGAGGTAACAATGAAATTTAAAGGACCGAGATACAGTCTAGAAGGTCAGCCTATATGATCTAATGGTCCCTTCTGCTTTAAACCTTATGAATATGAATTATTATTGTTTGCAACATAAAGCGATCACACAGACACACACACAAAGCAAATCATTTGATGAAGGTAAATTATGGGACCCATTCTGCCTCCAGCTAAGTTCAAGGAGAGTTTTCCATTGACTTCAATGGGGTCATGCTGTGATACATGGCAGTTCAAGATTAAGATTAAGGGTAGTGTAGGTATCTACAATATAATCTGCTGCTTTGAAAATCAAATAAGTGTTGCATTAATATTTGGGACTCAGTATTCTATAATAGTAGATTTACTGTCTCTGTAATGGTTGCTTCACAGATATGGAAAGAGACTTTGAATTACATATACTTTTGTGTGTGGTTGGAATTGTGTAAAGAGCCATCACTGTAGATTCATCTTCTGCATATATTAGAATAATACATATATAAAATGTGGCTTTGAATTTTAAGATGTACATTTTCCTAGTTATTGAAAAGCAGGGAAGGAAGACTGGAGCATTCTACCATCATATAAACACCACAGACATTTATTTTTATACATGAGAATGTATATGTGTGTGTGTGTGTGTGTGTGTGTGTGTGTGTGTGTGTGTGTGTGT
>NW_020664439.1:31818636-31826514 GCF_002925995.2 Terrapene triunguis | reverse complement strand
TGTGTGTGTGTGTGTGTGTGTGTGTGTGTGTGTGTGTGTGTGTGTGTGTGTGTGTGTGTGTGTGTATACATCCACTATATGTAGAGCTACACACATGTATACATTTCTACTTATTGTGGAAGAGTTGGCATTAACCTGAATCGCAGGGCTTGTCTACACTTACATTTTATAGCGCTCTAACTTGCTGGCTCAAGGGTGTGAAAAATCATCCCCCCGAGTGCAGCAAGTCTGAGCGCTTTAAAGCGCTAGTGTAGACAGGCTCCGAGCACTGGGAGCGCAGCTCGGCGCTAATCCCCTTGTGGAGGTGGATTACCAGGAGCTCTGGGAGAGCTCCCTCCCAGCGCTCGCGGGCGACCACACTCGCACTTCAAAGTGCTGCCGCGGGAGCGTTCCCATGGCAGTGCTTTGAAGTTTCCAGTGTAGACAAACCCTTTCATCTCTTCCTCACTAAATAACACTTATGGATGAAATGTAACATGACAGACTGACAATATCCTGGACAAATCTTATGGAAAAACTTTACTTAATTAAGTTTAACCTTATTGAATTAGGATTAATTCTTTGGGGGTGTCCATTGTATTAAAAATGCAATTGTGTATGTTTTATTATAGAATTATATGTACCTTCTTTAGTAGGAAGAGGATACTAATGTACTTCCTCTGTTATCAGCCTTTTGAAGTCACCCCCTGGAGAGGTGTGCATATACTAGTCCAATCTGTATTCTCCAGAGACACACAGACAAAGAAAAGACTTTTAGATTAAAACCCTGAGTTTAGGCTGACCTAGTGCCTTCTTTCTGTTCCAGCAAATGGACAGGACCCCTGGTCCATAGAGAGCTGCAATCCTTGCACAGAAAGAATTGTGTGGCAATTATGTTGACAATCATTCTGGTATCAGAGTGAAAGCAAGTAGGGCAGCCTGTCTCTTCTGAGAATAACACAGTAGAGGCAGGAAACGGTGTAGCCTGAGAATACGTTGGTCAGAATGGAGTGAGATGCAGGTATCCACCCAAGAAAGACAATGTCAGGGGAGCTGTAAGCCTGAGAGTGGGTGCCCTTCACTGGACAGACCACTGAGATGCAGTTGCTCTGAACTGTACCAGTTACGGCAGGGGAGCAAGAGTCCCATGGTTTTATTTTGATTCCAGAGCAATATATGGTCCTTATCTGGCATTTTGTTGCATATGGGCAGACTGATCCGGAATTCTGTTGCAAAAGAAAATAAGCTAAATACACTGTACCAAGTAGAACAGCAGCTGTTTTCAATACACTAGATAATGATTCCAGGCTAGCACAACAATAATGAAGACAGCCACTCCATTAGAACAGTGCTTATCTTATCATTTTCTTTTTTAAATTTTCCTTTAAGTAAATTTCTAAATTTTTTTCCTAAGTGAAATTTTCAGAATGGATTTTTTCAGAATTTTGGTTTTGTAGGCAATTTGAAAAATATGTTTGAAATCCAGTTTGGAACATATCCAGATTTCAAAATATCAAAATTTCCTGCAAAATGGAAATTCTGAATTTTGACAAGCTTTGTATATTTTCTATTCTGATGCTTTTATGGAGGTGTTGACCTTCCTCTTAGGCTTCTGGTATAGAAAAATGCCAGAAACAGCTCTTCCTTTGTCTGTTCTTGTACAGCTATTTCTAAGGGCATGGCTACACTTGCAAATGTAGAGCGCTTTGAGTTAAACCAGCCTTCGTAGAGCGCAGTAGGGAAAGCGATGCAGTCTGTTCACACGGACAGCTGCAAGCACACTGGCGTGGCCACATTTGCGGCACTTGCAGTGGCATTGGGAGCGGTGCTCTGTGGGCAGCTATCCCACAGAGCGCCTCTTCCCATTCTGGCGCTGTGGCTTGTGGGAAGGGGACGGGGGGTGCAGGGCATTCTGGGTCCTGTCCCAATGCCCCGTGATGCATCCCAGCAATCCCTCTCCTTCCATCCACAATTGGTGCCATCTTTCAACGTTTTTTGTATTGCGCGCGCTGTCTTCTCTTTCAGTCTGTGGGAATGGAGCCCAAACTGCTGAGGAATATGCAGACGAGTCTCGCCAGCACATCACGTTTGGCAGTCGAGTTATTCCTTAAAATCCAAAGTGACAGTGAGGACTCCGATGATATTGACTCGAGTAATGCATATGACATGAGATTGCTTGTGGCATTCATGGACATGCTCACCACTGTGGAATGGCGCTTTTGGGCTTGGGAGACAAACACTGAGTGGTGGGATCAAATCGTCCTGCAAGTCTGGGATGACGAGCAGTGGCTGCAGAACTTTTGGATGAGAAAAGCCACTTTCATGGGACTGTGTGATGAGCTCTCCCCCACCCTGCGGTGCAAGGACATGAGACTGAGACCTGCTCTGACGGTGGAGAAGTGGGTGGCTATTGCAATCCGGAAGCTGGCAACTCCAGACAGCTACTGATCAATGGCTAACCAGTTTGGAGTGGGGAAGTCGACCATTGGAATCGTGTTGATGCAAGTTTGCAGGGCCATTAATTGCATCCTGTTCAGAAGAACCGTGACTCTGGGTAACGTGCATGACATTGTGGCTGGCGTTGCACAAATGGGTTTCCCTAACTGCAGAGGGGTGATAGATGGCACGCATATTCCAATTCTGGCACCAGCCCAGCTAGCCTCCAAGTATGTTAATCAGAAGGGCTATTTCTCTATGGTTCTCCAGGTGCTTGTGGATCACCATGGGCGTTTCATTGACATTAACGCAGGCTGACCCGGAAAGGTGTATGACACACGCATCTTTTGGAACACTGGCCTGTTCAGGAAGCTGCAAGCTGGGACTTTTTTCCCAGACCAGAAGATCACCATTGGGGAAGTCTTTGGAGACCCCGCTTACCCTTTAATGCCATGGCTCATGAAACCCTATACAGGGAGCCTTGATAGCAGCAAGGAGCAGTTCAACAACAGGCTGAGCCGGTGCAGAATGACTGTGGAATGTGCTTTTGGCTGTTTAAAAGTCCATTGGCACTCTCTGTATGGGAAGCTGGACCTGGCCTATAACAGCATTCCCACAGTTATATCCGTGTGCTATACCCTCCATAATATTTGTGAAGGGATGCCTTGAGGGAGCAATTTGGGAAGGGTGAAAGATTCACTCAGGCATGGAACTCGGAGGTTCAACCCCTGGAGGCTGAATTTGACAGCCAGAGAGCAGGACTATTACAGGGGCCCAGCGCGGGGCTGCAAGGATTAGGGATGCCTTGAGGGAGCAATTTGAGGCGGAAAGCCACCAGTAATGGCCGGTGCCCTGCACAGGAGTGAAGTGCAGTGGTTCCAATGTTAGTAGGAATCTGCGTTTGCTACGTATGATACACTGACTTGCAGTGCTTATTGCTTTCCTAGGCTAAGGTATCTTTTACTTTATGCAATAATAAAGAATGTTTTCAAAGCCAAAAAAAATCAATTTATTGAAAAGAAAATGCATTTATTGAAACGAAACACAACTGCTTGGGAAACAAAGGGCGAGAGGGTGGGGTGAGGAACGGTACAATCACAGATTTGCCTATGTCCTGTTATCATACTCAACCTTCCTGTTTGGAGTGCTGTGCAATGAGTGCTGAACTTCAGGATGGCTATACTGCATGGTGATGTGGGTTGAGTGCAGTGGGTAAGGGTCGTAGTTTTCAGGGCTGTGGTGAAGCTACAGGTGTTGGAGGGAGCTGGTGGCGAGAAGAACCCGGATGTTGGGGAAAGTGGGCTGGAGGTGACATGGGGGCACAAGGAAAAGTGGGCTGGAGGTGACATGGGACAAGGGCTGCAGGGGGGCAGGCACGGTAGTGCTCCGCCTGCATGGCTATGAGCGCCTGGATCAAGTCCGCTTGGTGCTCCATGTTGCTTATCAGACACTCCATGCTTTGATACCAGTGATCCGCATTCTGCTGGCGGACCCTCCTTTCACTCTCCCACCACTCCTGCACTTTTTGATTTTCATTAAGAGAGTGCTGCATGACTTCATGCAGCATGTCCTCTTTGCTTCTACGTGGCCTCTTCCTGATTCTTTGCAGCCTCTCGGCCACTGGTAACACGGATAGCTGAGATCTCAAAGTTGCATTTGTAAAGGCATAATGCAACACTTAACAGAGGCAGCATTGTTCACACAGACAGAGCAATGATCCCCCATACTTAAGTAGGGCAAGCACAGTCTACACAATAGCATAATTTGCCCATCCCAAAGCGAGTACACACAACCCACGAGAGCCTCAAAATGGTGAGTAAGCACAGGGTCAAGGGGGACTGATTCTTTCATGGCTTTACTGTCCTCTGGGTTTCTGTGCCTTGGGGAGAGCCTACAGCTGTAGGGAGCCCCTATACTGAACACTGTCCCCACATTTTCCACAGGAGTTCATCCTGGAAGATATCTCGCTGCTGAGGGTGACCTGGAAAGCAAGGGAGGGTCTTCTACTACAATGCGGCTTCCACCCTGGCCCATATGCAGCTTGCCTGTGTGCAGCAATGGTCCCCCCATCCCGCACGGCATAGTGGCACAGACATATTAGCCTGACTGGGACAAGGACCACAGTGACTCTCCCATTAAACCTGCGCAAGCGCATTGCCCAACTTCTGGATGAGACCTTTGAAGAGATCACTGAGGCCAATTACCGTGATGTGAAAGAGTACATCAACGCCCTATTCTGCATCTAGGCATCCATGCAGGCCTAACACTTCTTGCCCCAAGAGCCCGCACCGAATAACTTCCTTCCCAAAATAAAAGCCGCTTACCGGAAACCTCCTCGGGTGTTTGTCCTTCCCCAAGCACCGGCCACCGTGACTGGCTACCTTCCTCCTGGCTTGAGAACAGCTCCTGGCTGCATGCATCTAGGGATGCCGGGGTGTCTTCCTCCTCCTCAGCACCCTTGTTCCTGCTTTGCTGCTCCTCCTCTTGCCTTGTTGGACTGGGATCTCAAGTGTCCATGGTGGTACTTGGAGTGGAGGTGAGGTCACCCCGAAGTATCGTGTCCAGCTCTTTGTAAAAAACGGCAGTTTGTGGGGACAGTACTGGAGCGGCTGTTTGCCTTGCGAGCTTTGCGGTAGGCATTCCGCAGCTCCTTCACTTTAACCCTGCACTGCAGAGCGTCCCGGTCATGGCCCCTTTCCATCATGTCCCTTGATAACTGCCCGAAGGTATCATAATTCCTATGGCTGGAGCGCAGCTGGAACTGGACAGCTTCCTCCCCCCAAACACTGATGAGGTCCAGCACCTCGTCATTGCTCCATACTGGGGATCGCCTGGCGCGTGGAAGCATGGTCACCTGGAAAGATTCACTGAGAGCACTCCACACCTGGCTGAGCAAACAGGAAGGTGATTTTCAAAATTCCCAGAGAATTTAAAGGGCGGGTCTGATGGTTGGTCACCTGAGGGCAGGGCAGTAGCGTTCAAAGTGATGACCAGAGTGGCTAGAACAGGCATTGTGGGACACTTCTGGAGGCCAATCAGAGCACATTAACAGACCAGGGCATCCACACTGGAGCCGTGGTGCTCCAGTGGGGGCACAGCAAACGTTATTCCACTCACCAAGGTGGAGTACCAAGAGTACTCTAGCCACGGAGTCCAAGCCCTCTATGTGCCTTACCAGTGTGGACGGATCGTGAATTAGAGCGCACTGGGCTGCTTTAATGCACTCTAACTCGCAAGTGTAGCCATGTCCTAAGCTCCTAGAAATCTTTGACCAGTAATATTTTCATGTTATACAACCAGGCTAAAATTATAGCTCCTCAAAAGTTTTAAATGATGAAATTTCAATTAGCTATTCCAAGAATAATACCAATGTTCATTCATAGGATTAACACAGAAAAAAAAATCAATGGAAGTTTCATATTTGATCTTTGAATCACCTTTAAATTAAATACAATTTGGCGAAATTGCTTTAAAAATGGTGCTTAGATGACCAGAGGATTGCAGTTCATATCATTCTGCATTATAACACTGATTGAGTTACTCTAGGGGAAAATCATATTATCTCAATATGACATGATGGATGATTACACAACTGTGTGTTTCAAAAAATACCTCGGCAAGAAACTAATAAGGAGATTCTCAAAAAAAAATATTAAATTGTTTCCCAGCAATCTAATACCTTTCTGCTATTAACTTGTTCTTTTGATAATCACATTTCTAAGTTTGAGGAAGAAATATATAGACAGAAATAACAGCCTACTGTTTTCAAAGAAAATACCTTGTGTCTGAATTCAATATTCACTTCCTCAGGAAGGTCAATGCAATTCTTGGAGACTATGTTTCTATTATAGTCAAGGAATAAATACAGGTGGATAATATAAAGCATAATCTGGAAGGTGTGGCAGGGTTCACTCATCGGCAGAGCGCCCCCTTGCATTGGTGCAGGATATTGCTATTATCTTTGGCTCCAGTACCTCCTATTGGCTCCCTGCCTCTGGCCCCAAGTCTTTTGTGGCTCAGTCCTCTGGCCAAGTCACCTAAGTTCAGTCCCCTTCTGGAGTATCATAAACAAGTCCAAATGCCACTGAACAGTTCCCCTACCCTCTTGGGCTACTGAAGTCTTTTCTTCTCTATTTACACTCCCTATATCAGGGTTTCCCTTGCCCTGTTCTCTCCATTGTCTCTGTCTATGTGCCCTAACCCTGGGCTTCTATCAGCCAAAGAGACCTGTCTCCTCTGCATCTTTCCACACAACTGACCTCCTCCTGTCTACTTATCATGACTTAGGCCTGGTCTACACTACGGGGTTAGGTCGAATTTAGCTGCATTAGGTCGATTTAAAAATGACTCGTCCACACATCCAACCCCGTTCCGTCAACCTAAAGGGCTCTTAAAATCAACTTCTGTACTCCTCCCCGGTGAGGGGAGTAGCGCTAAAATGGACCTTGCTGGGTCGAATTTTGGGTAGTGTGGACGCAAATCGACGGCATTGGCCTCCGGGAGCTATCCCAGAGTGCTCCATTGTGACTTCTCCGGACAGCACTTTGAACTCCAATGCACTAGCCAGGTACACAGGAAAAGCCCCGGGAACTTTTGAATTTCATTTCCTGTTTGGTCAGCGTGGCGAGAACAGCAGCACAGGTGACCATGCAGTCCCCCCAGAATCGCAAACGAGCTCCAGCATGGACCAAAAGGGAGACACTAGATCTGACTGCTGTATGGGGAGAAGCATCTGTGCAGGCCTGTAGCAGTAATAAGAGCCATTGGCATCCTAATGTATTCAGGACAGAGGGAGTTAACTGTTTTCTCAATAGATCTTCTACCTGGCAAAGCAGATACATTTCTTAATTATCATTCAGCATACATCACCTCCAAAATAAATTAGCATCATGCACTAGCATTCAGGCAACTGTTCATTGTATATTTCAGAATGTTTTACGTTACAAATATGGCTAAAAAGATCATCCATCTTTTACGTATGAGGAAGCAATGCAATCAACCATGTAGACGTAATTTGATCAAATTACTCCTTCTTCTCTTATTGAATCTCTATGTTATGTCCTTTTTCTTCTCTATCTTTACATCTAAAACTTTACTCCCTCCCTTAGTCATCTCTAGCCTTGTCTATTAAGAGTCCTTTTTTTTTTTTTGACCTCTGAAGTTCTCACATCACAACCTTGAAGGACATGGTATTCCAAATATAAATTTAGGGAATACCTACTCAACCACATGATTTCTTATGTATCAGTAAAAGACTTTTAAAATCTTTAATAACTAATTCTCGATAAGTACATAATAGAACTAGAAGAACGAGACCAAACATATTCCAAGGTTATTTGTCTAATCAGTGCAGGAAAACAAATTATTGAGTCTAGTTCAAGCTCTGTTCCTGTTTTTTTTCTATTTCTGGTCCCTTTTGCTACAAAAATGAAAGGCAAACTCATCTTTGCACACAGATGTTCT
>NW_020664439.1:31650806-31818626 GCF_002925995.2 Terrapene triunguis | reverse complement strand
CAAATGGGGAACTAAGGCACAGATACACTAAGGCCCAGATACTCAGAGGTCCTGAGGCATAGCTCAGCTCAGCATTGCAATGGCTACCCCTCATGGAATCTTCAGCTCCACACTATGTGGCCTGGAGCTCCGCGTAAGACATGTGGAGAGTTAGGCGCCTGAGGAAGGGATTTTCAGGAGCTGTCCAGCTGAGCAGAGAGCTGCCTAAGCTAACCAGGAGTGAAAGGGGTGGAGAGTAAGCAGCTGACCTAGTGCACCTGGCTGACAAGCCAGAGAGGCACCTCCATCTGCTCAGGAAACTCATCCAAGAATCCTTTCCTGGAGTTAGACACCTAAGCCAGGTCAGTCACCTAGCAAGCTCATTGTCCTAGCAACCCAAGCCATTTTTCTCTATATATATTTGTCTCATGATCAATCTCTCTCTCACACTTTCCCTGTAAACCGACTGTCTTTTGCATGGGCTCTCTGCTACTGCTTTATCTAATGACGGCCTGCCTTCAGATTCAGGCCGTGGCATGTAACAGGTATTTGGTCAGAGCATGCCTACAGGATTGGGGAATGATGGCAAGATAGTCTTTCCCCTGCGCGGTTTAAGAATCCCACTCTAGAGCCTCTGGGGCTGGGGCTTGAGCAAGGGCTCTGGGCAGCTCATTCGCTGTGGGGTGGCTTCGAAGCTTCAGTATCTGGCTTTGCAAATGCCTGACAGGTGGAAACTTAGCCCAGAAGGTTACATGGCAACTGGTGCCTAATGGTGGATGCCTAAAACAGGTAGATAGATGCCTAAGTAGCTTTAAGCTTCTGGATTTAAGTGATTTAGGCTACATGGGAAGCTTGTAGCATAGCTGGGAATAGCTAGATCCCTTGACTGCCAGCTCAGTGCCTTAACCACAAGACCAGACTTCTTCTCGTGAGCCTTCCCATGACAACTCTGCTACAAGGTGTCATTCACTAATGAGGGCTGAACAGAAATACCATTGGTAGTTTGGTTTTCTTCATATGAGCCTCATAAAGTATGGTGGTGCATCCAAACCTTTGTAGAGGACCCTTTTAGCCTGCCCTCTCTGTTTTCTTGTGTGAAGGTTTCTCCTCTGTCTCTGGTTGGAGCAGTGGTCTTGAAAATTAGTGGGGGGAGGAGGGGATAGAGGGAAGGTGTGTGAAGGAGACTTATCAAGACAGGCAGTTTGTTTATGCCCTTCTATTTATTTCAATGAGAATTTCTAACAACAGTGCAGATATTGGAAGATGAGATTAAGTCTTCACAGGAAACACAAAAAGATGAAAACATGAAACTTAATATGCTGTATTCATAGTTTAAATATAATCTCTACTCAAAGTGAAACATTTATACCCAAACTGCTCTATGATCCACTTTAAACTGAATATGCATAGCTTAACGATAACTGCATTTCCTTCCACCAGTCTTTTATTTATCAAAACACAAGAACAGATTTATAGTGGAAGGGATCCTAAAACCTTCTTTTTGTTTGAGCCTGCTCCCCATGTATAGTTTTGTCTATGCTGCACATACAAGTAAAGAACAGAGAAAGCATACTAAGTGTGTTTACCAAGCAGTTATATTCTTTTGTCCCTGTGACAGGGTGTATAGGTCCCACATTGATGAGGAAGAGGCCAGACAGGCCCTGGAGGTAGGGCTAGCCCCACTTCTATCCCTGCCAATCATGCATGATAGGGAGGCGACCTTTAAAAGGGAGGAACCTGCAGTGAGCAGGGGGTGAAGGAACAGGATTGCCTCAAGCAGCAGACTGCAGGAGCGACTGCTGAAGCTGTAGCCGGAGCTCCTAGGTAGTAGACTTTCATCCTGACCCTGAGGAGAGTACAGGGGACTCTGAGGGTAAGACAGACAGGCTGAGCCTGCCACAAAGACAGCCAGAGCGATTCCCCAAACCCATTACATTGGGGCTGGATCATTGGCAGCATTGTAGACTTGCTACCCCTCCCGCTTTTGCTATGCCATAGGGAGGGAATATCCTTGAATGTTTGGGAGTGTGACTTTCATTTTGATCCCCCAGACAGAGAGACCTAAGATGGCCCACAAAGGGCAGATTCTCCCTTGCAAATAGTAGGGAAGTGGGACCTGTGTTGTGACCACCCAGTGTAGATAACTGGGCATGGTCAGATTCCTGCACTCCCTGAGAGAATAACTCTGTCACAGTCCCCTTCACGTCCCAAAAGCAGGTGGGTTATAAATGCCCCTTCACTAAATTTGTTTTATTTGACGACATCGACACTATTTTTCAGTAAACATTCTGTGGTAGTGCTGTCTTGGTTGACACACCAGGAATTGACCGGGAACTTCTAGACCTGCTACAGCTCAAGCTAAAGACCCAAGGCTCTATAATAACTCATATCCTCTGTGGATGGGCAGAGAGGAGGACCTGAAACATATACTCATGGGTGGGTTATAGTTACAATTACAACACCCCCATTTCACTGGATGGTCAATTCCAGACTAATGTTACCCTCTGCATTATACAGCCAAGCTGAAACAAAAATGGGAAGAGACTAATTAGCACTTCTGGGGTTCAGAAGCAGAAAACAGGGTTAAGCTCATTGTTCCTAAGGGGCCCACAGCCTTCCATCCAGCCCACCCCTCTATACTTTCAGGATGGAGCAACCTGTTGACTACTTCTCACTCCAGCTTGTTTGGTAGGGGTGGCCAGATCAGGTCACTACCGCCTCCTAATCAAATGTGGGTCCACACCATGTCACCAAATATGTGAAACAGGAAAGAGCACACTGTTAAGGCTGCTGGAACTTGATGTTGCAGTGGGGTGATTTTTCCCTACTGCTTGATCTCCATGGTGGGAAAGGGGAGGGAGAACAGACCCCTGTCATTTTGATTGAGATGTCAGATCTGAACTTGTTTATGAGCTGCTGTCAGACTTCAAAGACAAATCTGAACCCCAAATATCAAAAACTTTGGCATCATCCAGAACTATCCAGACACTGTTGAATCAGTCCATATCTCCTTAAAAGGAAGGAAAGGAGCAAGTCTTGGATGATCTCAGGCATTCTGACTTTCTTGGACTAGAAGCAAGCTTCTCGCAAAACATGACCCACTATTTCAAAGAGGCACTAGACCCTGCCATAACAACAGATACAAAACCTGCAGACATACAATAAGCAATACTTACCCCCAAAGAGAGTTTTCAAGATCCACGGTTCCTACTATCACAACATGTGGTGTATCTCATCCAGTGAACTAAATGCCCCAATAACTATGTGAGTGAAACCAGAAAATCACTATGCTCTTGAATGAACTCATAGATAAAATGATAAAAGACAAAAACACCTTATCACCTGTGGGTTCACAAAACAGTCACTCCACATCTGATCTCTGAAGCCTCATCCTCAAAGGAAACCTGCACAACACCTTCAAAAGACAAGCCAGGGAGCTTAAGTTCATAACTTGCTAGACTCTAAAAATCATGGTCTTAAGAAAGACACTGGATTTATGGCTTATTACAACAATCTGTAACCCACTAGCTCCCCTTTTTTGTCCTATGACTGAGGTAATGTTAACAGGCCATTCACCTTGAATGGTCCCTTAGAATATGTGTCAGCTACTTATGCTAAACAATCTGTTCCAACTTGTATTTACTCTGAGCACCTTTCCCAGACCTGAAGAAGAGCTCTGTGTAGTTCGAAAGCTTGTCTCTTTCACCAACAGAAGCTAGTCCAATAAAAGATATTACCTTGACCACCTTGTTTCTTGGACTAGTTCAGTTTTCACTGCAGCTTCACGGGAACATAGGAGTTCCCACATTGGACCAAACCTGAGGTTCATCTCATTCACCATCCTGTCTCTGAGAGTGGCCAGCATCAGCAGCTAGAGAACTGTGTAAGAACCCTGCAGTAGGCAGATGTAGGGTAATTGCCCCATACAGAGTCTTTGATGAGACCTTATAGTTAGAGATTTTCTTAAACCCTGAAGCACGATTTAAAATTACTTCCAAAATTTGTCGTCAGTATTATATCTCTGGATATTCTTGCTATCCATATATAAAAATGCAATCCCTTTTTGAATCTTATTAAATTCAGCTTAGATTCCCAGTTCCCTAACATAATTTTACACATCCCTTATTTGCCTGCCCCCACACCCTTTCAATCTTTTCCAGCACTGTGGCTGAACGTTAAAGATAGCTACTTTAGTCTCTATATTACTACGTGCTGACTCACTATAACATTGCAGTTTAAGAGCCATATATAGAATATATTTTCTTTCAGCTTGCTGCTGCTGATGCAGTCACTAAATGTGAACTCACTTCAATACCAAAGTAGCCATCTTGCCATTGAAGCTGTAGCTGTTTCTTCTTACATATGATGTTCCTGCTTCAACTGATTTGGAGAAAAAAAGGTTACCGTACTTCCTTGGCACCAGTCGTATTATATTTCAGCTCAATGCCAGCTGCAGGGTTATTTATAAACATACACAAAATGGACCACATCCAACAGTTTCCCTGCTACCTTCAAAGTTGACCTTAACGACAATGAATGCCCTATGGAATTTTCTATGAGTGCACCTTGAACTACTTACTCTCATCCTGAGACAGTTTTATCAGCACCCTATGACAAGGGGAGGAGAGTGTTTTAAATTTTCTCTGGTGTTGTTGAGCCCTTCCTCTTTCCCCCCTTTCACAGAGTTTCAGTAAGTCTCAATTAAATGAAGTTCTCAGTAGCTGAGCTTTTAAATTTGTTGTCAAATGCACTTTCTTTCCTTTCCAAGTTGTTGTCATCCAGAAGGCCACAGAAAGCACATATCAAAGGTCAGCAGCTCTGGTTACTTAGCAGTAAGTCTCAAATCGATATAATCTGCATTAAAATGCATTCTGCCACACTGTACTGTGAACATTTTGGACAGTGTCCAATGTTAAATTTATTATACTTTTACCGTGTTCACTATCATCTAACAGATTGGAGCAGGCAAGGGAAACATATAGACACACAGACACCAAACTGAGACAAGCTGTTATTGCTAAATACAGAAACCCCAAATCAACAAAATGTATGTATATATTTTAAAATTGAGAAGCTTATTTAAAGCTGTTGCCTTTCTAAGGAAACATTCTGGTACTTGAAAAGAGTGATAGAGAACAAAGCTTTTGTGGAGACACTGTAGGTATATTGTATTTATACTACTAATAATCATCTAGGTGCCATTAAACTCTGGAGCAGCCATAACATTAATATCTTATTATCTGTGTATCTTTCTATCAAGACCAAACGTTCAATTTCTAAAATTATTACCTCCATCAGCATGTTGATCTAACTATGTGTATCTTGTAAATTTGGTTACTAGAGAAAAGGAAATAAAAATGCAGCATTTGCTAGTTAAAGGAAGTAGCAGATTTTTCACTTCCTGCAAATACACATAAGGACTACTCCTCTATTCTATTACTGACTCATAATAATAAAGAACCAAGTTCTACCACACCTTCTCATTCTTTGGTAGCACCTCACTCCATGAGTAGACCCAGTGATTTCAGTGGAGCTACCCACAGAGTAAGGTACTACCTGTTATAAGTGAAGGTGGCAGTATCTGTAAACTCATGTTTGCTTGAAGATTGGAGAAAACAATCAGCTTCACCAGTTTGTTAGTTTTCTTTTTATACATTATAAAAAAAAATCCTGGACACCTCAAGAAAACTAGACAAGACACCAAAAATGTGGTTTAAGTAGGCTACAAATGTATTAAATTACATATCTGGGAACTATCCACAATAACATGTCCCATGGATGTCATCCTTTCTTTATAATCCATTCTACCTAGTAGAGGGTTACCCCCAACCCCCTCTTCATACCATGAACCTGATTATATCACTGCTAGGACCCCAATATCCTCCCGATACAATAGTTAAAAGGATGGGGAAGATGGAGTTGTTTCCTCACTATACCAGACATTAGGAGCCTCATCCCCATTCCCTACCTTCTTTAGGTGATGCCTTCTCCTAATCTGCTTCCAATTCTGGCTTATCAGGGAACCAGTTCCCTTGTGGAACAATTATGTGCACTGGGTACCTGCCACCAGATGTTTGGCTGCCTTGCTTCCCTCCCTTCCCACCCATTGCCAGATTCTCAGATAGTTAACAATTCATTCCCTAAGAGTAGCCAAAGTCATATCCACTCCCCAGCTGGAGAGATGTGCCACATCTTCACTGAATAACTCTGGTATTGGGTATACAATTCCATGCTGGGCAATCATTAGCCTTTCCCATTCCCACAATTTAGCCACCAGCCAATTTACTTCTCTCCAACAGCTCCCATTCCTAGACCTTCCACTGCAGCATCTCAGGCCAAGTGACATTATCTTGGGAAAAGGCACTGGATCCACCCCTAATCTCTTTGTCCTAATACTTAAATACACGCTTTTACTAAATCTCTAAATTGATTCCTCTCAGATGCACCATGATTCATTCACTTGGCCGCTCCCTGGCCAACGAATGTAAAAGGGGATCTGCAGACCCAGCGTGTGCCTTTCCATTCATCACAACTCTGAGGTGTCTCACCACAGAAACCCAACTGTGAATTTCTGAGGGGAATTGACCACCTGCCCGTGGTCCAAATGCAGAACACTATGCCTGCACATCTAGCCACCAATTCTTGTGACTTGGCAGCTGGCTGCCTCCTCAGTCATCTCAGACCCAACCGTGTCACTTGTTCCTGAAGGAAGGGATAAACAGGACGAGTTTAGCACATTTATACCACTGCCTTATCATTCCTGACAGGGGCACCCCTACCCTCCTATGCATTCAGATGCCACCAGTGGCAGGCATAACCCACTGGACACATACAAGATGTGATTTGGCTGTAACCACACTAATCCTAAATGAATGGGATCCCAGTTCACCATGGGAACCTCAACCATATGCACTCTTTGACATATCCATGAACTGAAATTTTCTTGTCCATGGTAAACTCTTTTCCTGTGAAGAAAGTGTCCTGGCATCAGCAGCCTCCACACTAGGCAGGTCTGTTCTGCTTTGACTGGGCATATCACACAGTCCCATAGTACTATGACTTATCTTGCCACCTCTTATTTGTTTTTATGACATTCTGAGAATCAAGCGGTTGGATCTCTCCCCTCCCTTTGCAGATCCCTGAAACCAAAGCCCTATTAAATCTTCCCTTAATGACCCTTTAACAAACTGATCAAGAACACCCCCATCAATAGCCTAACTAAAACCTGCTACTGAATTAGCCCTCAGGTCTGATTCTGGAATCTAATTCTCCCTTCAAAATAAACCCTGTTATGCTTATTCAGGAACTGTCCAACACTCAATAAATTCTCCATTTTTTGATTTGCTCTCAAAAATAAATTGGGTCTGGCCTGACTGAGAAGGTAGCCAACTGCAAAATACCCACCCAGAGGGCACCACTTGAAGTGTGAAACTAAAGATGGTCAAGCCTGTAGTTCACGCAAAATAATCTTCTTGGATGCCCCAGCCATCCTAGCCAGCTCCTGCCAGTTTATTAGCTGGGAGTAGAGATACATGCCTCTCTCTCTCTAACTCAATGTCCAGATAAGCCAGCCTAGGGGTGTGTGTGTGTGTGTGTGTGTTTCTATATTTCTTTTTCTGGAAGTACTCTCAACCTACCAGACAATCTGAAATGAGGCCAATGGGCCTGTATCGTCTCTTGAATCCACCTTTTCTGCAAATAAAATATTATCCAGGTGGCCCGTGACCTGTAAGACACAAACCTAGTCTGCATATCAATGTCCACCCTGACACTGTACTGAACCTTTAGATGCTGAGCATGACCATGAGCCTTCATGGCCTTGGCCTTTGCAAATAACTTGACCCTCATAATAAAAACCAGCAGATTAGCATCTGAGGAGTACTGAGAATAGTCCGGAAGCTGCTTTATATGAATGCCACTCAATCTACAAATTTTCACCAAGTCTAGAGAAGAATGCAGGCAGAATAAGAGAGACATTATTCCAGGTCCTTCCCATCATTCACTAACTTCCTCTCATGGGGGTCATGAGCCAAGTGGTGTTCCCCAGGTACCTTTTGGGGCACCCACTTCAAAAGAGATGGTCAGCGATCCACTATCCTGAAAGGTCCTGAAGCTTAAAAAAACAAAACAAAATCAAATCTCTTTCCTCTTAATATGTGATATAAGTCTGGAATCATTCCATCCAACCTACCTGTTTATATGATATCTTTAGTACTACTGAACACTGTTCCCGTGCTATGCTCTCCTTTGCCATGGTAACCACGCAGGAGTAACCATAGCACCTGTAGCTAAACTGTAAATGATACCATTCCAAAACTTCCTCTACAGGTCCTGCACCTAGATGGCAAGCCTCTAACTGACTCCCACATGTACTTTGTGGGTGTCAAAATTTTATTTTAATTTTGTGTATCTGCATTTACATTAGTTCCAACAATATTTTCTCTCAGTGAAGGATCAGAATATCTGCTTGCTAATATCAGGTTTCTGGTTTGCCTGCCATGGAACATATAAGCCATTCTCTGTGAAAAGGATAACATCAGATGAGCCAAGGACAGCAGTCTAATCAAAGGTCTGTATGAGCCTCGTTCCACTTCATTCCTGTGCAGATTGCAGCCATCAACATAAATTCCTACGAATGGGCCCATGCTATGATCCTGAAGATATTATGTGCCTGGCAGAGTAAATTGCTATATTTTGACAAGGACAAACCACCCTGACATGTCTGAACATAGCAGGTGGGTGGCCCACTTTCCCACACTCAAGTTAGTCAGTCTCCCTGCCCTTCTTATGTCAGTCAGCCCAGCCTTCTGTCATGGCTTCCTTATGCCATAAGGTGATTATTTCTATATATATTGCCCTTTATATATTATCTCTATCAGTTTTGAGAAGGCAAACCATGACTGGAGCAGACACACTTGTTTAAGCCTCCTTCACTGGAAGACTGGGACTGTTAGCAGCAATGACGTCCACCACACTCTATGATTTCTCACACAGGTGCAGCCTTCTCAATGGCCTTGGCCCCTGTACCTACATTCTCACGCTGAGCTGGATTTAAAGGTGTTTGATCTGTAATATTCTGCCTGCTGGGAAGACCTATACTCTGTTGGCTGCTGCTACTATCCTAATTCTGCCCCCCTAGGGCCCATGCCCAGATTCCATCAAAGGAGCATTTGCATTGACAAAAACCCTTAAAGAGGCAGCGGAAGCCCGTGGTAAGTGTGATTTGATGATGCCGCTGACTGGACGGGATGTGGCATGCTGTGCTTCTCAAAGCTGAGTGAACACAGAGGCAGAGTGTTGGCTAACAACTCCCGAGTGCTGTGCTTATGTTCATTGTGATGTGACTTTATAAGAACAACAACAACAACTCTGTAATGTCTGTGTACTAGGACACAGGAAACCCATAATTCCATCCTAGCCTGGCAGTCCAGCTGCAGAAATGGCAGCACCAGGAGCCTGCACTATAGGCTCCAGCTAGCTCCTGAAAAATCTTGAGAAAAGGGGAACCCCTCCAATACCCAATATTTGGGTAGAGGAGCCTCTAAACGCCTGCCCAAGGGAGACCTTATGGGAACTTCACCTGCTGCACATGTTCTCCTGCTACCCTGACTGCCTCTTTGGAGGCGATTTCTAGCCTGTCCTTACTGGACCCCTGTACTGTCACCCTGCTGCATTTGCCTCTGGTCAGCTTTACTTCTTGGTGCAGACTGGTGCTGCCAGGCAAGTGGAAGGGATTATAAACCCTCCCTTTGGGCATGCAGGAGCCAATAGGCATATGCTGTGCCCTTCTGTCCAACCAATCAGCCTACTTCCTCCCATCTTCAAGACCACAAAGGAGGAGAGGAAGAGGGTACAATCCTTAAAGGGGACAGAGGTTTCTTTCTCCCGCTGGCCCAACCTCAGCCTCCCCATTTCTGAGGCTGTGGGGTGATGGACATTCTTGTTCTTCAGGCAGACAGCTAAAGATTCAACCATCTTCATAAGGGCTTGAACAACAGTAACAAAACAATGAAACTGCTACAACAAATGGCGTATCTACATATTATAAAGGCAGAACAACTTATTATTCACACCGTGATAACCAGTTTGTTTTGGAAGATACGTGTGTGTGCAGATTTAGCTGAGAGTTTCTTTATTTGTACTTCTGCCAATTTTGGGTCAGTGGTTCAAACAATACTTATTTCCAAATATGGGACGCTTCCAGGATTGATGCTAAAACCCACTGCTTTCTTGAACATAACAAACCCAAATAAAGTCTGAGATTTGTAAAATCATAAGACTATAGTCAGATTCTATCCCTGGTTTTGCTGCAGATATATCCTGTTACCTTGGATAACTAACGTCTTTATGATTAAATGGTGATGACCTACCTTACATGAGTGTGGTGAGATTAAATATACTAATGTTTGTAAAGCACTTTGACAAAAGCTGCAAGGTAAGTGCAAACTATCAACACTTTTGAATGTCAAAGCTTTCCAATAAAAAGGGACACATTTTATACAAAACAAATCTTGAAAATTCTTCCCATTTTTTGACCAGCTAACACCACATATTAGAATTTTATCAACTTTTTAGATAAAAAAGCCTATATAAGTGAATGAATAATTAATTCATGGTTTTAAAGACACACAGTCCTCCAGAGGTGTTAACAAATCCACCTTTTGTCCCTGAGAATTAGATTTTTACATTTAGATTTCTGAGCTGGCTGTAAATCTCATGTAGGCACAGAACTCCCAATTAAGTATGCATCTAGAGGGCTCCTGTGCATTATCCAAGCAAAAATATGAAATATCATGAGATCATGAAATGTGGCACAAGTGTTTCTGGTAGATTTTTAATGCAAAGTTTGTGTTCTTGATGCAAGTAACTGGAAATAATGATCAATGCCAACTCCCTTCCAGTGTCATTCCCCTCTCATATGTGTTTTGTGGCACTAACTTTTATATATATAAAAGGAGTCAATCATGTTTTTAAAAGATATATGAAGAACCAATTCCAACACTGAAAGGCAAGAAGAATATATGGAATATAGATTGTATACCAACAAGGAAACTGTAAACTATATGTTTATAGCATCTGTGATTCAGTGGTGATTGTATTGTTCATTTTAACAAATGAATAGATAACTATGAGTGAATCACACTTTTGTGATTTGTCACTGTTTTCAGCACATGGAGTACCACTGCCTGGGGATAGTTAAGTTAGGCCATGTCTACACTCGTGAGTGTAACCGTGTAATAGTGTAACCGCTCTATGACGATGGGAGAGAGTTCCCCCGTCGACAAAATAAAACCACCTCCACAAGTGGCGGTAGCTATATTGGCAGAGAACTCTCCCACCGACATAGCACTGTGCTCACTATCACTTATGCTGGAGAAACTTATGTCACTCAGGGAGGTGTTTTTTCAGACCCCTGAGTGACAAAAGTTTTGCCAACCTAAGTGGTAGTGTAGATATGGCCCAACTCACAACAAATACTGCAATTTGCTTATAGTATGGATGTTCTCGGTGGAATCTGCTTCATCTTTGTTCCTTTGCCAGGTTCTTAAATGATTTTCAGAGTTCAAATTCAAACTGCCCTCAAGTGATGGGGTACAAATGAACAAAGGCATTAACATATCTGTAAGTACACAGCAATGAGATAATTGGTATATCAAAGCATTTTGTTATTTTCACAAATGATATAAGAACATTATGTTTCTCCATGAATTCTAGTCAGGACCTAATCCTGTGAAGTGGCCAGCACCTACTAAGGGGAAAAGAGCAACTTCAATTCCTCTTGAAGTCAAGATATTCTGTATAAATTCAAAATTTTCAGTGCTGACTATGTGAAATTTATCAGGGATGGGCTTTTCAAAAGGACTTAGCACTGCCCTTTTATGTCTGTGCTCAGGGATATCAAAGGGAATTTTGCTGAAAGCCTTTGAGAACCCTGCCCTAAAAAAGGATGTTTCCACTATCTGGGAGTCAATGGTGGGCCCTGGATCTTCTGTGGGACCCACTGTGGCATTCCTTTCTGGGGTGTCAGGGAGGTGCAATAGTGTATTTGCACCTTCTCTCTTGGTTCTTGCCTGAGTCTTTTCTGCTCTGTCATTTCCAGTCAGTAATATTGTTCTGGGTCACCCACTCTTGAGCCTGGGACTCATTTTGCATGCATGCATCCCAATTTGGATTTACACCCTAGGAAAGTGATTTATATCCTTTTGTCTATCTCTGACTTGGGTCATTATGAATAACAAACAACATCTTCACTTTATGTTTACATAGGACTTTTCATCACAGAAGATCCCATGAGTCCTAATGGGACAGAATCTCTCTTAGTTACACATGTGTAATTCAGAAGTAATTGCAATAACGTCAATGGAGTGATTCCAGGCTAACGCTGGCATAAGAGGAAAGATCACCAGTCCCTATAAACAAACTGATATATAACCTACACACAGAAATCATTTCTTCCACCATGGACAGGCAGCCACATCACAGCTATGAGGCTAGTTGAGTATCTGTCCTCTTTCTGGTCTCTCTGAGAGCACTCATGTTTGGGCCTCTCACCCTCACCTGTCTCAGTCTGGAATCTTGCAGTTCTTCTACTCTTAGACTGGGTCATACGTATACTACCCCGAGCATACTAACTATTTATCTGACTGGGTTTCAAGCACATGCATTTTCTATCTTTGGGAACCTTTGACCAGTGATATTGACCAACGAGTTTCTTAACACAAAGTAGTTTGACCTAGTTGTTAGAACAAAATATTTGAGAAAAACAATTTTAAAACCACCACCAACCTGCATGCATGTCTAGCCTAAGGTATTACCAATCCCATGATGGCCACCTAGACAGACTTACCTTCTTCAGATGCCCTGCCAGATTCCTGTGCCTTTGTGTGATTCCCAGTCTCGTTTTCTCTGACCTTTCTTGAGATACTCTGTGTTCCTATATCATCCACCTACACCCTCCCACCATATTCCTCCTGGGTTCTTTCACAAGATTATGTAGGCTGTTGAAACAATTGGGCTAACACATTTACCAGAATAGTGAGCTCAACAGTAAAATGTATGTAAAAGTTCATAAAATCTTACAATAATCTATAACAACAAATGTTAATGGGAAACGGTGCAAAAGGGATACAGAAACATTGAATTAGTCTAAACAAAAATAGCCCAAGTTAATCTGATTCAAGGACTATGTTGAAATTATGCTTGTTAAAAACGTGAGATGTTGAACTACAAGTTAATGAACCAAAATTAGGATGTCAGATATTAGGCTTAATTGGTGAACATAATATGAGGGGATGGGTTATTCTACCCATCACTCCCTTTTTGGGGGGAAAGTGAGGAAAAAACAGTGAGGCTACTGGAGCAAGCTTCAACACAGAGCCTGCCACCCCCGCTGACTCCTGGGACACCAGGCTTTCATTATCCTGAGTAGTGGTGTCAGTCACTGCAGGTCTCAAACCCATACCTCTGGGGTAGCCAAATGGGAGCCTTACTCTTTGGACCACGAAAACTGCTGGTGATGTCCTGTAAACAGAGACTATACGTTCTCATTCAGCAAGATGAACTGGTTAACATCCAACTGCTGATTGGTTACCACCTTGCATAGAGCTCCCTGTTCCTGCCACACCCCTTGACTGAGGAACTAGTTGCTAGGCCTGCTGCTGGCCAGACCCCTAAAAATAAGTCCCTGACTCATTCCCATTCCTTGTTCCTGTTACCTCGCCTTGCTCCTTGTTCCCGATCCCAGTTATTGACTCCAGCTTTGACCCCTGGTGTGACCTGTGGCTCGGACTGCAGTTTTACCCTTGGCCTGGCTTCTAGCTCAGACTTTGACTCTCGCTTGACCCTTAGTGTGACTGACTCTGGCTGGACTCTTGGCATGACTCCTGACAATGACCCTGACGCTACTCTGGCCTTTGACCACTAGGCCAGACTGCCCACATGTGGGCTCTGACCATGGGTGGTGCTTGAACTGCAGGCTGGGGAAGGCTAGCCCCCAGCCCTGCCCCTTCCGCCAGAGGCCCCCCCCTTCCATGCACACACACACACCCCACTAGAGTCCAGAGTGCCCCCCCCCACCGCAGCCACCGGCACCCGCCCCAGGCTAACCCCCCAGATCTAGAGTGCCGGGAAGGTGGGTGGCATGGCTCCAGCTCTAGTCAGGTCCACCGCACAGGGAGACTGGAGCTGCACTGCCACACTCAGAGAGAGCAGGAATCAGAAGGGGGGTCTGTGGGCGGAGCGTGGGCATGGGCCTCTCCCTACGGCACCCACTGCCCATGGCTCTAACAAGTGTCATGACCTGAATGGGACAAACAGAGAGGGACCTATTTGACATTATGCCCTCCTACCAGCTCCAGCTGAATCCCAAACACTACCTGGGATTACAATTACCATCTTTAATACCATCTAAGACTGTCAAATAAGGGGGCATTTCCTTCTAAGACTGGACTTTAACAGCAGCAGCATCGCCAGCCCCTGTAACTAACTTCTTCTCTTTCCCCCAAAAGGACAGTTATTACCTTTTTTGATACCATCTAAGAGACTCTCAAACAATGGGGGGTTTCCCCTCTAAAAATCTCTCTCCAACTAAAGGGGAAGGGAACAAGAGAAGTTGTTAAAATGAAAGCTTTATTTAATACTTGACATTTCAAATGCTTTAACTGTTTATCCTTCTGTTCTGTATCTTTAATAAAAAAGGTTCAAAGGATTTTTAATGATGTGTTTGCTAAGGAGGCTGAGGTCTCTGGACCTTGTTTAACGGTGTTTAATGTTAGGCAATGACTGAGGTAGGTTAACGCCTTTAGCATATATATTCCATCTAAATTAATACAACTGGGCCCCGACCCGCCTGGTGAAATTGGTTTGTGTGCTGCTCAGGATAAGGGACTAGAGCCATTAGCCTTAATGGCTCTGACATTGTATCTTAATAACCCTTAAATGGAAGCTGTTAGGTGACTGTTAAAAAAAGCCTCCTCCTTCCTGCCCTAAGCGGGTAGGCTCCACTATACAGACCAGCCCCCTAGGATGAAATATACATCCCGATATATTGTACAGACATACCATGCAAGTTGCAGATCCAGATAGAGGATTAATAATTACTTAAAAGCACCAACACGTGTGTCACAATCCACCTCTGGGGTGAAAGGTGGTAGCTATTTACAAGCTAAGAGCAGAGTCAGGAACAGTTTAATTGCAACTGGAAGGGAAGGGGATTTTAGGTAGGCAGAATAAAGGTACCCAAATTTAAATTGAGTTCAGCAGCAAGGTTAACACCATTACTCTGATAAGTGCCACTGGATATTCTGTGACCACCACTGGCATAGATTTTTACATCTCATCCAGCACAGGCAGCAAAGTGCCCCTACCTAACACTATTTTGCTGTTAGTGATTCAGTTTACTCAGATGAAAGAGTGCTACGTAATGAATCACCAACACTAATCCTGTAGCAGCACTTAGTAACAAGAACTGCAATTTTTGTTCTTCGGAACCAGGTCTTCATCCATCCCAGTGAACTGTTCTGGGTCCCTGAACCTTAACCAGCAAATTATGCAGGATTCTATCATATGGAACTTTATTAATGACTTTCTGATCATTCAAATAAATGTCATATGAACTGCCATTATCACTCTTGGCCAAACATCAAGAAGGTTAGTTATGCATGATCTTCCTCTTATTTAAATGATTCTAACTTCTTTTCTAACTTGCCCTTTCCTGTGGTTTCCACTATTTTACAAGTCACAGGAACCAAGCTGATTAGCATAAGCAGTATTTTTACCTGGCACATAAAACTGGCCAGGTTTAAATTGTTAGCTCCTGCGTAAACCAGCTGTACATTTAAAAGAGCTTCTGTAAAGAAGCTTATATACCTGCGTTTAGAGCTTTTAGGCTGCTCAGCTCAGTGGAACTCATTTTATACTGTTGACATTGAACAGACAGAGCTATTGAATGGGATCTGAAAATAATCCACAGGTAGGATGTAGGGTATCCACAAACGAAGGGCTCAGTTACATTAAAAACAGGTCAGTGAAATCATCTGAACAATTACTGGAAGTTCAATACAGCAAGCCACTGAGAGACATATAGGTAGATCTTTCTTTTACTGGGTTGCTGTTTAGAAAGCATATGTCAATGGTTCTCGTAAAACTGGCACATGATGACAATGGTATTGTGAGCACTGAAATTAGGCAAGTTAAATGTGGTTTGTGAAGGTCACAGACCAGGGAACGGCAACTTTTGGCACACGGCCCATCAGGGAAATCCACTGGCGGGTCGGGATGGTTTGTTTACCTGCAGCGTCCGTAGGTTCGGCCAATCACAGCTTCCACTGGCTGTGGTTCCAGGCCAATGGGGGCTGCGGGAAGCAGCAGCCAGCACATCCCTCGGCCCGTGCCGCTTCCCGCAGCCCCCATTGGCCTGGAACGGTGAACCGCAGCCCATGGGAGCTGCGATCGGACAAACCTGCGGATGCTGCAGGTAAACAAACAGTCCCGGCCCGCCAGCGGATTTCCCTGATGGGCTGTGTGCCAAAAGTTGCCGTTCCCTGGTCTGTGACCTTCACAAACCACATTTAACTTGCCTAATTTCAGTGCTCACAATACCATTGTCATCACGTGCCAGTTTTACGAGAATCTCAATCATATTTACATGTGTATTAATTTGTATCTTATAGTCACATCTATATATTATAACATTTCAAAGAAACACTAATTTGTTTTTTAAAAGAGGTGGTTTGAGCTGTATTTGATCAACTCTACAATGCTACCATTTTTCCATAAATAATATATTTGACATGTTATTTTGCTGAATTTGACAGCTGGATGGAAAAAAATTAATCAAATAAAGTACTAATATTAACAATATTAATTGTTTTTTCAATCTGTTGAGCACTAAAGAAATGAAAGGTATAAATTAAGAGCCCCAAGCACCAAGACATTAGGCTATTTTGCACTACTCCAACAATGCAAAGCAGCCACAAACCTAACAATTGCCCGAGTAAGCTAATTTTATGTCTTCTTGATGTTGCAGAAGCAGTGCAAAGGCAGAATGTATTCAGTCTTAGATTTTTTTCCCCATAGGAATGAAAGTGCCCCAAAAGAAACAATTTAATGATGCAGAAATATCTATAACCCATGACTCCCTATGTACATGAGTAAAGTTATTCATATGATTTGTCCACTGACTCCAATAAGATGGAAGTGTTTGTAGAACTGGCATTTATGTTGATTTCTTCTGAATGGATGCTTCGTGGAGTAAGCTCCACTTCCTCTTGGAGCGACCTTCCTTTGTGGAAGGTTTTAGAAAGGATATCCCGGGAGATGAAAAGGCACACTGATGTCTGAAGCACACTCCACTGACAAACATATAGCAAAGCTGAATTCCAGAGTGAGCAGATCAAGAGGAAAATTGTACCCATTTAGAACACAGTAACTAACCAGCCACTACCAAACCATTTCTCAGACTTAATTCAGGAAAATTATGTAACATTTTTTTGATCCCGAGAACTGGATGAAGTGTTCTCCCAGAACTGAACAAGGTGTTCCGGAGAAGCTGAGTGGAAAAGGTATCAGAGAAAATCCAGCGTTATTCTATTAGACTACATTGTTTCCCAAGTTGTGTTTGCTTTGCAAAACTTAAACCACATAGAAAAATACTTTTGAATCCAATTTATCCCCTGTGTAAATGAAAATGTGGAATATTTTTAATCCTATTGATAAAATGACAGGGAGGCTTTCATTAATTTTCTTCCTTCTTTGTAGCTGAGCTTAATCCTGTTTTTTGGAAGGCATATGAAACATTTAGGGAATCTCCACCAGAAACCACAAGATTTCTCAATTTATTTGTAATGCGATAAAAAAAAAGGCAGAAGAAGAACAAAGTAGATGAACATTTGAGATGCTTGAATTATTTGCCTGTGCTGAGTTACGCAGACTTTTGGTACGATGTAATTCACCAGAAATTTTACTGTTGCTACCTGGAAATTTGACATGTATTTCATCATTATTTCTTGTATTAAGTTCAAATAGCTCAGCAAAAGTATTTATAATACATAAAAAGACAGGGACTCAATTTTGAGAATGAGGCCATTCTGTTCCATGTTGCATTTTGAATTTGCACACGTTTTTCTGCAGTTTTTATACCCATTGTCATAGTCTCTGTCTTAGAATCTCTTATATTTGTTTAAATATATCTTCATTAAACAATTCCTTGTTCTATGCTGTTGCAACATTCTGCTGGCTTAGTGGTACAATTTTTTCTTTCTTTTTTAGAGCTCACTTTGTAACAACTTAATGTTCCTAGATATTCAATCTGACAAGTTAGACCAAGCATGCTGGTTAAACAATAGTAGTAAATTTGTGAGCTTTGGAGAACACGTTCATCAAAATTGTGAGCCATTTGTATCAAACATGAGCTCCCAAGATTTCATGGGTAAAAAGGAAGGCTAATAATTTTGCAAAACTTTGTTATGCTCTGACCAGCAATGCCAAATTTATTTCACACTCATATTAGGTACCTCAGCAAAATGTCACTGATAGAGCAGTACTTCCAATATCAAGGTGCTATATTTTCAATATACATTCACAGTAATGTTTAGAAAATCAGGTAAAGGATGATAGCACCAATCAAAATGAATCTGAGTGTGCAGAACAACTGAAGGGGGGAAACAAATCTTGGTGAAGGTGAAAGTATGCTACAGAATATATGTACTACTACCATTAATTTACAAATCAAGATTGGACAAGATGCCAGTCTAACCCTTTTCTCTTTTACATAGAGTACTTTCTCCAAAGGACAAGCTTTGTCAATGTACAAATTTCCCAAACTCTCAAGATGCACGGATAGCTACAAAAATTCAATTCACTCACATTAAAAAGAAATTTTAGTCCACAAACAATAAACTTTAGAATTTGGGGTGGAAGAGGTGCACTTTAAAATCCAACTGGTTTTGTTAAAGTACTTGTCTCGAATAGCCTGGGCTCTGCTCTTATCTGTGACATACCAGGGTACAATCCAGATCTATGAGTAGCTGTGTCACCCCCGCCCTGTAACCTGGAATGCCCTTTGCAAGCCTCCAACCTGGACTACTCACAAAAAGACTCCAGCATGTAAGTCACTCCCAGCTAGGTCTGTATGTGCTGCAGCCAGACAGCCACACCTTGGCTCTTACCAGCCTTAAAGATTACCACGGGGTGACCCCAACACACTCCCAGCCCTGTATTTTCCCCCAGGACAGTATAGATATATCAAATCCGTTATTACTCTAAGAGAATAATATGCACAAAAACTGTTAGCCCAAATGGAGTTACCCAGACACTTCAAATTGAACAAGAGATAGATTTTAAGTGAATAGAAGTAGTGAGGCACACAAGTCTGAAATGTTTACAAGAAAAATAAAGATAAAACACTTACTGGTGCCTAATTTAACATACTATATTAGATTCAAAGCAAAATTTTCTCACCACATGCTTTTAGCAGTCTTACTCACTAAACTCTTTAGGTCAGGATCCCTGCTCCACAGTCCACTGCTGCTTCCTTTGTCTTTTCGGGTGCAGAGAATTGAGGGGCAGGGAGAGAAAGAGGAGTCCCTTGGGGTGTTTTCCCATTCTTTTTATAGTTTCAGTTCCTTCTTGAAAAACATTTCCAGCTCAGACCAAGGTGACAGGCAGTCTGTGTGGAAGGAAACTCCACGCTGTTTCATTTACATTCTCTTACATGCTAAAATGTAGATTTTTGCCCTGCCCCCTTTCCTGCCAAAAGAATGGCCACTTAGCAGGTAATGGCCCATCAGCCTTGTTTACACCTGGCTGAGATTTCCTGAGAGACAAAAGGCAGGCTCTGGTTTGGCCACTCCCCACACTTATCTGGAAAACATACTTAGTTTATAACTTCACATCTAACGCTGCAAAGTGCATTTTGCCATGATACTATAGATGAGCAAATTATGAGTTTTTCAATGAGACCTCACGAGGCATAACTTGGTTACATTATTACAATAGTGTAACAAGTGGAAACAGAGGGGTCTGTTCTGTCACACAGATGTTTCGTGATTCATTCTGTCCTTTATCAGAGGGGTAGTCATGTTAGTCTGGATCTGTAAAAAGCAACAGAGAGTCCTGTGGCACCTTTAAGACTAACAGATGTATTGGAGCATAAGCTTTCGTGAGTGAATACCCACTTAGTCAGATGCATGTAATGGAAGTTTCCAGAGGCAGGTATAAATATGCAGGCAAGAATCAGTCTGGAGATAACGAAGTTAGTTCAATCAGGGAGGGTGAGGTGCTCTGCTAGCAGTTGAGGTGTGAACACCAAGGGAGGAGAAACTGCTTTTGTAGTTGGATAGCCATTCACAGTCTTGTTTAATCCTGATCTGATGGTGTCAAATTTGCAAATGAACTGAAGCTCAGCAGTTTCTCTTTGGAGTCTGTCCTTTGTTTTGCTTTATGGAAACTACTGTCTGAGGCAAAACTAGGCTGCTTCAACATACAGTTGGCATAACACTGGTCATGTTCGACTTGTATTAATCACAGTTGATTTTCAACAAAGTCTTAAACAGCCAGCTCATATCGTCTTACCAAAATATACACTTATTTTATAATATTCTTCCGTTCTCCAGAAAAAAAATATTTACAAAATAATAAATTCGAGATGATGCTACTAAATAATAACTTGCACATATGTAACAATATCTGTTTCATATGTAGATCTCAAAGCACCCTACAAATATTAGAGTCAGATGGTGGCTGGCTGTAAACCAACATGCAGACAGGGAGAGTGCACAAGAAAGCCTCCTCACCCCATTCTGCAACCCATATTGAATGCACCCGAAAGTGGAATTGAGGAGATGAGGGCTCCATCCGCCCAGCTCATGAATCCCTTGCCAGGCACACATGGGGATCAACTGCACCCCAGGAATATGTGTAGAAGTCGGACTGCTGCCTCTGGGAGCGCCCCATTTTTCCTTTAGCAGCTCTAGACCATTCCCAACACTATCTTACAGTCACAGGTGATTCCTTATTAATTAATGTGGTGTTTGCTTAGGAGTCAGGTAAATATGACTACAGCCATTTTAGAGCCTTAAAATTAAACCTGTCCTTCAGGAGAAGTATGTCTTCTCCTTTAAACAAACAGGTACTCAGTGATATTGAGTAGAATTCATCCTGCAGGGCTGCTGATATTTTAAGGTTGTAGAATAGCACAACAAATAGCAAAATTGAGGCAAATAGCACTCAAATGAATTTTCCAAGGAAATATAAAATATCACTGCCAGAGTTGGGAATAGCATCCCTTTAGTCCAACTACCAGTCCCCTCTTGTAATCACCAGGTCACCCTGTCTTTCTATAGTGTACATGAAATTAAATATTCCAGTAGTAACCACTTCCCCAAACTGAGTTTTAAGGAACTACTGCAGAGACAGCTTGTTACAATATATGAGCACAAAGTATTACTTTTATCATGCGTAGTCTCAAATATAGAGGGAGCACAGCCATCCCAGCTAGACTGCCAATTCTGTATCCAGGCAAACACCTGCTTCTGAACAACTAAGGCAGTGGCTTCCTCCCTCATGAAACTGAAAAAGTTGACCACCTGATGAGTTGTAGCCTCTATTAGTCAGGCATATAGAATTCTGATATCTCATCCAAAGTCAAAATTTCCCTGCAGCACAGCAAAACTAGCTGCTCCTTAAGAAACACTATTTGTGCCCATTTTTTTAAAAGATGGTTTCTCAAGTATCTCTAAATACAGTCCTGTGGCCCTCGTATTTTCTCTCATTAAAATGAAAGTCTTGGCTGTGTGCTTGGCTCTTCCTTACACATGTGAAGTACAGCAGGCTGGAAGGATTCATTAATAAGAGTTTGCAAGAGTCAGTTGCTTTACATTGACTTTTCCTTTAAAAAAATTAATACAGATAATTTAAAAAAATGCTTATGATCCAGATTAACTGTCCTTTCTATTTATTATTGTTTCACCTTGAAATAGGAACCATAAGCACTTTGATAAATGGATCAAAAGTTTGTCTAGCTTCAATACAGTTTTGTAAGTCTCTGTACCCTTTGGTGAGATTCTGCTTTTCAACTCCTTACAGTAAGCATTTCTCAGTAAGTCAGAGCACATACCCCATTGCCTCCTACATGAACAGTACAAAGGGGGATTATTTCTTTTCTCCAGGAGAGGAACAAAGCTTGTGTTATAAAATTGTGTTAAATCAGGGTACAGCCCTTTCACCACCGATACTGATAAGTTGATCACCATATGT
The DNA here is from genome assembly GCF_002925995.2 of Terrapene triunguis. Lineage (NCBI taxonomy): Eukaryota > Metazoa > Chordata > Testudines > Emydidae > Terrapene > Terrapene triunguis. The sequence continues at coordinate 31,796,393 of NW_020664439.1, read as the reverse complement.
GGGGTCGGGAAGGAATTTTCCCCCAGGTCAGATTGGCAGTGACTTTAGGATTTTTTCACTTTGCTCTGCAGTGTATGGGTTTAGGTCAGGATTATCAGGTCTCCTCACTTAATCATTTCCCTACTAATAAGGGAGCCTCAGGCTTGGTGCACCTTGGTCCCTCCTATTTTTTCCCTGTGGCACACAATTGTCTAATCTCCTGTGGGCTACAATGCATTAGTCTAATTTTGGATTTAGTATGTGGATTCTGGATGGCATTGGTGGTCTGTGATATACAGAAGATCAGACTAGATGATCTGGTGGTCTCTTCTGACCTTAAACTCTATGACTCTTAGAAGCCTCATACGTAAAATGCAGATTCACAATATACCACTCACCTCTGTATTTTGGGGGGACTAGGGGCCGCTCAAAATTATTCTCAATTCAAAATTATCCTCTCCAAGAATGTCCACTGCAGACATCAGATAGACTCCCTACTCCTTATTCCATTGCTGGAGTTGTTGGTATTATAAAATCATAGAAACCTAGGGCTGACTGTGAGCTCGAGAGGTTGTCCAGTCCATCTTCCATGCTGAGTCAAGACTCAGTATACCTAGATTGTCCCTCACAGGTTTTTGTCTAACATGTTCTTAAAAACCTCCAGTATGATGGGCACTCCACAACTGACCTTGGAAGTGTATTTCAGTACTTGACTATCCTTATAGTTTGAAAGTTTTTCTTTATATCTAACCTAAATTTCCCTTGCTGCAGATTAATGGATGGCGGGTGAACCTCCGGTTCGGGGAGACTAGCCCCCAGCCAGGCCCACCCCTCCCACCTGCCTTCCCCCCATCGGTTCCCAGAGCCCTCCCTGCAGCCTCCAGCCCCGCCCCAGTCCCAGTGCCCCCAGAGCACAGGGCAGGCAGCCCCAGCACTGGCAGTCCCCATGGCCCCGGAGCACTGGGCAGCCCCAGCCATCCCAACTCCCAGCCGCCCTAGCATCAACCCCAGCACGCTTCCCGAAAGACAAGCTGCCTGCCTGGGCTGGGGTCAAGGGAGAAGGGCAAGCAGGAGGGGCCTTGGTGCAGAGCGTAGGCAGGGCCACATTGGGCTGTTTGGGGAGGCATAGCCTCCCCCAGTTTATGATACCCACCACCATTGCTTCTTGCCTTACATTCAGTGGACATGGAGAACAATTGGTCACATCATCTTTATGACAGCCCCTAACATATTTTAAGACTTATCAGTTCCCCTTTCAGTCTTCTTTACTCAAGACTGAACATGCCCAGTTTTTTTAACCCTTCCTCAGATAAGTTTTCTAAACCTTTCATCATTTTTGTTGCTATTCTCTAGAGACTCTCCAATTGTCCACATCTTTCTTAAAGTATGGCCCCAGAACTGAGGCTTGACCGGTGCTGAGTACAGTAGAGCAGTTACCTCCCATGTCTTACCAACAACTCTCCTGTTAATACACCCCAGAATCATATTAGCCTTTTTTGCAGTTGCATCACATTGCTAGTCAAAAATTTTTGATTAAAAAAAAAAGTTCTTGTCAAAACAGCATTTTCCAGGGGAAGTGACAATTTTCAACATTTCCCCCTCCCCATATTTTTTATTGAAAATGCCTAAATGGATTGTTTTTTTCTTTCAGTTTCATCCACTGTGTTTGGAAGGAACAACGAGGTTTTCCTGGCCCAGTTCTATTAAGCAGCATCAAAGCACAGAGAATGCTGTACCATAATAATGTAGACCAAAACTGTTGGGTGCAAAGTAGGTACTCTACCCCGATATAACGCGACCCAATGTAACACGAATTCAGATACAACGCGGTAAAGCAGTGCTCCGGGGGGCCGGGGCTGTGCACTCCGGCGGAGCAAAGCAAGTTCGATATAACGCGGTTTCACCTATAACGCAGTAAGATTTTTTGGCTCCCGAGGACAGCGTTATATCAGGGTAGAGGTGTATATTTACATTTTCAAAGCTAAAAAACACAAAGCAAATAAAAAAAGAGGCATGTACTCAAAGAAAAGAGAAACATATGAGAGAATAAAAGGGCAGTTTTAGACATCATGGGTCTTGTTTCCCTCTCACATCAGTGTAAATCAGGGGTCGGCAACCTTTCAGAAGTGGGGTGCCGAGTCTTCATTTATTCACTCTAATTTAAGGTTTCGCGTGCCAGTAATACATTTTAACATTTTTAGAAGGGCTCTTTCTATAAGTCTATAATATATAACTAAACTATTGTTGTATGTGAAGTAAATAAGGTTTTTAAAATGTTTAAGAAGCTTAATTTAAAATTAAATTAAAATGCAGAGTCCCCCGGACCGGTGGCCAGGACCCGGGCAGTGTGAGTGCCACTAAAAATCAGCTCGCGTGCCACGTTCGGCACACGAGCCATAGGTTGCCTACCCCTGGTGTAAATCAACAGTAACTGCACTGAAGTTGATGGAGTCACAACTGGTGCCAAACTGATAAAAGTGAAGTCTGTATCAGGCCTGATGTTTAGTCTCTTGTTGGAGTATGATATAAAACACACACGTGGAACAAAAATAAAAATAGGGAAACTGAGTTATGGATCATTTTCCTCTCCGTGTTGTGATTCGGGTGATGCTCATACTATGGTCTGTATTTATTTTTTTTAAAACAAACAGTCTCATATTTTAGAGCCTGCAAACTGCATGAACAATATTTTATTATTATTTGTATCACAGTAGCAGCTAGATGCCCAACTTGAAATTGGAGCCTCAGTGCACTAGGCACTGTACAAACGCATAGCAAGAAACAGTCTTGGTCCCAGACAGCTTACAATCTAACTGGACAAGACAGACAAAGAGGAGAGAGGAAGCATTATGAGTCCCATTTTACAGATGGAGAACTAAGGTGGAGAGAGACTGAGTAACATGGTCAAGGTCACATAGGAAGTCTGTGGCAGAGCAAGGAACTGAGAACAGAGAGTCTGAGTCCCAGGCCAGTGACTTAACTACATGATCATCCTTCCCAAATATTTGTAAATTAGACACCACAGCACCACAATTCTGCCATCCATACTCACATTAGGAAGTGGTAGAATCTGGCCCTAATTTGTGGGCTCAATTGTGTGCAAGTTTTACAAATATTATTGGCCAAAGATTGTGCCTGGCCACTGCATGGATACACAATGAGGTGGGGGTAGGGTGATACAAGAAGCCATCTTGCATTTCCCCCAAATCCTGAGGTCAGTCACAATCAGAGTCCCTATGCTCACTTTATCACAAAGATGGCATAGTCTAGCACCATTAGTGATTGCAATCATCCAAACAGGGGTAGAGAGGAGACCGACCATGGACTCATCTGCCATTACGCACTGGAGAGTTACAGAGTGGGTAAATATTGGAAGCCCTGAAAGCAAAATGCCTCCTGGAGCGCCTACTGTCACCATAGAGCTTCATATCACTTTAAAGTGGGTGAGTGCTTGAAAATTGGCATAAAGGCACCTGTAGGTTTACCTGATCAGCCAACATGCTAGCAGGTGTTACTCATTTTCTGTAATTATGCCTTAAATAACCATCGCTACAGACTAGATCCTTGATTGAAGTAAATCAGCATAGTTCCTGTGGAGTTAATGGAGCTATGCCAATGTATATCAGCTGAGGAGATAGCCTTATATTACATCTTCTAATTACAATATGATTTATATGCTTATAAACCGGATTTATATCATTGTTTGCAAGCAATGCATCAGATATTGCAAAGATAAACTACATTGTGATGTGACTTCCTTTCCCGTAGCAGCACTCTGTCTGCAATAGGAGTGAAATAAACCCCTACACACACACACACGACTATTTTTCATTTTGAACTAAAAAAATTGACATCTCAACAGCAGTATCAGCTCCAGTGACCTCAAGAATGCCCGTCACAGACCATCAGTCTCTGAACACCTGTCACGCTGGGGCTTTGGTGAAAAAATACCAGACAATCAACATTGTTAATATAAGAAACTTTTCTATTGGTTTCTTCTTTTGTTTTATATCCTCATCACTCAACTCTAAAATGCTAAAATTCCAGCAAATACTTTGGAAGCGGAGCAGCAATGTTTGCTAACAGAATGCTCATTTCCTTTAAGTACTTCCATCCAGCCCTGAAGAAATAATCACTTTACAGAAGCTAATAAAGAATGGATTAAGCCACAGCTTTGAAGAATTCATCTCAAAAGGGCCCTGAAAACACTGTCTAAAAGCAATATTATCAGTATTAGAAGCTGAAAAATTATACCAACAGATCTAGGTCAGTGCATTATAAGAAAGAAAAAAAAAACAATAGAACTGGTGTCAGAAATATTACCAAAAAGCTGCCTCTAGTAGTCCGGGGGGATTTAAGTCATCAACTTTATTTTCATTTGAAGGGTTTGTAGCATGACTGAATGTAAATCTGTATCCTTGTGTTTGAGATTTGGTTCAGAAGGGATAGCTCTGCTTTGGTGTTTCATGCTAAGGATGCAGTACCACTGTAGAGATTTTCAAATGGTTTTCACTAATATATGTACTGTATATTTTTTCTTATTATACAGTGTGGGTTTATTATGCATATACTAGCACTACATCAACATATATATATATATATATATATATAGTTAACCTTCATCAGCATGTATTCATCGATTTATATTAGTAGTGTACACATTCATATAATATGTATACATTAATATAATATAAATCTATATATATATTATATGAATGTGTACACAACTAATATAAATAGATAGATGTGTACACTACTAATGTGCCTGAGTGAGCTCTGGCCCCATGCTTTTCTACTTCCTGTCCTGTCCCTGACCCTCTGGGAGGCGGGCTCGGCGCTCTCTGGCCTCGCCCACTCTGGCGTCCAGAGGGGCTTATCCCTCTCCGGGGCGGCGGGGGACCACACTGCCTCATTACAGTTACCCACACTGAGTAAACTTTCAAGAATTAAATCGCTTATTTATATATAAGCCAGATTTGTGTCACATACTTGATGGCAAAATTGGACCCTAAACTTTTTACCTCCATATGCAAAGTTAACTCCAACTGATGTTAGTGGGAGTAATGACTACATAGCATGGGGGAATAGAGCTGTATGAAATAATTTTATATGAATAATTCCAATTGGAATCCATAGGAGATTTGTATGCATAGGGATTATAGGATGCAGCCATTACATTAATGAGTTTCTACAGAATCTTAAACCCATACATGCTAGAAGAATCAGAGTAAAGGTTTAAAATTTTGGTTTGCATTTTGGTGATTATGTCTAGTCATTGAGGTTTTTAAATCCTCTCTCAGGGGGCTTCAGAAGAAAACTGAATCTGTTCCACACAGTACAGTATTGTGTGATATGCAATACTTAGGCACAACAGGACATTCATACAGATAAACTCATAAGTCTCAGTTTTCTGACTTCAGTGGATAAAGCCAAATCCTCAATATTGTTTTAACATAGTTTCCTATCCAATGGTATGAATATCCATTTATTGAAAGTGAGACCTTAATTTTATCACTGAGAATGATTATCTCTCAGTTACTATGTCTGCAATAAAGAGCATATAAGTTCAGTATCTTTTTTTCCCCCTGCAGACATTAATGGATACTGGAAACCACATATCTAGCCACTGTATAATTCAATTCTGTGTACTATTGCAAAAAGGTAATTAAGCATCTGGGGGGGAGCCAATATAAAACAAGTTGTATAGGTAAGGGAATACTATTTTAAAAAAATCAATTGTTATCTGAAACACGGGAAGCTCCATTTTAGAAATTACAACAAAGTGAACTGCTGGTAACCACCCTATGTATATCCATTTCTCAATATAGTATAAGCACTTCCAGATAGAAAGGCAAGTCATTCATTATAAAATACCCCCAAGACATATATTTTCTCCAAGCAAACTCCACATTCCTCTTTTGCAAAGGAAAGCAATTTCTGAAATAAGGAGAAATGCTTAGCAAGAGAACTAGTGGCTTTAAAAGTTTATATTTAGACCAGTATTTATGGGAAGATAGTGATTCTGTATATCATTTAGGATTATCATTTAAATTTGTAAAATAAAAAAAAATCATTGTATTTAGTTGAAAAAAATAACCTCCTCTGCAGGACTAACTGTATACTGCAGTGCATCCATTCATTTCAACAACAAGGATAGAGTAAGGTTAATAGCATGGGGGAGTAACATTGCGGGGGTTGTTTTTTATGTTTTTTGTTTTGTTTTGTTAATGTCATATATTTGATCCATTGCTATAGGTTGTTATTTGTGTAAAATGGCAGAATGTTATGCAAAAGTTTGGTTATAATTCATGGAAGAGTAGCCAACATATATAGTAATATTTTCCCAATGAAATAGATTTCCCACCAGGGAAATTACAGTTGTGGAAATTTTGCAGGTTAGATACAGACAAGATCGTTTTCTACATTGATTTTTTTTATATTACTTTTCACCAACAACCCAATAAATTACTATTTTTCACTCATTTATAAGTGGATTGTTAAGGTTTACCTTTAGTAAGGGGCTAGGAAAACTGATGCTCAGCACTAAACAGTGCAAAGAGACATTGCTCTTAAAGGTTTTCAGAGGGATTAGATGTTTGACGTCTCTGCAGAGCTTTGCTCTGTAGTAGCTGTCTAAGTGCATTGGAAATCTGTACTTTTGCAAAACTATGACAGAACTTTGATCAGTTTATGTGCAATATAGAGGCCTATAATGAGTTCATTTTAAGCTTTTCTATTCTAAGAAAAAAATATTAACACCCTTTTTTCTGAATTATTCTTCCACATCTATTCTTACAGTAAAGTACTGCACCTCATTGGGATTTATGTATTAGCAGGAAAATCAGTTACTTAAAAAAGAAAAGCCTTCCAACTCTCTCTCTCTTCTGATTCACACCCCAATTCCAACCCCCTTTCTCCACCACCACGCCACACACACACACACAAACACACACACAGATCCTGGATTTTTTGTTTTAGTTATTAGTAATTATTTGTATTAAGGTAGTGTCCAGGGTGCAAACAAGAACTAAACTTTTGTGTGCTGGACACTATAAAGCAGCGTAATAGTACCTGCCCCAAACATCTTACAGTGCACATAAACAAGACGGAAAAAGGGTGTGGGAAAGGGATAGAACATACAAAAAGAGTGACCTTTTGCAAATGTCATGTTAATTTTGTGATTTTGGGGGGAGGGATTAAGAGGAGATTTTCTAAATGGAAAGAAAAGGGAATGGAGATGGTCTATGGAAGGGAGGGGAATAACAGGGAATATGGCACAGGAGAAGGAGGAGTGAATGGAAGTAGATTGAGGTTAAGATGAAGGGAGACTGATGGAGGAGTCTGGAGGGAGTTGGAGCAAACAGTACAGGGGAGGGAATAGCTAATGAAAATTGTAGAAAATAGCCTGATGGCATCATCACTATCCAGTGGTCCCTACTGCAGAACCTGCTGCTGTGTCTGTTCCTGCCAGCTTCGATTCCTTTGGTTTAGGGGCTGCCCTCCTCCCTGCAATTTTTCTTCTATTAGCCAAAACTGCTCGGGAGATGGGGAAGGTGTGCTTGGCTCACTCCCTTGCCTCCCTCAGGAGGGTCAACTGTGAACATCCAGCTTTTCACTCTACCTGCCCAGCCCCTGCCCAGGCTTTGTTAAAACAGATTGGAGGAGGAGATGTGGAAGAGGCTTATAGAGATGCCACACAGTGCTCTCCATGTATCTGAGTCAGCAGCAATAGCTGCAAGGCAAACTTTGCCATTCCTTTTGACTACTCCAGCAAAGATACATTCACCAAGAACTTCATGCAGCTAGGAAGCAAAGGGTTCACTTGTCATAAATAAGCAGGTATTTTTACACGATGCATCATTTTTTTAAAGAACAAAATTGGTGTTTTGAATCCCACTTCAGCAAGATGCTTAAATACATGCAACTTTAAGCAAGTGAGTAGTCTATTGACTTCAGTGGGACTTCTTATATGCCTAAGTACCTTGTCGAATTGAGGCCATGGTCTGAGCAAGCCTCACCGTGATGAAAATGACCATTATTTAGAACAAACTCATTAAATAGAGAGGAACTTTTTTCTTTATTAAGTGCTGACTCCTATCACAGATATTAACTTTTTATTCCTATTTATTAAAAATGCACACATTGAATTCTAGGTGCACAAACATAATATGTAAATAAAAATCAATACTATTCAAAAAATCAGACCAACATCCAAAACTAAAAAAACCCAACAACGATGTGGCTCCAAAACTAAGGGTATGTCTACACTACGAGAGTAGTTCGATTTTAGTTAAATCGAATATGTGCAATCGATATTAGAAAGTCGAACGTGTGTGTCCACACTAAGGACAGTAATTCGACTTTGTCAGTCCACACTACCAGGGAAAGCGTCGACATTGGAAGCAGTGCACTGTGGGCAGCTATCCCACAGTTCCCGCAGTCCCCGCTGCCCATTGGAATTCTGGGTCGAGCCCCCAATGCCTTCTGGGTAAAAAAATGTGGCGAGGGTGCTTTTGGGTAACTGTCGTCATCCGTCAGTCACTACCGCCCTCCCTCCCTCCCTGAAAGCGCCGGCGGGAAATCAGTTCGCGCACTTTTAGATCAGTGACAGCGCGGACGCCACAGCACTGCGATCATGGATCCCGCTGCGACCATCGCTGCAGTTGTGGCCGTTCTCAACGCCTCGCAGCTTATCATACACCTTTCCCTGAGGCAGATGCAGAGAAATCAGGCGAGGAGGCTACGGCACCGCCGTGAGGGCCTGAAGTCGGAGAGTAGCACAGAGCTGTCAGAAACCACGAGCCCCAGCGCCCAGGACATCACGGTGGCAATGGGGCATGTGGATATCGTGGAACGGCGATTCTGGGCCCGGGAAACAAGCACGGACTGGTGGGACCGCATAGTGCTTCAGGTCTGGGATGAATCCCAGTGGCTGCGAAACTTTCGCATGCGGAAGGGGACTTTCCTGGAACTTTGTGACTTGCTGTCCCCTGCCCTGAAGCGCAAGGACACCCGCATGCGAGCAGCCCTGACTGTCCAGAAGCGAGTGGCCATAGCCCTCTGGAAGCTTGCAACGCCGGACAGCTACCGGTCAGTCGCGAACCACTTTGGCGTGGGCAAATCTACCGTGGGGGTTGTTGTCCTGCAAGTAGCCAAGGCAATCGTCAAGGTACTGCTGTCAAAGGTAGTGACCCTGGGAAACGCGCAGGCCATCATAGATGGCTTCGCTGCGATGGGATTCCCAAACTGCGGTGGGGCTATAGATGGGACTCACATCCCTATCCTGGGACCGGGCCACCAGGCCAGCCAGTACATCAATAGAAAGGGCTACTTTTCAATGGTGCTGCAAGCACTGGTGGACCATCGGGGACGGTTTACAAACATCTACGTCGGATGGCCGGGCAAGGTTCATGACGCTCGCGTGTTCAGGAACTCTGGTCTGTTTAGACGGCTGCAGGAAGGTATTTACTTCCCGGACCACAAGATAACTGTTGGGGATGTGGAGATGCCTACAGTGATCCTCGGGGACCCAGCCTACCCGCTAATGCCCTGGCTCATGAAGCCCTATACTGGGGCCCTGGACACTGCACAAGAACTCTTCAACTACCGCCTGAGCAAGTGCAGAATGGTGGTGGAGTGTGCTTTTGGCCGTCTCAAGGGGAGATGGAGAAGCTTACTGACTCGCTGTGATCTCAGCGAAACCAATATCCCCATCGTTATTGCAGCTTGCTGTGTGCTCCACAATCTGTGTGAGAGCAAGGGGGAGACCTTTATGGCGGGGTGGGAGGTTGAGGCAAATAGCCTGGCTGCTGATTACGCCCAGCCAGACAGCCGGGCGATTAGAAGAGCCCAGCGGGACGCGCTGTGCATCCGGGAGGCTTTGAAAGCCAGTTTCAAGGCTGAGCAGGGTACCCAGTGACTTTTAAGTTTGTGGACACAGAAGCAGAACTTGCCCCCGTTTCTTTACCCAGTTGCCGTCGACTATCCTCTCCAATCACATACCCCCTTCACCCCCTTCCCAAAAAATAAAATCTGTTCTGTTTTGTTAATGGACACCATTGTCTTTATTACTGTTTTCGCGGGAATGTTTTAAACCTGGGACGCAGACTGTGGCGGGGGGCGGGTTTAGTGTTGTGATGCAAATGATGCTTCTAAACTCCAGGAATGACAGGCTCCGCGGTGGTGGACTGGTTGTTTCAACGGAGCCTGCCAGCCCTCCTGGCCGGGACTGCGTGTATGTGTCGGCTATGTGACTGTCTTGCAGGGGGAGGAGGGTTACAGATCCCCTGCTGCGCGGCTCTGTGATCCAGGGTAAGGACCGCTGCATAAGATCTGTAACTGCCCTCCCCCGCCACCAAGTCACAGAGCAACACCACCCCCCCCCACCACACAGAACATGAAAACCACCTCCCAGACTGACCAGGATAACTAGTCACTGCACTGTATATGTGCCCTGCTGCTGCACCTGCCCCCTGCTAAAGGTGACTGTCCTGTCCAATGACCAAGCCCCTTCCCCCCCTTCAGACAGACTCCCCTCCAAAAGAAGAGGATGGAAACAGAAATGAACAGAAACGTATTCTTTATTAACAACCGCACATGGAACGGGGGGGTGAAACTTGGACGGGGTCTTGTGTGAGGCGGGTAGGAAAGGACTTTTCAAATTTTGGGGAATGAGAGCCTTCTAGTGGTAGAGCAGTCCGCAGGGGTGGAGTGAAATTTTTCACGGCCCCTTCCACCCCTCCGTGTTTGGACTTTGGGTGAGGGGGGTATGGGACTTGGTGGCGGGGCAGGGCAGTTACAGAGAGACTGCAGCGGGGCTCTCTCCTCCTGCCTCCGGTCCTGCAGAACATCCACAAGGCGGCGGAGCGTGTCCGTTTGCTCCCTCATTAGTCCAAGCAGCGTTTGAGTAGCCTGCCTGTCCTCCTGTCGCCACCTCTCCTCCCGTTCAATGTTTGCCCGGTGCATTTGGGACAAGTTCTCCCTCCACTGTGTCTGCTGGGCTGCCTGTGCTCGGGAGCATGCCATTAGTTCAGCAAACATGTCTTCCCGTGTCCTCTTCTTCCTCCTCCTAATGTGCGCTAGCCTCTGGGCAGATGTGGCTGTGGGAATTGGAAAAAGGGAGTGAATTCCTGAGACAGATCAATGTATCTGTGAACAGAGAACATAGTCTTTCTCTGTGAACAAGACCATGCAGAGCACCTATCACACGCGCACTGAGGACAAGGTCGAATTTTCGGCCCTCGCCTACAGTGCCTGCGGTCTTGCTGTGGCGAGCTGAGGAGCAGGGCAGGACACCGGACTTTGTCTAGATGGCAAACATGGTAAGCCGTAGACTTGTGGCCGCTTAAAACTTTAAGAGTGGCACTGGCCTCCTTTCACATAGAAAGCAATGCGAGTCTCTGCTGGCAGCAATCCTGCAAGCATGAACTCTGGCCCTGTCCCACCCCCTCGCGGCTGTAAACCGCGTGGCTGTAAACCGGCGGTTGCAGTTCTGTAAAGGGACGGGCAAGCAGTCCCAATACTAACTTTCCCCTACCTAATTCACAGCAGGGAGTCATGCCAGACATCACCCTCCTGAAGGTCTCGGAGAGCCAGAAGGAGAAGATGCTCCGGGACAGCCTGCAGAAACCGGGGCCATTTGCTGCGCTGCTCTGCAAGGCCATGATCCCGGAGTACCTGCTGGCGTTGTGGCAGGGAAACGTGTCCTACCACGGGGGGCCTAATAAGCTCTCCCTGCCCAGGAACCTGCTGATGAGGCTGGAAAAACACCTGCAGGAGGTGTATGAGGAGTTCTCCCCGGAGGATGTCGCCTCTATCCCCGGTTACATTGACCAGTTCTTGGCTTAGGTGCCCTTGGAGGGACAAATGACTGCAGGGTTTTGGGCACTATAATCATGAAGCGGACATTGTGCAATTTTTTGAAAATGGTTCGGACTATATATTGAGGCGCCCAAAGACAGACTAATCATGACACACTTTGCACTGATTCCCCTTTTGTTTGACTTTCCTGTTTACATGTTTTGAAGCACTTTACCCACTGTTAATATTTTCAATCTTCCTGTTTTGTTGCAAATAAATGTTTACATGTTTTAAAGCACTTTAGCTACTGTTAATATTTTAAATATGCCAGTTATGTTATAAATAAATGTTTAGATATTTAAAACACTTACTGCTTGATCCTTCCCCTGAATCTGTGTCTGGGGTAACGGCGGGGGACGGTTGGTAGGGGATCTCTGTCAGGGTGATGAAGAGCTCCTGGCTGTCGGGGAAATCAGCGGTGCCAGCGCTGTCGACTGCCTCGTCCTCCTCATCTCCTTCTTCATCTTCCCCGTCCGCTAACATGTCGGAGGAACCGGCCGCGGACAATATCCCATCCTCAGAGTCCACGGTCAGGGGTGGGGTAGTGGTGGCGGCCGCACCTAGGATGGAATGCAGTGCCTCGTAGAAACGGGATGTGTGGGGCTGGGATCCGGAGCGTCCGTTTGCCTCTTTGGTCTTCTGGTAGCCTTGTCTCAGCTCCTTGATTTTCACGCGGCACTGCGTTGCATCCCGGCTGTAGCCTCTCTCTGCCATGGCTTTAGAGATCTTCTCATAGGTCTTTGCATTCCGTCTTTTGGAGCGCAGCTCGGAAAGCACGGACTCATCTCCCCACACAGCGATGAGATCCAAGACTTCCCGATCCGTCCATGCTGGGGCCCTCTTTCTATTGGATTGCACGGCCATCTCTGCTGGAGAGCTCTGCATCGTTGCCACTGCTGCCACTGCTGCTGAGCTCGCCACGGTGTCCAAACAGAAACTGCGCTTCAAACTGCCCAGACAGGAAAAGGAATTCAAATTTTCCCGGGGTGTGGCTGGTCAGAGCATCCGAGCTCGGACTGCTGTCCAGAGCGTCAACAGAGTGGTGCACTGTGGGATAGCTCCCGGAGCTATTAGCGTCGATTTCCATCCACACCTAGCCTAATTCGATATGGCCATTTCGAATTTAGCGCTACTCCTCTCGTTGGGGAGGATTACAGAAATCGATTTAAAGAGAGCTCTATGTTGAACTAAATGGCTTCCTGGTGTGGACGGGTGCAGGGTTAATTCGATATAACGGCGCTAAATTCGACATAAAAGCCTAGTGTAGACCAGGCCTAAGTCTCTTCCTTCACCTACTCCCATCCACTGAACACTCCCCACAGTTTATTTTAATTATTATTAGTAACAATAGTAATATTATTTGTATTCTTGTAGCACTTAAAGCCCTCAATCAGGATCAGGACTCGCTCATACTAGGGGATGTCAAATACACAGGAAGATCTAGTCTTTGCCCCACAGGGCTTACAATGTAATTACAAAGAAGCATGTCCTGAAGATCAACATATCTGGAGGCAGGGACATGAGCAGGGGATGCTCTCGGGCCCTCTGCTGAGGGCAGATGGAGAGTCTGAGCTCCTCAGAGCAGCCCGGGCTCCTTGGGCGGCTCTCATCAAGACCCGTGTAACGCTGCTCCCTCACTACTATGGCATCTCCTGTTGGCTGTCTTGGGAATTAGCTCTGCATGGTAGTGTGCCTGCTTCGGGTAGTGCCTTGCCATTGTAACTCCTGTTCTAGGACCCATGTCTCTTCAAGGACCGCAGCGTCCGCTTCAGTGACACAGCCCTCCGGCCATGCCACACACTATGCACCCCCCTTCTGGGGGATCTGCAGTCCACTGTTAAGCCACTTCCCTTAGTGGCTACTGCAGAAAACTGTCTGGCCACTTCCCTGTGGTCCTGGCATCCTCTTTGCCTTTGCCTCAGGATCTCAACCTGCAAACCCCAGCAGCCAGCCAGAAGCTGTCTCTTGCTCTCCTGGTCCCTGCTAGCAGCACTGCTCTGTCCAGAGTGCTAGCAGTTCTCTTAGCCCTCCAGAGATGCAGTCCTTCCTCCCTGGGCTCCAAGCAGAGAACTGCCCTCCTCTGCCCTGCAGCTGCCTTTTTATATGGGCCTGCTTGGCCCTACTTGGCTGCTCCCTTCAGCCCTTCTGTGATTGGCTGCCTCCTATGCAGCCTCCTTAGGGTTCTATTAACCCCTTAGAGCCCAGTGTGGGGCAGGCGTCCCATCACAATCCCGCTTTGGCTTCCAGCCTGGCCAGGGGGCGGGGCCTTGAGAGGAGAAGCAGCAGGGGTGGGACTCCTGCATGTGTCCTGCTTGTGACTTTTCAAAAGATGGTCACTTTACTGCCTCATCATTAGTGTGAGGTTGGTAAACCCAATCACAGCTGAGTTAATACTGTATCAGGTGAGGAAACACCATTGATATTGAATATGACTGGTGCAAGAGTTTCAAAAATAGAAGCCCGAAGACAGGATCCTAAATCCATGCTGAGGCATCTGCCCAATTTGTAAAAGTACTGGTCAGTGGGAGCTACTGGATGCTCTATATTTTTTAAAATGGCAAAGGCGCCAAAAGCTTTGTAGAAGTGGGGGGCCCACCAGTGCCAGAACTGGGGGAGCAGAGGACCATGCCCCCCACTTTTAAACATGAGCATAGTTTGGAGGTAAGGGTCGGCATTGACCCCCCCCCCCAACTGCAAGCCTTATGCATGCATGGAGCAGCGACGGCAGAGGCTGTGCTTCGCGGCGGGGGAGCTGATAATGGCCAAACTATGCTCTTATTAAAAAGGGTGGGGCATGGCCCCACTGCATCCCCCATCCCCAGTTCTGGCACCATTGGGTCGGGGTCAAAATATGGATTTAGGAGTCTGGATTATACTCCTATTTTTGAAAATCTTGGTCTTGATTCTTTGTCATGCTCGGATTCCTTTGTGCTGCATCAATGGAGAAATAAAAATCATATAGGTGGAGATTTTCAAAGGCACAAATAAGCATTAAGCTCCCTACTCCCATTGACTTTCAGTGGAAGCTGGGTACCTAAATGCCATTGTGCCTATGATATCACCTTAACTGGGACAAAAACGCAGTCATCAATGAATTTCTGGATATACCAGCAAAGTGATATATGTGTGCTGTGTGTGCATAAACAATAGAAATAACTTTCAGAAAACAGTAGAAAATGCTGTATTTATTTTTCTCTCCTATTTACGGAACCTTTGCTATCCATGGAGCCTGTGATGTAGGACAGAGGAAATGAAATCTAGGCTCAGTGTGGCTAATAATCAAAACAACAAAAGATAGATTTTTCTTTCTTCTTTTCTTTATGCTAAGACTATGTTTTGAGATGACATTGTGAAATCAGTCCAGCTAGTTGTGAGTGATATATGAAAGGAAAAATCCCTGCTTGTTGCATAGAGACCGCCACTGCAATGAAATCAACATGCTATTCTATTTGCTGTATCCTTTAGAGCCAGACACACAATAGTCAGCTTGGACCTAGACAGTCTATAGAGCTGAAAATATCAATTAAAAATAAAGAAAAGAAAAGGAAAGGAAAATGGATTTGTATGATGTTTTTAATGTTTAATGAAAGTGTCTATTTTTTATTTATTTTTCCTCTGGTATGTCTCTCCCCTTTTTGTAGAAAGACCTGAGACAGTTTAAGGTTTTGTTCGGATATTATATTCCTTTTTTCCCCAGCCATGGATAACATTGTAACAATGTCTTTTGTGCAGGAAAAATATAGAAAAAATTATATGATGGTAAGTACTATCCATATAAACCTATTGTAAAACATGTTTTATCATAGAATATCAAGGTTGGAAAGGACCTCAGGAAGTCATCTAGTCCAACTCCCTGCTTAAAGCAGGACCAATCCCCAGACAGATTTTTGCCCCAGATCCCTAAATGGCCCCCTCAAGGATTGAACTCACAACCCTGGGTTTAGCAGGCCAATGCTCAAACCACTGAGCTATCCCTCCCCCCGGTGGGTTAAATTGGATCTAATGTGACTTAAAGGAACAAACAGGACTGTTATAAACAAAACTGAGCAAGAAATGATTAAACAAAATATTGGTATTAAATATACAGAATTGGGACAAACATAAGAGAAGTTACATTTCATGACCATTTTCACAGCCCCAGATTCCGACACCCTTAGTCATGCTGAGTACTACCTAAGTCTGCTACATTCTCTGGATTGTTTAATAGAACCAAGAAGCAGCTCATGGAACCAGAGCAGGAGTCCTATTTCTGCTAAGTATGGGGAACAACATGGGTAAACTGTCCAGGTAGGTTGCCTGAGAACAGTGTACCAGTCACAGCCTGGGGATCTGGGGCAATGAATTTCTGAAGCTACCTGGCACACAGAGAGGGGATGGTTCTGAGCCATGCCACCTGAACTAAATTGTGTGATCCTCGGCCTGAGGTGTAGAGTTAGACCTCCGGGAGAACACAGCCAAAGAAAAACCATTAAAAATAACTGTTGAAATTAATTATTGAATAATTTTACATTAATGAATATTTTCCACTATAAGTTAGGCGTGTTTTTTGTAAGTGGGGAAGGGATGAGGAAAAAAAGGTAGTTCATCGAGACAGAATAAATTACCTTGCAGAATTTAGGGACTCTTGCTTAGGAGCAGAGGGTTGCTTACAGCACCTGGCCTTATTGTGCTGTGGAGTACACAAGGCCCAGGATGTAGGTAGGCAATTAATATTATCAGGCAGTAGATGTGTTCAAGAGCAGATTATTCCTCCCTAGGAGATAAAGAAGTGGCCTTCACCACACAACAGGAAAACACTGAAAACTTGAGAAATGTTCAGTGCTGTGCTGCTTTAGATTAATGCCTACCCTCAGGCCATCCCATAATTTGCCAATGTTCTTATCATTGTGTCCCAAGAATGGAAAAGAAAGAAGAGAAGGAAAATGAGAGATGTGCTCGTGAACTTGGAATAGAAAAATAAGCGAGAGGAGACAGGCAATCCTACCAGGGCAGAAATCATGCTGCCTTTCCTTCTTTGTCTATTAAATATGATCACAAATACAAAATATTTAGTACAAATTGGTATTATTTGTATTGTGGTAGCATCTAGGAGACCCAGTAATGGACCAGCACCGTGTTAGAGTATGTGCTGTACAAACACAGAACAAAAAGATGGCCCTGCCCCACACAGTATATGTAGTGATGATGAAGATAATCTGAATGATTACACTGCTCTACAACCAAAATGCTTCTGAAATAAATGTAGTCAAACTTTACTAATTCTGGGTCACTGAGAACGAAAATGATGCTTAAAATTGTTGATTGGCTCTAGTTTTCAAGATATGCTATTGGGTCAGTATATACGATCCTTGACTTGGGAATGGCGGAGGATAAGTGAGTTATAAAGGGAAGGGATCTCAATTTAAACCAGAAATGACTAAAATACATCTTTGACTGGATCTATGAATAAATCTATGAGTGGGTTTGGACAGTACTTGCTTTTTAGGCAAAACAATGAATGATGCAATCTGAAGCTGGTATTGCGTCATACATGATATGAATTGCATCATGTTATTTCTAGAAGTCATGGATGATGCAATCATAACGAAGCTTACATCACTCTGCTGAAGAAATTGCCCTATATCAGCTCTAGAAATCATACAGTGTCGTGCTCTCTTATTTGTCAGTGTTTGATTTTGCAAAGGGACACATTTCTGTTTAGCCAAAGTGAGCAGAGATGCCTCATACTTGTGTGAACAGTGCAGATAACTTCTGCTATGTTTGTGGTGAAGTGACTTTTGCATCACAAAAGTGCAGTATAACCACTATGGTTAAGAAAGCCTATCACCTTTATTTTGGCTGCAAAATTGGAGATCAGGACAAGAGGTGAGCCCCACACATATGCTGCAACACTTGTGCAACAAATCTTTGCCAGTGGTTGAACAGGAAAATGAAATCTATGCCTTTTGCAGTGCCAATGATTTGGAGAGAGCCAACAGATCATACCAGCAATTGTTACTTCTGCATGGTGCCTCCAGTTGGGAAAGGTGTGTCAAAGAAGAAAAAGTGGACTGCGCATTATCCAAACATTCCATCAGCTATACGCCCAGTACCCCACGGAGAAGGACTGCCGGTTCCTGATCCACCAGAATCATTCTCACTTGAGTCAGACGAGGAAAAGGAAGAGGATGAAACTTCTGGTCCTGAACCATCAATGTCACAGGACCCACATTTTCTCCCATCCTCCTCCTTTGAACCACACCTCATAACACAAGGTGAACTGAATGACCTTGTCAGGGATTTGGAACTACCCAAGAGTAAGGCAGAGCTGTTGGGCTCCAGACTACAGCAGTGGAATCTCCTGGCAGGTGATGTTAGGGTTTCCATGTTCCGTGACCGTCAAAAGGATCTTGTCCCATTCTTCTTCATGGAAGGTGATCTTGTAGCCTGCAACAACATCGATGGTGTGATGGCAGCCCTCAACATCGTTCACGATCCAGATGAGTGGAGACTGTTCATTGATTCATCGAAGACGAGTCTTAAAGCTGTTTTATTGCATAATGGCAATGTTTTGCCATCAATTCCAGTTGGTCATGCAGGCCATATGAAGGAAACCTATGACAACATGAAACAACTTTTGAGGTGCATCAACTATGACCAACATCAGTGGCAGCTTTGTGGCGATTTGAAGGTTGTTGCTCTCTTGCTTGGTCTGCAGACTGGATACACAAAGTACTGCTGTTTTCTCTGCGAATGGGATAGTCGTGCAAGAGATTCCCACTACATCAAGAAAGACTGGCCACTCCGACAGTCATTGGAGCCTGGGAGGAAAAGTGTTCAGCATCCACCACTTGTTGAATCAAGGAAGATTTTGTTACCACCCTTACACATCAAGCTGGGTCTGATGAAGAACTTTGTCAAGGCCATTGACAAAACACAAGCAGCTTTCAAGTACCTCCGTGGAAAATTTCCAAGGTTAAGTGAAGCTAAGATAAAGGAAGGCGTCTTTGTTGGTCCTCAGATTCGTGAACTTCTTCGAGATGATGCATTTGACCATGCACTGCGTGGCAAGGAAAAGACGGCCTGGAAAGCCTTCCGGTTAGTGGCAATAAATTTTCTGGGAAACAACAAGGCAGACAACTACAGGTTGTTGGTGGAAAACCTCCTCAAGGCATACAAAAGCCTTGGTTGCAACATGTCATTAAAGATACATTTTTTGCACTCTCATCTAGATTTTTTTCCACCGAACTGCGGAGCAGTGAGCGACGAGCACGGCGAGCGATTTCACCAGGACATTGCAACAATGGAGAAACGCTATCAGGGCAAATGGAGCCCATCAATGCTTGCAGACTATTGCTGGACAGTGACAAGAGATGCTCCATTTAATGAATACAAGAGACAAGCCAAGAAGCGCAGAGTAGACACTGAATAGGACTAAACTATGTACATAATAGTTTTTTGCCTTTTGTTTCATAATAAATTTTATTTATATAACCCTTTTGCTGATTTTTAAAGTGTTACATAAACAGGACAGGTGAAATATTATCATGTAAAGCAACCATAAACACATGAAAAGACCTAGGTTTACAATTTATGATTAAAACTCTACTATCTACACAGACCAAAGGTCCATCTAGCACAGTATCCTGTCTACCGACAGTGGCCAATGCCAGGTGCCCCAGAGAGAGTGGACCTAACAGGCAATGATCAAGTGATCTCTCTCCTGCCATCCATCTCCATCCTCTGTCAAACAGAGGCTAGGCACACCATTCCTTACCCATCCTGGCTAATAGCCATTAATGGACTTAACCACCATGAATTTATCCAGTTCTCTTTTAAACGCTGTTATAGTCAAAGCTTGAGGTAGTGAAAGTTCAAGTTGGTTTTTAATTTATACAAACCAGTTTGCTCATTCCAGATCATAATTAGAGGAAATAACCTGATGTAGTCAATGCCCTCATAATATTTATGTTCTGCTATATAAAGTTTAACTTATAAGGCAGATGAAGGATAATGTGTCAGGATACAAAACTCATTCATAGCTAGATAGATATAGCTAGATATAGATATACACACTCAAGTCATGACACAGGACAAATCAA
Source organism: Terrapene triunguis (assembly GCF_002925995.2). Lineage (NCBI taxonomy): Eukaryota > Metazoa > Chordata > Testudines > Emydidae > Terrapene > Terrapene triunguis. Next base: position 31,776,474 of record NW_020664439.1, on the reverse strand, counting down.
CAGATTTTGAAGGGTCCAGGGGATTTACACTCTTAAAACGGAGTATGAATTCAAAAACATCACAAGAAACTTCAGACAAGACTACAAACAACATTGCTTAAAATCACAGTCTCTTTTCTGACTAAATGAAGCTAAGAGGATAAATCATTTTTAAGTATAGTACAAGTCAATTGCATCCCTGGATTTCCCAGGACAAATGACCTACTTTAAATGCCATTCTTACTGACTTCCAACAAAGGATAAAGTATGGGAGTGGTTGATATATCTATATATCTTGGGCAAGAGTTGTGAGCTAATATTTCATTTAGTTTGGACTGGAATGTTAATTTTGAAATATCCTGAAGAGATGAATTCATGAAATCTGCTTTTTGTGGATATTTGTAACAAGCACTTGCACACAATGAAGTGGGGAACTCATTTGTGTGTGTCATCTATAACTTTAGTGATTTTTCGCCCTGCATTCACTGTCATACAACTCAACAAATGCTGTAAGGTTACTTTGTCCTTCTAGATGGCTTAGAAGGGCAGCCAATTGCACACAGTTATAAAAAAAGGGAACTGTTTAAAAAAAACATTTTCATAGTGTTGAAATTGATGCAAAATACATTTATTTATTTCTAAAGCTTGTCCTTATCAATGTCTGATTTGTCTCTTTCCAAGGCAGAAAGATAAAGAGACTCCCTCCCTTCTCAAGGTTACAACCATCACAATTCATTCCAGATTTTTGAATTGTAACATCTGCACATTCAGTGATTGATCGTGATTTATCAGAACAAGTTGTAACTCCATACCTATTGTATTGTCTGATTTATGGAAGGGCCATATAATGCCATCTGATAGGTGCACACAGCTTTTGCACTTCAATAGGAGTGTACGTATGAATTTTCAAGGCAGAGTATAGCTCTTTTATTTTATTAATTTCTTCGGAAACCAAGGACTAGACTCACAAACAGTCTTAGATGTTGCAGTGCCTTTCTTTTAGATACTTAGAAAATACCTAAGATTCACAAAGCCCGAGTTGGGTGCTCAGCTTCCTATACAATGATGGAGGGAGACCGGTGCTAAGAGTGGGATTCACAAAATCAGAACACTGGGCACACAGTGGCCTAAGCTAGCCAATGAGAGATGCCACGGAGAGGAGTGCATCCAAAGTCCTGCCCCTCTCTGGATAAACCATGAAGGAGTCATTGCAACAGGGGGACTGGCTCCTAGGTTGTCCACTTCTTGAGTGAGTACTCTAACCTCCAGGCTATAAAGTCAGTCTCTCTCTCTCTCTCAAAACCCTGACATTAAATAGTTAAAGTATTAATTATTTATCCCAAGTAGAAAGCTTCAGGAACAGAGATTGAGGGAGCCCACATCACATTATCCTCTAGCCCAGTGGTTTGGACATGCACCTCACAGATCCCTGTTCAAATCTCTTCTCCTCATCAGCTACAGGGGGCTTGAACTGAGCTAAAAATTATAAAAGGAGGTCCTCTTCCTCTCCCCATCCATGGGGCTATTTTTTGTGGAGTTAGATGTGCATCGAGCATGCCTACCAGATTGGACCCTGCAGCCAAGTTAGTCAGAGGAGCACCTATCTTTCCCCAGTTTGAGAATTGGGCTGAATTAGATATCTGATAGCCTAGAGTGAGGCTGCAGTGTACATGTCCAGAGGTAGAAATATAGGCGTCCAGGAAACTTTTACTGCAAAAACTTCGTCCCCTACAGTGTTAGCCGGCAACTGAGCAAGGGTTTTGTAAATACGAATGGTGCCTAAATCTGAGATTTAGGTGCCTAAAGTGGCAATTAAATGTCTAAGTCCCTTTGTGAATCTAGCCCCAAGTGATGTGAGTTGCCACCCCCTTTAAACTAAGTTTCCTTCAAACTGCACTGTTAGACAAGTGTCCAAACTACCCTCTGATCTGAACAGCTCAGCACAGCATAGCTTTGAAACAAATCTATAGAGCAGAGATCGGCAACCTTTGGCATGCGGCCTGTCAGTGAAATCCACTGGTGGGCCAGGACTGTTTGTTTACCTGCAGCATCCGCAGGTATGGCCGATCGCAGCTCCCACTGGCCGTGGTTTGCCGTTCCAGGCCAATGGGGGCTGCGGGAAACAGCATGGGCCGAGGGATTTATTTGAATTGCCTTTACTCATATTTAGACATATAAAGCCTTAATTTGTTATTGCAATTATTTGTGCCCAAACCAGGAACCCCACATTTGAAAATCTAGACCTCAGTATGCATACGGGCAACCTCCTGGTTCCACTGAAGTTAATGGCAGAACTCTCACTGACTTCATTTCAGACCAGCGTTTCACTCAATTTTTATTTTAATTCTTTAAATTTTACACTTTTACACTGTTCAGTATGTGTAACTATTTTCTTTTCTCTTCGGATCCAATACTCTGTTAGAAACTCTATCATCATTATTATTTTATTATATTAGTAACATTATATCCGTCACATCAATTACTGTAAGTGCCTTTCCTCCCTTCCCCCACTCACAAATTAGCTATTTAGCAAAATATAGTGTTAGCTTATTTTTACTTTTTTCTACAATTATTTAATATTATTGCACCTTACCCTGAGCTCTCCCTCATATATTCTACTCGCAACAGCTTCAATATTTGTGCTGTTACTCAGACTGGTAGATGAAATTTCTGAGCAAGTCGTCCTCTTCTGCACTTACTCATACCCTCAGAGGATAAGATTGGTTTGTGTGTGGGGGGTGTCTCTTTCTCTTCTTTCCACTTTTATTTGGGAGTCAGGTCCTTGGTGGGGTTCTGTGTTCCACTCCTCTTCCCTCTCCTCGATAGAGTCTCTGGCTAGGGGTTACTCTGTCTTTCTGTCACTCCCGAGATCCCTACATATGGACTGGCTGCCAGCAGAGAGTTAATACAGTTCTTCTCTCAGCTAAACAATCTTTTAAACCAGGTCTGTTACCTCCCTACGCTGTCACAAATAAAACCCCAACAAGCCAAGTTTCAATCCTTCCTGTTCCTTTAGAATGTCCTTGGACTTGGATCAGTTACACCCACAGGGATAAATTTGGCAAGTTTTATTTATGTACCTGGAACAAAATATAATATAAATGCTGCAGAAATACTACACATAGGAACCAATAAGTGTACTGATATATATAATATACACAGCATGCTTCCGATAACGGATGCCTCTGCATCTATAATTACACCATTGTGTCAATTTATTGGAATTTCCAACCACATGATATGTAAGATTACCCATTGTTCTGAGACATTGAGCAGAGAAGGAAGAGTTATGGTCAAGAGATAGCCCTAACTCTCTGGATTTCCTTCCTTAAGTCCCTTTAAATCAAATCCTTCTCATCATTCTTCACTTTTTTTTTTTTCAAACTTATTTTTATAGATTTCTTTACTGTGGGGAGAGACAAATGAGTGCAGTTAATGATTCAGTTATACTGTGGAACTCTCACAGAGGAAAAACTCTGATTGGACTGTCTGTTGAGCAGTAACTGGAAACGTAATGTATTTAATGTACAGCATGAAAGCGAGAAATTGTGTATGGCACTCAATTAGGGCCTCTAAAATCAGTGGCAAATAGCTATGGGTAGGTCAGAAGAAACCCATGGGTTTGTAAGGAATTTTGTTAAGAACCCCTTCCCTGTACTTTCAGTGCAACTTTCTTTTATTCTGGCTTATACAAAATGGTTGCTGTTGGACTAGAGATTTCTGGGATGTGATATTTCTGGTGTAAGCATTAGCATTAAAGGCCTTAAACAGGTTTATAGTCCACTACCAGTGCTGCTGGGGCCTCTTCAAACCCAGTATGTTTTGAAAACACTGCAAACAGAGGGGGATTTGCTAATGGACAGTCCACAAAATGGAACATTAAAAAAAGTGGTTGGATACTGGGTTTCTGGCTTCAACTCATTATTCTCCCTGTATCTCTTCAGTTCTCTTCTTTTGTGCCACTTCACAGTTGCGAGAATGGACATTATTTCTTAGTTTGTACTTTTGAATAAAAATTCACATCTGAACTAGGTCAGTTTTAGAACGGCTACCCCCCCCCCCAGCTTTATCATGAAACAGTAGAATTAGAAGAAGCTTCTAAACTGGTGAAACTTCTTCTTGAGTCCTTCCACCACAATCGTGTTTTTCCAGTGTTGGGCACATGATATTGCCTAGTCTGTAAACCTGGTAAGATCTTTCCCAGTGCACACTTCCTCCAGGAGCCAGCAGATCAAATAGATGTTCCATCTACAATATAACTGGTGGACCTCTAAATTCTATTTAAGAAGACAGGTTGCTATTGTTTACCTAATAGATTATTCAGGAAGAAACCTTTCATCTGCAATCAAATTTCTAAGAGTGAGTCCTGAATCTAGGTTGACCATCTTTAAATATGTTGCAGCCAACATGATGATGAGGAGAACAGTTGCCTATCGCAGGGTAGAGCCTGGAGAAATTGACATGATGGAAGGTGATAATTAAAGCTACCAAACTCTGGATGTCTAATATGGAAAGCAAAATTCCAGCATTAGATCGTCAGAGATTGGATAGTCATCTTGGATATAATGGACTCCTGGACAAAAATACTAGAATAAAAGTTTAAATTTGTAAATCAATCAAGGCCTTAGATAACTTTAAAATGCATCTGATAAACTACTCACATTGCAATGGTATCCCCTGAAAATATTGCCACAGATCATGATATACAACATATATATTAGGATTGTTAAATGCTTTTTCAGTAGATATACAGTGTACAACCAGAACACTAAGGGAGTACAGGAATAACTACAATTGTGACAAAAAGAAAAACATATCAGATATTCCAGGTTTTGCATAATGCCAATCTGCAATGATTTATTGAACAGAAGTGAGTCATTTTTTATGGGATTGTGAATGAGACTATAGACCTGAAGTGTGCTACCAAGTTTCAAGTAGGTCTATAAAACACCTTGGTGCATCTGCTATCCAGTTGTACATCAATAGCAAATTAAATAAAGTACAGTAAAATAGTTGTTTAAATTAGAGAAATGAGCCTACAAACACTCAAAGTAAAAGAAAAGCCACTTATCACACAACTAACTCTAAAAGCAAATATATCAACCCCGTTTCAGCAAAACATAGTTGAATTATCTTTTGATAATTTGTGTAATTAGTATATCCTTGGATTTTTTAAATTTTATCTTCTCTCTCTAGGATACCATTATTGAAGAAAATGAAAGCAAATTCCCTTACTTTGCCTTCCAAATCACCACCTCGTTACCAGTGTTCTGGAGGAAGCTTTACCAAACTAGACACATTGCCACCATATATTCTTCATTGTATTATCACAATGAACTGGAAGGCATAACTTGTGTGCCAACTTTAATCATGACATGTTGTCTTTCCCCCTCTCTCCACCCTCCATTGGGAAAATAAAAAACGTAAGTTAGATACATCAAGGAAAAGTTTACTAGTAATAGTGGTCTTGCTCTCTTGGGGACAGATTGTGATAGCCTCTCTCAGATTTTGAATAGCACCCTACACTCCTGGTAATTCCATTGAATTCTGTAGGACTTCTTGTGGAATAAGGTACTAATCAGTATGTGCAAAGATGTCACAATCCAGCCCTCAATCATGTTGTTTCCTTGTCTCTCTAGATATTACCTACAGTATGTGCTAATACAATACATTTCAGGACCTGTACTCTGTATAGGATTATGTTTCAGCTATTCCTCATGGTTACTTTTTAGAGATCCTGAAAACACTTAATGCATTACTGGAAGGTGTTCAGATGGTCCAGTGATGAAGATAGTGTAAGAACCAGAATAGAAAACAGGAGCTGCAGTGAGTGACTTTCTTGGAGTTCCAAAGGAGCAACTCTATTCTCCAACACCTAAGCTCAGGTCAGTCCTGTGGCTGTTGACTCATATCTGGGTGGGGGAGAGGATCTCTCTGGGCTTTGACCTCTTCTCCTGTAAGCCCAGAGAGGACATAGCTTTTTCCTCACATCTGCCAAGGATAAGGGGGAGGCAGGGGTCAGGGAATTCTTACTTTATTCTAGCGTTCTTCCTAACTTTAACTCTGGTTTGTTCCCCATGACAACAAACCAGTAGCCATGTTTATTTTTTACTACAGCAATAGTGAAGTCAGACAGAGCAGAGGTAATGTAGCTCTACTAATCATTCCCAGATGAAGTGGGTGCACTGAAGTAGTTATGAGAGCCTTCATAGACAACCTGTTTGAATCTAGCAGGTTCTTCTGGGGCCACTTGCTACGTTCCTCATCATTCCTGTAGCAGCACCAACAGAGTTGCTGCAGGAACAATGACCGCCTTAAACAACGCCATTTTCAAGGATAAAAGAGAAGGAGCAATGGCAGGTGGGAAGAAGAAAAGCAATAATAAGTAACATTGACAGAAGTGGTGATGATAGGGAGGGAAGGGGAAGACCTGACAAGTTACAAACTGAGCTCACATAGCAACACCAGCAAAATAGAAGGGTGAAAGAAGGGCAAAGAAAACAAGAGGGCCAGCCACCCACAGCAGTTCCAGGAAGACTAGAGGAAGAATGTGATACTAAATAACAACGATAATAAAAGTCTGTGTGGTGGGGAGAAGCAATAATTTTGATTCAAGATCATGTTGATGAAAATTCTTAAAGCATTGGACAGGAGTCCACAGGTTGTGGGGGATTGTAAAAGTTCCTTAGCTGAAGAAGTCTGAGAGTTACTGAATTAGAGGATTGCATGGTAATAAGAAGAGGAATCACTCTATGTGTCTTTATTAACAGCTCCAGTTACAATACAAGAAACTGTAAAGAAAAGCATAAATTATTACTTGTAACCTCCTACATGAGCATTGTGGCTAGAAATTAGGTATTTATATATGTGAACTGGATTACAGTATTGGACCTTACTCATGCTGAACATTCATTCAATTTTTTTTTTTTTGCAAGAAAATACAATAGAAAGAGCATAAGAATCTCTGTTCCATAATAGATATTAAACAGAAACAGAGGATGCAGAGTTATGGGCTTTACACTTTTAAATTATATTTCAGAAACTCAAGATGACCTACTTTTTGCAAGTTGTTGCTGGTTAGATGTGTGTCACTACTGTATTTTCATTTTATCTATCATTGACTATCCCAAATGTCAGACCTACAATACATTTGTAGAGTAATATGCAGCATAACCATTGTAATTGCAGCTTCCAGTTACCAGGGAGGCATCAGAGTACTACACTTATGAAAATTATCTCATCTTCTCTCATTACAGATTGATCTTTGCCCTGTATTATTGATGGAGCTGACAAGACAATCACATTAAGATGCTCTAAAGAAGCTGACAATAGAGTTTTCAGGTATACATCTTTAACTGTGCTCACTAGCAACACTGAAACCTGTCTGTATTCCCATTACAGATCACCTTTGGCGGGGGATGGGGAGAAGTTGCTGGTTTACAATCTAGTCATGAAAATTAATAATTGTTGAAATTTGACATGCTGAGTCTGGCAAATTTAGCACCTATTTGGCATCAGTTGTTAATAATAGGGTATTAATTTACTATCTGAATAAGACTCTTGTTATTAAATAGTGTAAATAGTATACATTGAAAAGCCAAAAACTATACTTGCAAAATAACTGTTCGGGAGCAAGGACCCTCCGTATTTGAACCTAGACGGTCTCCCAAGGGAGTAGTGAGCTAGAATGAGGGAAAATACATGTAGGGTTTATTATTTTTGTATGGAATTGATTAAGTATAAAGCAATAACATGTTAGACATCCATGCAAACGATTATATGCTATATCTTCTTTGAGCCCTCTGAAAGAGTTAAACTGTAACCCAGAGGGCTTATACCTCTGGTAGAATTCTGGGAGTGGGTGTGTTTAAAAGACTGGCACATTTTGAGGAGCAGCACTGCTACAGCGATCTAAGGCGGGAGGGCTGCAGGGCCCCATTTCTGTGAAGGAGTAATGGAACTAAGAGGTGGTGCCAAGGAAATGTGCCAGAGAGGCCAAGAGAAGAAACAGTGCTGCAGCCTGGTGAGATCCAGGGAACCTTAAAACAATCAGGGATCCAGAGGCTGGATTGTCCCACAGCAATCTGGTGGGTTACCAGCAGAGGAAGTTTGACCCTATCTGAGGGACATATTCTGGGCTTCTCTGGGATAGAATCATTCCAGAATGTCTTGGGTGCCTCTCACTCAGAAGAGCTGGAGAACACCCAGAAATGAGTTAAAGTAGCCTTTCTCCATATTTCTCTTGGTCTTTTAGTATTACCGATGTAACTTCCACTAAAATCAATGGAAAAAGGCCTATTGATTTACATGGGACTCGGATCTGTTCCATGTTGCCAAAAAAGTACAAGGCTCTTAGGCACATTGGATTGTCTATGTATGGACACTCAGGAAAATGAAGATGAATTAACTAAGGGCTGGTCCACACTAACCCCCCAGTTCGAACTAAGATACGCAACTTCAGCTATGTGAATAACGTAGCTGAAGACGAAGTATCTTAGTTCGAACTACAAGATACTTACCGCGGGTCCACACGCGGCAGGCAGGCTCCCCCATCGACTCTGCGTACTTCTCTTGTGGAGCAGGAGTACCGGTGTCGACGGCGAGCACTTCCGGGATCGATTTATCGCGTCTAGACAAGACGCGATAAATCGATCCCAGAAGATCGATTGCTTACCGCCGAACCCGGAGGTAAGTATAGACGTACCCTAAAAGTGTGATGTTAAAGTGCATTGGCTTTCTTGACTGTTCCAGTGTAAACAAGCCTTTATAGAGATGTAAGAAGACAGATCCCTACATGGACATCTTACAATACAGAGGTCTGATTCTTCTAATCCTTATTCATGTAATTTCAGAGGGACTACTAGCCTCACCCTAATTACCACTTTTCATTTGTTTTTCCCTCTCTCTTTTAAAGCCTTGCCTGTTGTAACACTGGCAGATCAGATACCAGCTCATGCCATGGTCCCAGGCCACACTGAACACTTACAAAGGCATAGCTAGAAACCAGCCTTGCTTACCTGTGTGTTAGTATTATCAAAATAAATATTAGATGTAAAGTTGATAAGAATGTGTTGTGTTTTATAAAATGCTTGTAGAATGCTGCATGCATTGTTCTCACTCAACTATACCGCATGTTATAAACTGATAGCAAGCATTTGCATTGTAAATGTCTTTAACTATGTAACTCATCATAGTTGTATGATGTGTGTAATGCAAATGATGGTCTCTAACCAGAAGATGTTAAATCCTATTAATTAAATGCAAATGAGCCATTGTACAAGATGAAGGATCAAAGACTATGTTAAGTACATTCCTTCCCTTGCCAACTCCATGAAGAAGGAACCTGCATGGAAACTGTTGCTATCAGCTTGATTTCTGAGGGAAGAAGATTTAAAAATTTCTCACCAGGAAAAACGATCATCTCTTTGACGTTTGAACTCTCACAGGGCCAGAGACAATAAGCTTAAGCAGACATCTCCAGAGTCAATCTGAGTCCACACTGAAAGACATTGTGAATGGACAGATTGCTACATCTCTGTCACCATTAGGACCCGTACATGGTCACTCACGTGTGTGTATATGTTTGCTTGCTTTACTGTAAATAATTCATTTTCCCCTAGTTAGTAAATCTTTAGTTTATTACAGAATTGGCTACAAGTGGTGACTTTGGTGTAAGATCTAGGGTACCAATTGATCAGGGGTAAATGACTAGCCTCTTGGGACTGGAAGCAACCTGAATATTTTGTGATTTTTTATTTTTTGGTGTAAGTGAGCATTTATCATTAAGTACAGCTTCCCTGGGTGGCAAGATAGACTGCAGAGCCTAAGGGGGACTACCTGTGACTCCATGGTAAAACTGATACAGTGATACTCTTATTTGTTACTGGATCTGTGAAATCTAATTATAGAACATTCCATCAGTTTGGGGTGTCTACCCTGTTTTTTACAATCTGCCCTGAGATAGGCATTCACAGTCATGAGCCACTTCAGACAGTGAGATACCCGTCTTCATGCTTCTGTTGTATTTTTAACCTGAAACAAGACCAAAGATGGCAAGAAATCTTGAAAATAGTTGGATAGCTAAATATAAATAATGTGTATATATAGCTTCCCACAAACAGGAAATATACAGGGTTCCACATCATAGTTTCTGAGCAATTTGAAACCTGAATTAATGCAATATTACATTCCATAGAACATTAATGCAAATGACTGAGTTAGGAATTTTGGGGACACAGCCTTGGGCACAGATATTAGTATTCACAGCAAGAATTTTATAAACAGAATTGCACACCAATAACAAATTTTCACACTGCAGACTGCAATTGCTTGATATAGGTCATCTTTCAGTTTTAATTTGCATCATCATTTTTCTAAGACAAATTGACTAGTATTAGGTTACATTTGCATGAGAGCTATGTGAGCCAGTCCGAAATGGCTCAGAATAGGTTTGAAAGTGGTTTTCCAAGGCCTGGTTTGCATGAGCAATCTCATTGTTAACAACTCCAGAGAATTCAGGTTTGATGGAGTCATGCCCATTTGTAAAGGTTTGCACAGGTTCTCTGGAACCAGAAACAGGAATGAGCTTGTCCTTTAAAAAAAATACTATAGAACAGATTTGTTACACATCAGTGGCACTGTCAACCAGTAGTAGACCATTACTGTACTGAGATTTTGCAAAAGTTGAGACACGAGAATTATAGAGATATAATGAACCAGAACTTCCTTGTCATGCCCCACTCTCCTTTTCATAACTCTCATGTAGGGCCAGATAGAACTGCAATCAGGAAACTAGATTGAAAGTTCCCATGGATGTTTCTACATTGCTCTTAATACTATTCCTATGTATCATATTATTCCATCCTCACTTCCACATCCATCACTAGCCTGTGTTGTCTAAACCGCCAGTGTCTCTGTGGGAGTCCTTCACAGTCTATACCATTTTGTTTTTCTCTTTTAGCCCCTTCAGAAAGGAAACCAAGTTGAACATCACACATATGAAGCCCTTCTATTCTTTGTTCAGAAAGAGGATCATAGCACAGCTGCCCGGCTATATTGCCCTTAGATTCCTCAGTAGCCATCTACATCCCAGATTCTTTTTTTTTTCCTTTTTACTTCTTAGCAGAGCTGGGCAGATTTTTCTGCTGAAATGTAACCTTCCTTTTTCAAAATATTTTTTTGTGAAAAGACTGAAAGTGACCAATCAAAATGTACACAGTGGCAATGGAAAAAAATAAGAACCAAAACCCCAGAGCAATTAAGAGGTGCGTTCTCTTCTACATAAAGTTTCTATCAAAAATACTGAAAAAATGAAAATCTTCAAAAATAATTCAGCCTTTTCCTGAAAAACGTCATTTTCATAATGATGGAAATTATTGAAAATTTAATTCATTTAATTTCAAAATCTGAAATTGCCATTTTAATTGTTTTTTACTTCATAATTTAAAAGTTATCTTGAGGAAAAATGCAATGAAAAAACAAAAAAGCCAAGCAATTTATGTAGCATAACAGAACAGAAATAGAGATTTCTTCTGCTCCTTCTCTATGCAACTTTGCCAATCTGTTTTCGCACTTTCATAACTCTATGGTTTGGGTGACCTGGGTGTGTAATTTAGCACCAACAAGTTTGCCCATTATCCAGTCTATGTTATTGCAAACATAGATGTCTGGGGATTTTCAGGCAGATTAATGCTATTATACATAAAAAGAGAAAACGGCATCAGTTTATTAAATCTTGCATACTCTATCTTAATTTCTTTCCTATTTAGAGAAAAAGCTTAGCCAGATATTATCTAAATGTATGGCTTCATCTCTTCCTTGAACAAGAATTTTATGTTCTGTGCATTAGAAGGTTATATAACACTTCCACATTATTAAAGGATTTACTACCACTGAAAGAAACTTCTCTGCTTATGCTGAATGCCTCAGATGCTGATAGCAACCCGGGCAAGCATGTATGTCTGAATGCTGTTATAATAATTGAAGGAATAATGCTTAATCAGTTTGTAACCATGAAGGGTTTTAGATGACTCCTTTCAAAGAAGGATCTCTAGTTAAGGATATAGCAAATACTGTACAGAACTATTATTTGGTACACAGAAGATTTAGAACTAAATGAACCCTTCCTCAAAAAAAATAAAAAAATAAAAGCAAGCAAACAAAAACCCTATAGCCTACGTTTTCAACGGTGAGTAGGGATTTTTGATGCCTCTGTTTTTGGGTGGCCAACTTAAGTCAGCTTAAAGTAGCCTGATTTTCAGAAAGTGTGGATGGTCAGCACTTTCTGAAAATCCAGACCCCTTTCAGATGAGCCGAGAACCCCAAATCACTAGTCACTTTTGAAAATGCACCCCCACCCTGTAACCTCAGAGATGGATGGGGCTTTGTCTGGCCTGGTAGGGAAAGAGGGCTCTGTGGCTTCTTTAAAGGTCTATCACCTGCCCACCTCCTTCCCTCCACCTCTTGGGACCTAGTTTCTTGTGGGTCTGGGAAGGGGAGTAGCCTAGCTAATTCATTGGTCTGGGGGGGGGTGTAGCAAAACCCCATTGCTCCTCTGCACCCAAGGGGATGGGCATATAAATCTTTTCCCATCAACTGAGGCATGATTACATTCCCAAAACAGCAGCTTGTACCCCAGGGATTACTGTAGAACCGGTTTTGAGGTCTGCTGTGGGAATTGCACTAGTCATCTTTTTGAGGCTGAGAAGGAATTTTTCCCTCTTTTTGTCTTCCCACAGCAGCCCAGCCTCTTGGTTGGTAGAGTAAGAGGTAAAGTTCAAGTTGTTCAAGTTCAAGTGTATGAACTTGTTCAATAAGGAGTCTGGTTCCCTGTAAACCAGAACTAGAAGTGGAATAAGAGGAAGGCATCTCCTAAAGAAGTTGTGGAACAGGGTTGGGACTCCTAATGTCTGATACAGCAAGGAGCATAGCTCAAAAGCTTGTCTCTTTCACCAACGGAAGTTGGTCCAACAAAAGATATTGCCTCCCCACTTTGCCTCTAATGTCCTGGGACCAACATGGCTACAACACCACAGCAAACAATAGGCTTTGGTTGTTTTCCTAAATTCATGTAGCACAAGTCAAGTTGAATAAAATAGTATGTTAAAAATGCAATAGTTAAATAATTTAGTTTATAATGTCTATTCATATCTGATAGGCAGCAGTGCTCTAATATCAACGTTGCTTTAAAGCAGTTTGATAGTTAGAACAAACACTGCAGACTGAATTCTCTACTCTGGAACATCAGTGAAACACTAGTGTAATTCCACTAACATCAATGGAGTCACTCTGTTAAACTCAAGTGAGAGAGTGAAGAATCAGGCCTATACATTTACCATTGAAAGATATTTGCTGTCTACTTTTTCTTTTCTCATTGGATAACATATCACATATGACTTTAGGCAAAATGATCTAATATGCAGCCTTTATCTAAGTGACAAAGATTGAAAAACTGTTTAAGGAATGATGTACAAATACTGTAATTATTTATAGTCCAAGGATAAAATTTCCAAAAATATCCAAGTGAATTATGAGTTGTCCCATTTTCAAAAGTGACTTAGGCTTGTCTACAATATCGCTTGGCAAGTCAGGGTGTGACCCTACAGTACACCAGTTTACTATGCAGTAGTTTGCTGTGTGGACACTACTACAATGCATTGAAAGTCCCAGAGTGATGTCGCTCTAGGACTTACAGTGCACTGTCCACATGGGACATTACTGCATGACAAGATGGTGTGCTATAGGTTCACACTCTGATTTGCTGTGCAGTAGTTCACACTCTGGCTTTCCATGCAGTAACTTGCTAGGTAGACAAACCATAGCTTTCAGTGAAACCTGCAGAGTTTTGACTGGGATTATTTTGTGGAAGACAACTCCACAATCCTGCACCAGGAACGATTATCATGGACTCCTGCGCCCAGGTAGAATCCCACTGCTTTCATCAGTTCTCTGCACAACAGAGGATCATGATGCAGGATTGGTGCCAAAGTATGTTCATACATTACATTTCAATAAACACTCTCTATAAAAGGGGTTGCCTGCTCGGTGCTGGCCAATGGCAGGCACTGAACTGCATGACTCACACTCATACTTGGTCTTCTCCGATTACAATCAAATGCAAAGCGAATGGATACACTTGAGTAAGTCAGGATTAATTCCACTAAACTCATTTGAACTAACTGTGTAAAACAAGTGCAAATGAGGCAACAATTCTGTTCAAAGAATCTACTATTATGAGTAAGTGCTGCAGGATCAGCTCCTATATGGTCAGCTATGTTCTCTCTCCTTTCACTGTAAATATGATATTCAGATGGTTGCATTCATTCATGTAATTTTAATATACATTTCCATGGAAAGTTCACATGGGCCATAATTTATTATTTTAATTCAACAAAATATTTAGAGTGACTGACATCAATGTTCTATAATCTTTTGGGATGCATGTCTGCTGCCTGAATCAGTGAAGGGGAAACATGCTGTCAACAGTACAAAAGAACATTTGAATTATATATTATATAATATAATAATTATATATTGCATTTCTGGCCTTTCAGTTTAGGGTCAACTGCTGTTACCATTATAGGAGCCTGATTTTTTTTCCAGAGGTTCTCTCTTGTCCTTTTCAGCTCTATTAGTGACAACGGAAAGTCTTCAGTGTGAAGCTAACAACAGCTGATCCATTATAAAAGGTGCTCAAAGTACACATCTCAAAGAGGACTTATGATCTATTGAAATGCACTGATTGTACACCTCTACCTCGATATAACGCTGTCCTCGGGAGCCAAAAAAATCTTACCGTGTTATAGGTGAAACCACGTTATATTGAATTTGCTTTGATCCGCCGGAGTGCGCAGCCCCGCCCCTCCGGAGCACTGCTTTACCGCGTTATACCCGAATTCGTGTCATATCGGGTCACGTTATATTGGGGTAGAGGTGTAATATTCCATGCAACTCCCAGTGCTGGGTGGTCACTTAATAAATAAATATAGTAAGCCTTGTAACTTGTCTTGTAATGGTCCCTGGTTTCAAAATCCATTGTAATTGAATGAAATGATCTTAACATGAAGAAAAGAGCAATATCCAAAGAGGACCCAAGGTTCCTGTGGGCTGAACCTTGTGGTCCAACCAAGGTGCACTTGACAACTTTGTCACCTTTATGATCCTTTGATCCCAGGATTGATATGGTGCCCAGTGTGAATTAAATCAGGTATGGAGATGGAGGAGGCTCTGCTGTCCCTTGCACGGCATCCAACAAGAGAAGGAAAGAAGGATCTGTCCAGTGGAAGATACCTGGCTCCTTCCCACTCTCGTCCCATCCATGCACCTCCTCATTTCTTTAGCCCTGACCCTCCTACAGCCAAGGAATCTTCTGTGGCTAGAGAGTCAGGGTTAGGATTTGCCCCTTCCTGGTTAAGATTTATCTCCAGATAATGTATGTCACATCATTTTGATGCTTCCCAGAGAAACACCTCCATATCAGCTCTCCTAACTACTTACTTTACCTCCTTCTCATACTCTGACTTGCATTATCTTTCCCCTATACTTGGAACTGCCTCCCACTTCCAGTGCCTCTCCTGGAAACCCATTTATTTCACAAATGCTTCCCATGTTGATCTCACCTACAATGTCTCCATATCTCCACTGCTGCCCAATGTATCAACTTTGTGAGATAGGGTAGAAGCTCCTCAGGGAAGGATACTTGCCCTGTATTTTTTTAATTTTATTTTTTTTTTGGTAGAGCACTGCATGCACTTGATAGCACTCAGTGAATACCACCTTTTTTATAATCTAGTCATTACAAAAGGAGTTCTCGGCGTGGGGTTGCGACCAAGTGTCTAAGAGTCATAGACCTTGCCTTTTACATACTGCTAAGTGAAGTCAAAGGAGGTTCCCAGCTAGAAAGATGGGATTGGTCTCAGTATGGAATAGGAGATCTTGGTGGGGAATCACTTGAAAACTACTGGATAAGGATGGAAACGGGTTTGCAATAACTAAACTGTTTTGAAACTGTATTGGTTACGAGCTCTTTATTTATACAGTGCGTTCTGAAAATACTACAAAAAGTGGCTGATGCAAGTGTGTAGTGAACTCAGCCAAGGTTGTTTTACTATTATCTGATGAGAATGTAACAGATGAGATACCCAAACAGGAAAAGGACATCAATTTTATATATTAAGAAACAGAACTACCAAATCTCTAACCCCTTGACATGAGATTAGGTAATATTTTCTATAAAATATTTTGTAAAGAATGGAAGGAACTTTTACTGTAAGAAGATAAAAGTGAATCACAGGATCTGGCTTTACTCTAGATTATGAACTCCTTATTCATACTGGAGTCCAGAGGGCTACTCATGTGATAAATGCGCACTAACGTGAGAAACAGCATCACCATCAAGCCCTATATGCTCATGCGTAACACTCATCATTCAATATTTCTTTCTTTCTTAAGGCAAAAATGAATCAACTTTCTTCTCTCCTCTGTTTGTTTATTATTTTTAGTTTTGACATGGAAGTCAGACCATCCTGCCAGCACATAGTAAGTTTTACAAATCAGATGTTTGATATTTTTGTCTAATGAGGTTCAAGTAATTCACTGATCACAAAATTCTTTGGTAGGGAAAACTAACATTTACTTTTTTTTTTGGTTAGCCCAGCAGCCATGCTTTGCTGTGGCAGTGTCTGAGGTGGAAGCAGAGTGTGTTAATTATGCATTATAGTGAAGATTTTAATAAATGCCATCATTAACTGTGCTTTTATATTTGATGAACTAATCAATATGTTCTCTCTCAGAGATTATAAAGTCATTCAGCATAAAGGCCCTTGATGTGTTCCTGCTATGGCCTTTACTTACAAACCCCTCCAGGTAAGTATTCATTATGTATTTTTAATCATCACTGGGATATGATGTACATTGCACCATTCCAAGAAGTAACTGCTCACTTTTCTTTTTACCAAACACAATTACATATTAAGAGCCTGATCCAGCAACTGCTCTACACATGAGACAGTCAAAGTTGGGGAGTTCTGGACCCTAAGCACTTGTGTAACCCACTAGTCAGTGTGCATTACATGTCTCTTTCTCTGCCCCATCTACAGAGGATGTGTGCCCAGCCCCCCTCGACAAAGACTGGCTCTTTAGCTCAAGCTGTAGAAGACTCATGCATTTAGCATTGTCTAGTGTGTCAATCAACACGACGATGGCCACATGTTCAGGAGAGGGTCTACTAGTATTTCCATTACAGTAGCACCTAGAAGCTCCAACCAAGATCAGAGGCCCACTGGGTGGGATGACATACATACACATAGTATAAGACTCCCCTATCATGACATCAATGTTCCCTAATCATCCCGAGGATGTATGAATAAAACAATATATGATTGAGGAGAGTCAAAGTATCACCTGTGGGGGCTTGTGGCCTATGAAAAGGAAGCATTTTGTCCATAATTTTGTCCTTCAATTCTGAGCCAAAAAAAGTGCAGGAGGTTGCCAGAGGCTAGATGGTCTTTTAAGGGGAATCAGGCCCAGCTGTGCCTGTGATCAGAATCAGCTGGGATAAGGTAGTCTTGGGTGGTAATTGGACCCAGCTGAGAGGTTTTCCACAAAGGGCTGACAGAGCTCAATTAAGGCACCTAGAGGGCAGGCTGGGTCCATTTAAAGATGAGTCACAGCTAGGTGGTTACTATAAAAGGAGGAAGTGCAGCATAGAAGGGGGAGAAAGAAAAATAATAATGCTAATGCTGTAATTCCTCTCTGGGCAGCTAGGGAGGGGAAAGCTCCAATGTTGAGCCCTGATAAAAAGGCAGGGCTTGGACCTCCTAGAAAGAATCCCAGGGAGACATTCAACGGAAGTTACGTCTACACTGCATGCTTCTTTCAGGGGCGTGTAGAATACATACTCATACAGCCACCAGCACAAGTATAAACAGCAGCGTAGCCATTGAGGCATGGCTTAAGTGAGTAAAGACATGCCTGAAGAGTGAGAGCATGTATGTGGCTACATACTCTTTACTTTCCCAAGCATACCTCCCCATCTGCACTGCTATTTTTAGCAGTCTAGTGCCCCACTGCCTCCCCACTGCTGGAGCCCTTCCTCACCACAGGGAAAGATGCTTGTTGTGTGTAAAGTCTCTGCCAGCTCCCCACTGCTGAAGCCCTTCCCCATGGCAGGGAAGGACTTCATCAATGGGGAAAGGTTGCCAGCTTCCTTCTCAGCCTTTCCCTGATGCCTCCCCCTGCCAGAGCCTTTCCTTTGTTTGCCGCAGGGAAAGACTCCAACAGCAAGAGGAGGCTCTGGCAGTGGGGAGCTGCTGAAACTTTTCCTCACTGTGTGTCTGCTCCCTGCCAGAGCCTTTTCACTGACAGATGTCGTTACACTCCAGTGGGGATGCGGCAGGCTTTTTTCTGCGTTGTGTAACTGCACACATCCTACACGCTGCTAACAGTGGTGTGCTGTGGAAACACAGTCTTGGGGGAATTTACAAGTGGGAACAGCACTGATGGGAGAGGGCAGCAGGGGCGAGAAAAGTCCAACCCGAAGGTGGACAGCCTTAGAAGCAGATGGGATGGGAGGATCCAGACTAGGGGCAAGATTCCAGAGACGTAACCCCTGAGAGCCAGTGTCCTGCAGAGAATGGACAACTGAGGAGGATGGATTCAAACTTCAAGCCTGGGGAAGTGGCAGAAATTGCTTTTGTTGCATTTTTTATTTCACTTTTGATTTGGTTGAGAGACTCCAGGAAGAAAGCATGGGTCCGCTACTCTGACAGAAGAGGGGAATGGAAAAGAAGCCCTAGAGAAGTGGAGGACTTCACAGTGATGACTAGTGTCATGTGGGACACTGTTTGGGATACTGACCGCTTGGAAGAGTGGGTGGGACACTATAAGTGACCTGGCCAGATGGCTGAGTCATGAGAAGAAGCAAACTAACATAGTGCTGGAACAGCTGTTGGCACGAAATCAGAAGAGCCTGCTACACCATGCCCAGCCACAAGGGTCCAGGCCAGTGGTGAGTCTACTTTTCTACAGATTCTAGATCTTACTTCCATTTTCTCATTTAGGTGCGAGTGATGAATAGAGTTGTTTTTATCATGGGCAGCCTTTAGGAACAGTCATTGAGTGGTTATGGTTTAACAGGGCAAAAGCTGTAACTCTTTATGCCAATTTCAGCCCACTCCATCAAATCCCACAATCATGCCTCCATAACCTCTAAGCTTGATTATAGAAATCCATTGTACTTGGGTATGAAACCAAAATTACTTGAAAAAAATCAACATGTGTAGAATACATCATCTCAGCCATTGACAGCGCTGACAGATGACAAGACCACATCACTCCTAGAGAAATGACTACTATTCTATTATTATATCTATTCTTATTCTCTTATCCTATTCTCTTATCAAATTTCTCAATAGACTGGGCCCTTAGATATTTCCTCTTAATGGCAGGCCTGTGCTTGGTGGACTCTCTTCTACAAGAAGTATGGATGGCCACAAACTTGACCTCCCTCAGGATGAAAAGCAAAGATCCACTTCTTTGCCATAGTTTTCCCATCATGTTAATTTTCCCATCTTAAAGAGACCAAAAAAAGCCACAGTTTCTACACTCAGCCTCTTCTCAGAGTACGGGAGAGAGAAATGAATGGAATTTCTAGGCAGCCATTCCTTTTCTTCTAGAAAGGGTATAGAGTAGAGAACTCAGGTCTGCATACAGACTGATGTTATTTTGTAGGGCATTCAGATACCATGGTGATGAGTGTGGCATAAATAATGAGATTAGACAGAAAGGCAGGCTGATTGATGATAGCATCCACATTCCCACTGAAATCAGCCTCTTGGGATCAGAGACAGTTTCTTCACTGTGGTTGTCTATTTTAATGCTATCCCTGTATTAAAGCTGCTGCATTCTGGCTCCCAACTGCAGTGATTTTTTTTTCTTAAAAAATAACAAAACAAAAAACAAAAACACACACACTAAGGACAGATTTTAAAGGCATTTAGGCACCTAGTGAAATTTTCAAAAATACTTCAGGGCCTGACTCCCATTGATTTTCCAACTGATTTCAGTGCATATGCCAATCTATTAAACCCCTGCTACCACAGTTCCGAGCCTTTCCTGAGATTGACTTTAACAGATTTCCATTATGACCTCTCTACATTATTTGTAAAGTACGTCTCACTCTTAACTTAAGGGGTTGAATCCTGGCCTCATTGACATCAATAGCAAAACTCCCATTGCCTTAAACAAGGTCAGGATTTTACTCAAACTGCTTAGCTATTGACCACAGTTTATGGGGACCTCTATTTTTTCCCCTTTATACACTTTTATCTACCATTAATGCAGTATGCCACTGAATGCCATATATACCATTAAGATCTTTCATTTACAGTCACCTTTATTAGCTTCTACAGGGTAAAATATTTTCTCTTTAACGTTAAGTTTATTTTGAATAATACTAGAACTTCAGAAGTAGGAAGTAATTTTGTAATATCCAAATCCAAATATCCAAAGATTATGAAGCAACTCCTAATTGAACTTTAATTTCTAATGCTACAAAAATATCAATATGAAGAGATTGGCATTTGCAATTTCTCCTTAAAGACGGAGTTTTATTTCTGAGTATACGCTCTGATTTCCTTGCCAAAAAAACCAGTAAGCTACTAGGACAAAATAAAACAAAAATAGCTATCATTTCAGGGCTAAAAGTATTCCATTGAAACATCACCTTAAGTAATTTCTGAAAAAATCCTTCCTATATTCCAGATCAACATTATTCTAAGTTGGTGCTTTCTATAAACTGAAGGCAAATACATTTATTGTAATGGGGGAAAAGGCACAAAGTAGTATGTTTCCGTGTATTCAAATCAATAACCATTTTGCAATTACATCTATTTAGATCCTGACTGATCTAATAAAAATGAGTTATACTGCATGCGCATAACTAAGACACTTCTCTGCACCATATTCATCACTAGACAGCTGTCTGAGTATCAACACATTAAGTTTAGAATGTCTCATTGCCACAAGGAGCAGATTTTATTATGTGAAAAAAACAAATATAATGAAATTCATATTAAATATTTGGAGTTGTTGGTAAGACCTCGTGATATATGGTAGAAGTCAAAGAAAAGACATGAAAGTTTGCAGGTTAAAGTACAAAACAAATCTTGAGTAAGAAATCTTTCATTGTAGCATCACAGGCACCTTACATCACCTAGAGTTGTCTGCATTTCAGCATTCACTTGAGCAATTCCTGTATGGTCTGGAATCCTCCATGTAATTTATAAAGGGGAAGATTTTCAAAGGCATGAATGGGATTTGGGCACCCAACTCCCTTTCGTTTTCAATGGGAAATGGGTGCAGAACTTCTCTTTGTGCCTTTGAAGATTCCCCCGTCCTCCCCCAAAAAACATTAGGCTTAAAGGAACAGTGGAGTAAATTCTGTCCCCACCTCACTGGAGTAGCAGACACTTTGCAGCACACCTTCTGCTGTACAACATTTCAGATCAGAATTTGGAGACAATTACACAGTGTTCAGCTCTGGTGCAGCTCACTGCCTAGCTCCATGCAGTGGGAACTTGGAGGTGAAGTATAGATATATACAGACCCGTAGTGTATTACCAAAGAGTGAGAAGGTCCACACCAATCCAGAGAGAAAAGCTTGAGCACTCCACTCTATTTTAAATATATGTGAGGAGTTGCACTAAAATAGACTGTCTACTGAACCAACCACTCCAGTGCTTTCGCTCTGCACTGTGCCATATGCAAAGCTGTGGCGTAGAGCCCAGAAACTAATCCTACAAGTGATTATTATTGTTTATGGTTTTGCTGTCTACAGTTCAAATTCAGACAAAGCAGCTTTCATTCCCACCAGTGAACTTTGTTTCATTTACATTTTTTTAGAATTGAAACTAATGACAAGCCCCCTTCCTCCTGCAACCCCCCCCCCAAACAAAACAAAACCCCAACACTATCAGCTGCTATTAAAAGAATTTTCCTCTCTGCAAGAAAGATAGTGCAGCTATACCAACAAACTTGGTATGAAATCAATTCTTCACACTGTGCACAAATAAAATAGGAAATATAAATATGAATGTGTACGATTGTAAATGTAGGTTAGAGAAGGATGAAACATTAGCTTAGCTTCATTGTTTTCAAAATCTATTGAAGGTAAGCATGTAATAGCCACAATAACAACTTGTTCCTTCAAAGGAATTATATGAGGCAGCACAAGTACCCCAACACTGAATGCAACCTAAATCACAATGTTACAAATTATTAGCAGCTCCAAACTTGACAGCAGCTTCCCACCCGCCTTACCAGAGTCAGGGCCGGTGCAACCCATTAGGCAACCTAGGCGATCGCCTAGGGTGCTAGCATTTGGGGGGCGGCATTTCGGGTCCTTCGGCGGCGACATTTAGGCAGAGGGAGCTGGGCAGGGGGGCGTGGGGAGGGCCGCCTGCATCAAGTAAGGGGGGGCGGCGGCACGCAGGGGAACTCCCCGCCCCAGTTCACCTCTGCTCCGCCTCCTCCCCTGAGCACGCCGCCCTGCTCTGCTTCTCTCCCTCCCAGGCTTGTGGCACCAAACAGCTGATGGCCCAGAAGTTGTCTGTTGGGTATAACTATATTTTCCAGGTGTTGGTGTGTTTTCGCCAGGTGAGTTTCATTAAACCAATGGGAGTTGCATGGGAAATAACATGTGCAATGCTTTCAAAAATTAAGATGTTAATGTATACTTCCAAAGCATTCATTATTTATCATGAGAAAAGGCAAGGAGGAGCGCTTTGGATTCTAAGAACACATATTCCATAACATCAATTTTTACAAGTTACAACTGCACTGTGGGCTTGAGCTAAAGTCCACTGAAATCACAAGGTGACTTTCCTTTGACTTTAATGGGATTTGAATTAGGTTCCCAAATGACAGCTGCTGCAACCCATTTCACAGTCATATTGCCTTTTCTGAGCAAAAAGCAGTAAGTTTCAATATTCATGAGATTGGACACCACCATTAAATGCCTGATAAACAGTGGTGCCCGAATGCTTGCCAGCATAACCATGGAATGCAATGAAAGGCTGAGAGAATTGCCGTAATCAAAGAGAACATGACAGTGAATAAGACCATTAACATGGGTTTGTTTGGGGGCTGTGTATCTGTGAGATGAGTCTGTATAGGATTGGTGTGTAAAAAGGGCAATAGAGGGAAAGAAGAAATTGAGCATCACAGATCAGCACTTTCATAATCTCCAAGTATAGCCAGGGCCGCCCGGGGGGGGTGGGGGGGCAAGTAGGGCAATTTGCCACAGGCCCCGGGCCCCACAGGGGCCCCCACGAGAATATAGTATTCTATCGTATTGCAACTTTTTTTTAATGGAAGGGGCCTCCGAAATTGCTTTGCCCCAGGCCCCCTGAATCCTCTGGGCGGCCCTGAGTATAGCATCAGAAAGACTAAGAGGAAGAAAGGAAGTGATTTTTAAACCAAACGGAGAAGAAAGAAAGATTACTGGGTGGAAGTGTGTTTTGAGCACTGCAATATTCATACAGGGTGACCAGATGTCCTGATTTTATATGGACAGTCCCGATATTTGGGGCTTTGTCTTATATGGGTGACAATTACCCTCCACTTCCTGTCCCGATTTTTCACCCTTGCTATCTGGTCACCCTAAACCTCACAAGCAGAATCAATGTAACAGCACTTTTGTCAACTACTTTTTGATCTCCAAACAATATTGTTATGTGTCCAATGTTTTGTTGCTTGCTTTTCAATAATTTACTGGTGCTGAAGCTTAGCTGAGGCTCATGAACCTAGTAAACTTGGAGATTCTTTTTATTAGAGATTCCTTACCAGGGGATTGTCTCAAGTTTGAAAAGCTCAAACTTCCAACCATCCAGCTCCTGTCATTAATGCAGAATACACATTCAAAGTTGTAATTATGAAATAAAGCTGAAAAACTTTAAAAGTGTAGTGGGCTACCCCATAAATCTAACATTTTCTTCATGGACTAAAATGGCTTATATCTGAGAATGCTGAAATGGGGGGATGACTAACGGAAGGGAATTGGAAGAATCACGGACGTTACATTGATATTTATTCCAAAGAAAATCCCAATTGTAGCATACAAGTGTTGAAAAATAAATAAATAAAAAGCCACTACTGATGCATATAAGAGAAGGCAATGTATTTAACCCAAAGAAAAGACCACAACAGAGGGTACCACACGCAAATGTATAACTTGCTTGCCATGTAGACTATAACAATAGTATATTGTAAATCACAGTATTTGAGAGAAATAGCATCAGATCTTCATATTTTGAAGATAGATGTTCTTTGACTTAGCAACACCTACAGTAGGTCTCCTGATGTTTGATTTACTTTGGATGTGTATTTGAACAAATGCCTCTAGTATCACTATCTTTTCCTTTCTATTTTAGCAGTTGTGAATAGGCAGAGAAGTTATTCATTCAAAACAAAGTTCTTCTCATATGTGTTTCACTGTTGGAGATATGATAGTGAACAAACTTGCATGTTTACATTGTGATTCATTTTGGACCAGAACTTTACTGGAACCAGCTAGAAATGTAAGTAGGCTTCAAGATATGCCTCAGTGCATCTCAGGTACTGGATAGGCAATAGTTTACAGTTTGATAGAAGCACTAAACATCATTGCTGGATTTTTCCCTAGACAAAGAAGAACCCGTGATTGAAAGAAAAAATGTGTTCTGTGAAGATTAAAATCTTCTTCACAAATCAAGTGTATTAAATGTCTGTACTGTTTGGCAGATTTATGCATCAATTCTGGAATAAAAGTAATACTAATGGCTTCCCAAGATTTTCTCTTACAACTTCTGTGGGTGTGGGCGAATAGTCCATGCAAAAAAACTGAGCTGGCCTTGAAAAGGCTGAACTGAATAAAACTTGAATCATGCAAATTTAGTGGGCCAGCTTCCCATATTTTATATCAATGTAAAGCCAACGTAACTCCTCTTTCTGGATAGTCACATCACAGCTTTCTGATACTTGTGTTGTAGTGTTTCATCACATCATCATCTTATTGCACCATGACCTAAGTTCCTCAACACAAGGAGGAGAGGTATAACCATGCTTCAAAGAGCATTCTGCTCTAATAATCCAGCCATGGGCCTTAGACTAAAGTGAGTTTGGGATTCCAAACATCGAGTCAGCAGCAAACTCATTCCAATTTTATGGGTACATCCAATGCTGATATTCTGTCACTTATCTATAAGCCAACAAAGAATTGGAAGAATTTCCTGTTTGTTGATGTGGAATTAACATTCTGATGCTTATTCCTGATGAGGACATGCAGAATTTGGCACTAGAATTGTAGACATGTTGCATATACTGTTATCACAGATATTGACATGAACTCAGAACTCTGGATTCTTAGCACCTCTGACAACTGAATAAATTATTCAGATATTTAAATAAATAGGTGCCCAGCTTTAGGCAACAAATTTTTGTCTGTTGTTGACAATAATAGCACACAATTGCCCACAAGTAGCGATGAGGTAAATCTTCTAAGTTAATGCAGGCTTACCATGCTCACCTTTCATGCTGTGAAACCTCCTTTTGAGGGGTATTTCAAACAGGGATGTGCAGAGAGGTTCCAGAATCAATACAGAAGTTAAGACCTCCAGGCAGATGGCCTTGGCTTCTGGTGACTCTGTGAGAACTGGGGTTCTTGGTTCCAAATCTCCCACTTATTATCTGGGGAAAGATACCGCTCCTCCCCCAGAATCCCCTTCTAAGGATTTTCTTCCATGGAACAAGCAATTTGGCTCCTTTTGTGTCTTACATATACTGCTTATGGGCCAGGTGCCAGACTTTTAAAGGTATTTCAGTGCCCCAAAGAGTAGATGAGCACTTAGTGGGATGTTTAATAGTGCCATGATGCCTAACTCCCATTGAAATCAGTGGGAGTTAGGCACCTAGAAGTTTTTGAAAATCCCACTAAGTGCTTATATGCATCTTTAGGCACCTAAATACCTTTAAAATTTAAATTCTCAGATGGTATAAATTCATGAATCTCCACTGAGGTTAATGGGGCTGCACCAATTTACACCAGCTAAGAATCAGGCCACATATGTTGAAAAAGAAAATGTCATGGGGCTAATACAGCCTATCAGCTGAATGTACCATGTGGAAAATTAGAAAGAGTATTTTGTCAGAAAATCATTAATAGAAAAAGAGCAAATGCGGAAAAATCTTTTTTAAATTAAGAAATAGTTTCTGCAGCTCTCAAAGATTTGAAACAGATATGTCATAAAGAAATATAGTTTATTTAATAAGCACAATTACCCAATAAAAACAAGTATTTCCCCATTACTAGATAGCACTTTGCAAGTTGCCAGTTTATTTATATATTTAGGCTAATTTATTTATAAGCAAATTGATTCTTACTGAATTTGCCTGTAGGTACTGATCATGGTAATTTCAAACATTAACGTAAAATGGGTTGTAATGCAATGAAAAATAAAATGCCAATAAAATACGTAGTATGGGAATAAAGCTATTAATTATGAATTTAGAGTGCTCTGCAAAGAATTTAGTTACAAATCATAGCTATTTAGTAAACTCCACTTAAACTAAACAAAAGGGAATGAATCTACTATAACAACTCAAATCTTCATAGTGAGACGGACAGATTGCCAAGTGAGTGCAAGGAAATTCTGGCAATACTGTACTACAAAGCAAGTATTTCAAACTAAAGGCTTGTTAGCTTTTGCATAGTGGATTAGATACAATACTTGTGAATATTTCATCTTTTAGCTTTTATTTCTTGTATGAATGGGA
Source organism: Terrapene triunguis (assembly GCF_002925995.2). NCBI lineage: Eukaryota > Metazoa > Chordata > Testudines > Emydidae > Terrapene > Terrapene triunguis. Next base: position 31,749,687 of record NW_020664439.1, on the reverse strand, counting down.
AAAAATGCCACAGTGTTTCCAAGATGTTAAGCCATCATAACCCACTCTAGTAATTTTCATTATTAGAGACTGGGGACATGTGCAATTTAGACATTCTTAAAGTATGTTAATTTCTATTGTCTCAACTTTCTGCTTTAAAATCAGAATGAATGTTGTCCTTCTGCTGATCATTTGGCAGAGTGGAGTTATGAGTGTGCTACAGCTAGTGGCCCAGTCTTGCTTCCCCAGAAATCAAAGGCAAATTTATCATTGAACTCAGTGGGAGCAGGATCAGGTCCTAATTTCTCTGGGTGGAGAATGTGGGTCTTAGCCAGTAGTATTCAGGCATCCCAGCCTTGGACCGATTATACTAGCCTATGTATGAACAAAGAACAAAAAGACAGTCCCTATCCTAAAGAACTTACTGTTTAAGTAAATATCTGTTCTATCTCTGGATTGTAAGGACTCCTATTTTGGTAGTAGCAAAGCCATCTATCCAATAAGAGCGTCCATTGTAAAGGAGAGCCTCCATTGGCCATTGGGAGCTGCACGCTACCCACACGATTGGCTCGGTCCTCTCACACCCCAGCCTGCTAATGATCTCCAGCAATGAAGGCCAGCATTCCTTAAGAAGTATTTGGCACTGCACTGTAGCTGGTGCTGTCTATCATGTAGTTAATCTTCTGTGTGCCTCCTCTTTCATTAGTCTTTCCAAGTCCTCAGTTTGCTAACCCCCAGTTATCTTATACAATTGCTCTGCTTTCTTGTTCTATTGTACTTTAATTTTCTTTCCTCAGTTATGTTCATCTCTCTTTCATCACTTGGCTGCCACAGGTTAACTACTGTATAATTTACTAGGTGACCTTTTATTTTAATATGTATTCCTCATCCCATTATACCTGACTGTCTGAGGCTACCTTAGGCTTCTTGAACCCTTCTGTCTTGTCTTATTTTATTGCTCCGTATGATGTCGTCGATACACATTTTTATCACTAATAAAATAATCTTCTGCCATACAAATTTACTTCCCCTGAAGTTTTATTTATGACAATTTTACATAACATTTGCAATTCCAGACAGGAGACAAGTTGTTCGAGCAGCACAATGGCAAGATGTTGACAGATATTATGCTAATATGAGTAACACTCACAGTGAACAAAAGATACTTGGGTCGGAGGAGAGTAGGTGTTAGAAACAGGGCCTGTTATTGCATCAGGGAGATAAATGGACTTTGGTGACATGACCACATTTTAGGCCACTATTTAGAGAACTCTAAAACTTAAGACTTTTTTTTTAATTAATGAAACCTTTTTACATAAGTGCCAGTACATAAGCGGTCTAGTTAGATGTATCCATGTAAAAACAAGTTTGACTGTGTATGGTTTGTCCACAGTGTGATTAAGTACCTAGGCTCACATCAGAGCATGATGGCAGTTGAGTGACCAAGTAAGGCCAACACTCCTAGTTATATTTTGCCACAGATAGTAATAAAGTTAGCTGCAGTTGTTGTATAGTCTATTCCCTGGCTATTTGGCCTGGCCCGTGGGAGAGGTTTATCTGAGACAGGGGACACACACACACACACACACACACACACACACACACACACACACAGAGCCTTTAGTAAACAGCATCTTGAACCACAGGCATCAATGCCCAGCTCTTTAGATGGAGGCAAATGAGAGAGAGAAAAAAAAGACAGAGATGAGTTGCCAGTACCTAAAGTACATGATTTAGATCATATATACATGGCATTCAAGTTCCAGTGTCTCATTCCCATTACAAAGAATAAAGACAGGGAAACATCAGAGACTAACAGGAATATATGAGAGGCGCCTAAGGTTGGGTGCATCAGACAGTTCTGGTGGGCAGCTTCCTGCAGCTGGCAATGGATCAACTGTTCCAGATGTAGTGTTTTGTTTTTTTTAATCTGTAATTGTGAAGAGTTAACAGGGGAATTGGAAAGTCAGACTCAGTACAGTCATGTCATAGCATTGGTGCATAAGGTTATTACTGCTTGAGGGTTTCTAGTCACAAGATCCTTCCAAAGATGCATATTTCTTCCAAGAATTGTATGCACCTACCTGTGGTCATATGGGAATGTACCCGTGGGGATGCTTCTGCACACATCCATACACCTACAATTGTTGCTGAAGATGTGTTGAAAATCAGATTGTTTAGTACACTGCTGTGTCTATGCAACTCTCTTGCCTTCTAATTTGTGCAAGCAATGGAACTCACTTATAACTACACTTGCTTTCTTTGCCATATTCTCATTCTGACTGAGTGTGCACATCACAGTTCTGAAAATATTGGTGCCTTGATATGAAATCTGAAAAAAATCTTTACATCTGTTTTGGGTGTCAGTGCCTTGGTTCTGCACACAACTGTGTTTGCATAGACCCTGGTCCAGTGAAGAGCTACAGCATGTGCTTAAATTCTTTGCAGGATCCAGCCCATAATGCCCCCTTTCTCACAGTTGCAACCATGACTGAAAATCCAGCACACAAAGTTTTTTTAAAATGTCATTGAGAAGTTAACTTTATGTGGAGAGGAAAAAACTCACAATTTGAAAAATGCGTACAATATTTATCCATGCTTCTACAATAGAGATAGCTTTGTAGGATTAAACAAATGACAGGTTTTGTTTGCAGTTTATATTGTTATAAAAGATTTTTAACACTATCAGGGGGAAAAGGAGATTAGTACTGTCATGGTTTGCTTTTATTTCAGTTATATTTTGGGTGCAGGGGGAGGAGGAGAGGAGATGCTCCCAGACACCCTAGAAGAGTGTTTATCCCCATTTCACATCACTTAATAGTCGATTACAAAGAGCAGGAGACAAGCAATTGACTCTCTTTCTATTCCTAAACATGGTTTGGGATTTTGTAGCATGGACTTCCCCACTACCTCCACTTATTTGGAGGAAATAACTACTTTATAATTATCATTGGGACAAAGGGATCATTTTTATCCTGTGATGTTTTTAAATGAATTATGCTAGAGCTTGAAAGAACTCATGTTTTTTTTTAATTGCATACTGTTTAATCATGTATATCATTTGCTTTCTGCTTCTTTTCATGTAAGCTAGGATAAATTTGAGCAAAATATGGTCTTTATTAGAATAGCATTCTGTTTTTCTGTACTTTCAGGTAACAACAATAATGTCTAGTTTGAATGAAGGTACAGTGAAAGATTTAATTTACCTTGCTGTCTTGAGGTTGGTTTTAATGTTGCTTTGTGATTTGTTAACTTATTTTATTTATCATATACACTCTGGGTTTTCCCCCCCTATGGATCCTAATAATCTTTGTGAAGACATGGTTCAACTCTTCTAATTGGTCATAGGCCATGGGCTACTAGATGGGCTTATAGTTATCACAGGTACCTCCACCTAGCTATGATCATCTATGAGCATTCCTTTCTTGATGAACTGTTGTCCGGGAAAGTGTTTTTTTTCCCCTTCAAAATCTCATTCCAAACTGAAGACTTTACTCAGTCCACTGAGTACTCCAACAGTAATCCTGTTGAAGTAAATTGGAGTGTTGCCTAAATCAGTACTAAGAATAGACTTCAAGAGTCCATCCTACATAGGGTGACCAGATAGCAACTGTGAAAAAACAGGACGGGGGTGGGGGATAATAGGAGCCTATATAAGAAAAAGTCCCCCAAAACGGGACTGTCCCTTTAAAAATCTGGTCACCCTAACCCTACATCACTATTTACCCATATTGGCAATGCCATGTTCTGCATTGCACTTCAGAGAGCAGCACTGATTTTTAAGAGGTAAATGGACACTAAGTAGATATCAGCACATCTAGCAGAAAAGCCAGAAAGCCAGATGAAATTGTATCTACCATACCATATCTATTATCCCTTCACTTTAAAAGGGATTCACTTTTGAACTGTATTACAAAGTTGTTTGAATCGACTCATTGATTGGGTTGCTAAAAAATATGATTATAAGCATCAGGGAGCTGTTAACCTGCTGTTATCATACAGACATTCTTGTATACACAAGAATTCTCTGTTATGTAGATTTAATAGAAACAACTCATTCATTATTTTCAAAGAAATACATTCCTTCATGATCATAAAAGAAATGCATGGAGGATAACTGAGACAGAATTCTAGATATGCTATAAGAAGAAAGTAATGTGGACTTGCCACTCAGTGAAGCCAGGCTGCTAGCAGGATTTCTCCCAGGGGAGAACCAATGCAGCTTGCATCACATCAAAGGAGCTCTTTTCTTGAGAGAAAGCACTATCATGGGCCTGTACAACTCTTTCTATTGACTTTTGAATCATGCCTAAGTGAAGGTAAGTGTCCTGGAGAAGCAGGACTGCAGACCTGAACTTGAATGTATAAGACAGACTCTCAAAAGAAATAGTGGGCTCGTTAGAGTGGGAAAACATATGGGACTGCTCATGGGTAAGCCGAATAAGTGAAAGGGGGAAGTATCTGTATGGAGGAGATCAGGCCACCAGCAGCCTCTACACTATGATTTTGATGTCTTTGAAAGGAGGTAGGAAATTTGGCCACCAGAATCCCCCCTTAATATAGCTGGTTGATGCACATAACCTGATGTGCATCTTGTATATGTTTGTACCTATCTTTGTGATTTTGTGCCATCTTTCTTCTTTGTCATGAGAATGAGACATTGAAACTTTTGTGCTTGTGTGTATATTTGTTCATAGGTATAGAGGTGCTTTCAGTAACTCAGAGAGCTTTTTCAATGCTCCTCCCCCCCCTCCATTCTAATCAGTACAGCCCCGAAGCTCAGACTTCTTGTTCCGAATTAGTGGTTTGAAACTTTAGAATCAACCGTATCTCAAACTTGAAACAAAACTGTTTAAATCTGAAAATGTTTAGATGACTATTTTTTACATTATTTTCAATCTTCTGCTATTTCCAAATGTCCTCCAGTTCCCCTGTGTCTGGTGCTAGAATATCATCAGAAAGGCAATTTAATAGTGTTTCTGATCCAAATGGGAGCAGGTTTTGTTGCGGTTCAAACATAGGCAACAGGTAGTTGAGTTCTGAGGCTTTTGCTTCTTCTATTACAAGGAATTTATAATAAAATTATACTTACCTTGAATATGGGAGGCTTGAACAACCTTAAAGAAAGAGTTTTAAACTTTTTACAAGACCAGTATAAGACACCTTTGTAACAGGAAGGATTTATCCTCCATTTATCAGGAATAGAACATGAGAAATTGAAAATGGGTTGTATAGGATAAATGTGTTTCTCATGCAATTAAAAAAATAATAAAACGTGCCTATTTTAAAAATCCCAAACCTTTTGACATTAATCCATCATTATCTATGTTTACTGTAATAAAACATATTATGCTTAGTAAAACAAATACAATCCAGTTGTAAGTAATAGAATGAACTAACTATATGTTGAAGAATCTTTCCACTAATTTAAAGTATAAAATAATATATGAAAAAACGTTGTCCCTTGAAAAGCCTTGCTTCACTAAGCACAAGGGTATATCCATTATTTACATGGGAAATATATTTTTACATTTCACTTGAACAATATTCATCCTTAAGACTTACTAAGGGTATGTCTACACTACGAGAGTAGTTCGATTTTAGTTAAATCGAATATGTGCAATCGATATTAGAAAGTCGAACGTATGTGTCTACACTAAGGACAGTAATTCGACTTTGTCAGTCCACACTACCAGGGAAAGCGTCGACATTGGAAGCAGTGCACTGTGGGCAGCTATCCCACAGTTCCCGCAGTCCTCGCCGCCCATTGGAATTCTGGGTCGATCCGCCAATGCCTTCTGGGTAAAAAAATGTGGCGAGGGTGCTTTTGGGTAACTGTCGTCATCCGTCAGTCACTACCGCCCTCCCTCCCTCCCTCCCTGAAAGCGCCGGCGGGAAATCAGTTCGCGCACTTTTTGATCAGTGACAGCGCGGACGCCACAGCACTGCGATCATGGATCACGCTGCGACCATCGCTGCAGTTGTGGCCGTTCTCAACACCTCGCAGCTTATCATACACCTTTCCCTGAGGCAGATGCAGAGAAATCAGGCGAGGAGGCTACGGCACCGCCGTGAGGGCCTGAAGTCGGAGAGTAGCACAGAGCTGTCAGAAACCATGAGCCCCAGCGCCCAGGACATCACTGTGGCAATGGGGCATGTGGATTTTGTTGAACGGCGATTCTGGGCCCGGGAAACAAGCACGGACTGGTGGGACCGCATAGTGCTTCAGGTCTGGGATGAATCCCAGTGGCTGCGAAACTTTCGCATGCGGAAGGGGACTTTCCTCGAACTTTGTGAGTTGCTGTCCCCTGCCCTGAAGCGCAAGGACACCCGCATGCGAGCAGCCCTGACTGTCCAGAAGCGAGTGGCCATAGCCCTCTGGAAGCTTGCAACGCCGGACAGCTACCGGTCAGTCGCGAACCACTTTGGCGTGGGCAAATCTACCGTGGGAGTTGTTGTCCTGCAAGTAGCCAAGGCAATCGTCAAGGTACTGCTGTCAAAGGTAGTGACCCTGGGAAACGTGCAGGCCATCATAGATGGCTTCGCTGCGATGGGATTCCCAAACTGCGGTGGGGCTATAGATAGGACTCACATCCCTATCCTGGGACCGGGCCACCAGGCCAGCCAGTACATCAATAGAAAGGGCTACTTTTCAATGGTGCTGCAAGCACTGGTGGACCATCGGGGACGGTTTACAAACATCTACGTCGGATGGCCGGGCAAGGTTCATGACGCTCGCGTGTTCAGGAACTCTGGTCTGTTTAGACGGCTGCAGGAAGGTATTTACTTCCCGGACCACAAGATAACTGTTGGGGATGTGGAGATGCCTACAGTGATCCTCGGGGACCCAGCCTACCCGCTAATGCCCTGGCTCATGAAGCCCTATACTGGGGCCCTGGACACTGCACAAGAACTCTTCAACTACCGCCTGAGCAAGTGCAGAATGGTGGTGGAGTGTGCTTTTGGCCGTCTCAAGGGGAGATGGAGAAGCTTACTGACTCGCTGTGATCTCAGCGAAACCAATATCCCCATCGTTATTGCAGCTTGCTGTGTGCTCCACAATCTCTGTGAGAGCAAGGGGGAGACCTTTATGGCGGGGTGGGAGGTTGAGGCAAATAGCCTGGCTGCTGATTACGCCCAGCCAGACAGCCGGGCGATTAGAAGAGCCCAGCGGGACGCGCTGTGCATCCGGGAGGCTTTGAAAGCCAGTTTCAAGGCTGAGCAGGGTACCCAGTGACTTTTAAGTTTGTGGACACAGAAGCTGAACTTGCCCCCGTTTCTTTACCCAGTTGCCGTCGACTATCCTCTCCAGTTACATACCCCCTTCACCCCCTTCCCAAAAAATAAAATCTGTTCTGTTTTGTTAATGGACACCGTTGTCTTAATTACTGTTTTCGCGGGAATGTTTTAAACCTGGGACGCAGACTGTGGCGGGGGGCGGGTTTAGTGTTGTGATGCAAATGATGCTTCTAAACTCCAGGAATGACAGGCTCCGCGGTGGTGGACTGGTTGTTTCAACGGAGCCTGCCAGCCCTCCTGGCCGGGACTGCGTGTATGTGTCGGCTATGTGACTGTCTTGCAGGGGGAGGAGGGTTACAGATCCCCTGCTGCGCGGCTCTGTGATCCAGGGTAAGGAACGCTGCATAAGATCTGTAACTGCCCTCCCCCGCCACCAAGTCACAGAGCAACACCACCCCCCCCACCACACAGAACATGAAAACCACCTCCCAGACTGACCAGGATAACTAGTCACTGCACTGTATATGTGCCCTGCTGCTGGACCTGCCCCCTGCTAAAGGTGACTGTCCTGTCCAATTACCAAGCCCCTTCCCCCCCCTTCAGACAGACTCTCCTCCAAAAGAAGAGGATGGAAACAGTAATGAACAGAAACGTATTCTTTATTAACAACCGCACATGGAACGGGGGGGTGAAACTTGGACGGGGTCTTGTGTGAGGCGGGTAGGAAAGGACTTTTCAAATTTTGGGGAATGAGAGCCTTCTAGTGGTAGAGCAGTCCGCAGGGGTGAAGTGAAATTTTTCACGGCCCCTTCCGCCCCTCCGTGTTTGGACTTTGGGTGAGGGGGGTATGGGACTTGGTGGCGGGGCAGGGCAGTTAGAGAGAGACTGCAGCGGGGCTCTCTCCTCCTGCCTCCGGTCCTGCAGAACATCCACAAGGCGGCAGAGCGTGTCCGTTTGCTCCCTCATTAGTCCAAGCAGCGTTTGAGTAGCCTGCCAGTCCTCCTGTCGCCACCTCTCCTCCCGTTCAATGTTTGCCTGGTGCATTTGGGACAAGTTCTCCCTCCACTGTGTCTGCTGGGCTGCCTGTGCTCGGGAGCATCCCATTAGTTCAGCAAACATGTCTTCCCGTGTCCTCTTCTTCCTCCTCCTAATGTGTGCTAGCCTCTGGGCAGATGTGGCTGTGGGAATTGGAAAAAGGGAGTGAATTCCTGAGACAGATCAATGTATCTGTGAACAGAGAACATAGTCTTTCAACAAGACCATGCAGAGCACCTATCACACGCGCACTGAGGACAAGGTCGAATTTTCGGCCCTCGCCTACAGTGCCTGCGGTCTTGCTGTGGCGAGCTGAGGAGCAGGGCAGGACACCGGACTTTGTCTAGCTGTCAAACATGGTAAGCCGTAGACTTGTGGCTGCTTAAAACTTTAAGAGTGGCACTGGCCTCCTTTCGCATAGAAAGCAATGCGAGTCTCTGCTGGCAGCAATCCTGCAAGCATGAACTCTGGCCCTGTCCCACCCCCTCGCGGCTGTAAACCGCGTGGCTGTAAACCGGCGGTTGCAGTTCTGTAAAGGGACGGGCAAGCAGTCCCAATACTAACTTTCCCCTACCTAATTCACAGCAGGGAGTCATGCCAGACATCACCCTCCTGAAGGTCTCGGAGAGCCAGAAGGAGCAGATGCTTCGTGACAGCCTGCAGAAACCGGGGCCATTTGCTGCAATGCTCTGCAAGGCCATGATCCCCAAGTACCTGCTGGCGCTGTGGCAGGGAAACGTCTCATACCACGGGGGGCCTAATAAGCTCTCCCTGCCCAGGAACCTGCTCATGAGGCTTGAAAAACACCTGCAGGAGGCCTATGAGGAGTTCTCCCCGGAGGATGTCGCCTCTATCCCCGGATACATTGACCAGTTTTTGGGTTAGGTGCCCTTGGAGGGACAAAAGAGTGCAGCGTTTTGGGCAGTATAATCATGAAGCGGACATTGTGAAATTTTTTGAAAATAGACTATATATTGAAGTGCCCAAAGACAGACTAATCATGATACACTTTGCACAGATTCCCGTTTTGTTGGACTTTCCTGTTTACATGTTTTAAAGCACTTTACCTATTGTTAATATTTTAAATATGCCAGTTATGTTATAAATAAATGTTTAGATATTTAAAACACTTACTGCTTGATCCTTCCCCTGAATCTGTGTCTGGGATAACGGCTGGGGAGGGTTGGTAGGGGATCTCTGTGAGGGTGATGAAGAGCTCCTGGCTGTCGGGCAAATCAGCGTTGTAAGCGCTGTCGACTGCCTCGTCCTCCTCATCTCCTTCCTCCTCTTCCCCGTCCGCTGAGGAACCGGCCGCGGACAATATCCCATCCTCCGAGTCCACGGTCAGGGGTGGGGTAGTGGTGGCGGCCGCACCTAGGATGGAATGCAGTGCCTCGTAGAAACGGGATGTGTGGGGCTGGGATCCGGAGAGTCCGTTTGCCTCTTTGGTCTTCTGGTAGCCTTGTCTCAGCTCCTTGATTTTCACGCGGCACTGCGTTGCATCCCGGCTGTATCCTCTCTCTGCCATGGCTTTAGAGATCTTCTCATAGGTCTTTCCATTCCGTCTTTTGGAGCGCAGCTCGGAAAGCACGGACTCATCTCCCCACACAGCGATGAGATCCAAGACTTCCCGATCAGTCCATGCTGGGGCCCTCTTTCTAGTCTGAGATTGCACGGCCATCTCTGCTGGAGAGCTCTGCATCGTTGCCACTGCTGCTGAGCTCGCCACGGTGTCAAAACAGAAACTGCGATTCAAACTGCCCAGACAGGAAAAGGAATTCAAATTTTCCCGGGGTGTGGCTGATCAGAGCATCCGAGCTCGGACTGCTGTCCAGAGCGTCAACAGAGTGGTGCACTGTGGGATAGCTCCCGGAGCTATTAGCGTCGAATTCCATCCACACCTAGCCTAATTCGACATGGCCATGTCGAATGTAGCGCTACTCCTCTCATTGGGGAGGATTACAGAAATCGATTTAAAGAGAGCTCTATGTCGAACTAAATAGCTTCGTGGTGTGGACTGGTGCAGGGTTAATTCGATATAACGGCGCTAAATTCGACATAAAAGCCTAGTGTAGACCAGGCCTAAGAGTTGTACAGAAACTGCTTTTCAATTGACTCTTAAGCCACTTTATAAAGAAACCACTTTTATTAATGTTTCAGAATAGTCATCATAGCTCTGATTACACCAGTTCTCTCCTTGTGTCTTTGCACAAAATTTTGAAATATTTGTTTGACAAACTTACCATTCTGAGATACCTTTAAATACCATATAACGTTAACTTTTAAGTATATTTAGATGGTAAGCTCTTTGGAGCAGGCACACTTTTTTTCATCTTATCTGACATAAAAAATGAGTACACTTTTAGATACTATAAATAAATAATTTACTTTTGAATATTAATGATCCCTCCTATGTTAGAAGGGATTAGTTTTATGTAATTACATTTGACGTACATGTTTTATTGAGTTTACTTTGGAATAAGTTTCTTAATGCACTATTGACTCTCATTTGATTTATCATGGTTATTTTCAAATCCACCAGACCAGCCAGAAAGATGACCCACTAACTTCAATAGGACTAGCCATGTATTTAAAGTAATGCATATGCTTCATGATTTACTGGATCAGGGCATAAGGGAGGGGAGAATCAGGCCTATATACTATAGTGACACAGAGTGGTCAGCCACGAGGTATTGTCTCATACAAGACATGTAACATTTCACAAATACATATAAATCCCATATATCAGCCCTCCCCACCGTCAAAAAATCTATTTACCAGTACCCAGCAAATTATAGCCAAAATATATGTATACCTAAATGCCAATTTATATTGTATCACTTCTGCTCTATTTACACTACATCATGTACAACAGTTTTTTTTTTTTATTTTGAGTAGTTGGAAAGAGTCAGCAGGATTGGAGGGACCTCAAGAGGTCATCTACTCCAGTCCTCTGAATGCCAGGCAGGACTAAGTATTATCGAGACCACTCTTGACAGGTGTTTGTCTAACCTGCTCTTAAAAATCTCCAATGATGGAGATTCCACAACCTCCCTAGACAATTTATTCCGGTTCTTAACCACCCTGACAGTTAGGAAGTTTTTCCTAGTGTCCAACCAAAACCTCCCTTGCTTCTTGTCCTATCCTCAGAGGTTAAGGAGAACAATTTTTCCCTTCCTCTTTGCAGCAACCTTTTATGTACTTGAAAACTGTTATGTCTTCCCCCTCCCCTTGCAGTCTTCTGCTCTCCAGACTAAAGAAACCCAATTTTTTTTTCAATCTTCCCTCATAGGTCATGTTTTCTAGACCTTTAATCGTTTTTGTTGCTCTTCTCTGGACTTTGTCCAATTTTTCCACTTCTTTCCTAAAATATTGTGTCCACATCTAGGTGCCATACTCCAGTTAAGACCATATCAGTGTGGAGTAGAGAAGAATTACTTCTTGTGTCTTCTTTACAACACGTCTACTAATACATCCAAGAATGATTTTTGCCTCTTTTTTGGGGGGGAGGGGGCAACAGTGTTACACTGTTGACTCATTTAGCTTGTGGTCCACTATGACCCCCCCCAGATCCCTTTCTGCAGTACTCCTTCCTAGGCAGTCATTTCCCATTCTGTGTGTGTGTGTGCGCGCGCGCGCGGGCGCAACTGTATGTTCTTTCCTAAGTGGAGTACTTTGCATTTGTCCTTATTGAATTTCATCTTATTTACTGCAGACTATTTCTCCAGTTTGTCCTGATCATTTTGAATTTTAATCCTATCCTCCAAAGCACTTGCAACCCTTCCCAGCTTGGTATCATCTGCAAACTTTATAAGTGTACTCTGTATGCCATAATCATTGGTGAAGATATTGAACAGAATGAGATCCAGAACTGATCCCTGCAGGACCCCTCTTGATATGCCCTTCCAGCATGACTGTGAACCACTGATAACATCTCTCTGTGAATGGTTTTCCACCAGTTATGAACCCACCTTATAGTAGCTCTATCTAGGTTATATTTCCCTCGAGAAGCTTTACTGTACTTTCTTAGTGAAAAGGTTAAACTTGCTACTAAATTACTCCAGGATAATCATAATAGTCCAAAATACATTACTTCTGTCTGACAGAAGGATAATTTAATTAAAAGACAATTTCGCAAAGATTTTCAGTTCAAGATTTCATTCTACTCCTTCTTCCCAGGTATTTTTCCCCTTCTCAAAGCCTGTTGATTTGTTTCCTTTCCTTCTTGTGTTTTCTCTTCACTCGCACTATGGCATAGTGGCGCAGAATGATCAGGAAATAATATTTGGGCTAATGCTAAGCAGTCATATTTCATGGCATTATTTCTAGCCCAAGACATGCATCAGACAGCTTTCCGAAGCAGCAGATATGTCAGGTTATTTGATTTAACTGTGATTATTTTGCTGGTAGACAGAGTTACTCAGGTGCACCAAATATTTCATACTTCACTCCTAACACTTATCAGTTGTTAGAATCTCTGCCAAAAGTTTACACAATAAACACATCACTAGCTATGCCCATACTATCTTAGTTGGAAATGTGTTTGCACCTATTCACTCTGACCTCTTTTTCATCCACTAATACATCACTCAAAACCAAATCATTTCCTCACAACTATCTAGAATGGCTCAGTTTACATATCAAAGATACTGTTAGCTGTTTTGAACTTAGGGCTCGTCTACATAGCAAGCTAGTGTGTGGCAAGCCAAGGTGTGAATCTACAGCACGCTAGCTTTCCACACCCTAACTCACCATGTGGATCCTCCTACAGAGCACTGAATGTTGCATAGTACACTTTGACAATTGTAGCGCATTGTAGCAGGATCCTTACAACGAGTTAGTGTGAGGCAAGCTAGTGCACTGTAGATTCACAGCATGGTTTGCTATGTGCTAACTTGCTGTAGGAACCTGTAGAGGGTAACTGTGTATCCTGTATCAGAGGGGTAGCTGTGTTAGTCTGGATCTGTAAAAAGCAACAAAGAGTCCTGTGGCACCTTATAGACTAACAGATGTATTGGAGCATAAGCTTTCGTGGGTGACGCATTTGCGTCTGACGAAGTGGGTATTCACCCACAAAAGCTTATGCTACAATACGTCTGTTAGTCTATAAGGTGCCACAGGACTCTGTCCTGCTGCATCTTCAGTGCCAGCAACTGTGCTATTTTGGACTGCTCAGATGGTGTTACCATGGGACCACAGTAGTGCCCTTTTTTATTGCACTGTATACTATTTTCCCCATAAAACTTATCTAGGTACACTTAGAAAATGAATAATTTTGGACGGAATATTACCCTTTGCAGAGAACCTCTAGAAATAGGGTGACCAGATGTCCTGATTTTATAGGGACATTCCCAATATTTGTAGCTTTGCCTATTACCCCCTTACTCCCTGTCCCGATTTTTCACACTTGCTGTCTGGTCACCCTATCTAGAAATCTTATAAGTTACATGGTATTTTTATTCCTCTGGACTGAGAAATCAAGGAAATATCCACAGTGAATGCTTGTGTACACTATTAAATCTAATTCCATTTATTTATTTCTCCTTTTGTAGTTAAATCTTTTTAAGGGATCCAATCACACCCCCTTCAGAGAAAGTGGAAAAAGTCCCATTGATTTCAATGGGAGTTGGAAAAGGTCCTAAAGCAACAGCAAGTCTATGGATTCTCTCATTTGTACTCTATTCAGCTGTCTTATAGAGCAGCATCTGCTCTTCCTATAGATTTCTGCACTGATAAGGAATTGGGGGAAAAAATAAGTTCTCCCTTACACCTCTATTAAAATATCTGTAGTCTTTAAGCTTTAGGAATTTGCAACAAAAATATATTTTACTTACCAGAATTACTAAATATGCAGTGGCAATTTAGGACATTATACTTCAAAGAAAATAGCACCCTCAAAATTTTCTAGATGAAATTGTAATACTCCTTTACACATGCTAAAGTACAGGTACAAACTATTATTTCCTGCAACAATGAAACAATAAGCCAGGAGAAAATGTTCTAAGGAAAACTCTGATGCAAGCATCTCAAATGTTCATTTTCATTTGAATGTAGATAATTCTTGCTTGTTTAAAGAAAGAATATAAATGTCACTCCACTGAGAATTTATTTCTGATCTCTGGTATAATTTAACTATAAGTCTTAATCAAGGAGGATTATTATAGCAAATAGAATGGGGTAGGGGTTGTGATATGTCTAACCTTCAGTGTTTAATGCCATGTCTAAAAATATGATTAGATTTGAAAGCATGGAAACTGATAAGCCACTGCCTTTAATGTCTCAATTTTTCATAATATACATAAACTTAAGTAGAGACCACTTTGTAATCAAGATTGATACTTCCTTGCAAATACCATATTGATCAGCACAGTGAATGAGTGCTAAAGAAAACATTTCCTAAACATGAGGCATAACCTTAAAACTCCACATTTCAACAAGCAGTGAAGGAGGAGGCAGAGGTAGGGTCCCCAAATTATATTACTCATAATAACGAATACAATTAATAGAGTACTAATCGCAAGAAATAATGCTAAGAATACCTTGCACTTAAATTTTATTATGAGGTCTCAAAGTGCTAATTACATTGTATGTATTAATTCTCACAAAACCCTATAATTATTTTCCTTATATTGTAGGGGGGAATCTGAGGCAGAAAAAGATTATTTAAGCTCCAAATTGTCCACTAATTTGGGGTATCTCCATTTTTGTGTGCACCGCTTGAGACGACTACTGGTTTCCAAAATGTAGATATTGTGCATAAACTTTGTGTCTCATTTTCCCTACACATCTGGGAACAAATGGGAATAATACGGTCTTACTTTAGTTTTTAGGAAATGCTTTCAAATTCTCCAGAAGAATAAGTGTACATTATCAGTTTTATGTTATTCAGAATAAAGCCAGATACATGACTAAGTATTATTGTTAAGGAGAAAAAACAAGTGGATCTTCGATCTCATCAACCTTCACATAGTTCTATACCTTCTTTCATTTTCATCCAACTTTTTATTTACCTTCCCTTCTTTTTTCTTTTCCTCTTCCTATACAACCTTTATTTCTCCTTTGGTGCTCTGAATACAGTAGGCACTGAAAACCTTTATATAAAAATAAATAAAGGAAGAATATTTCATTCTTCAGGCATGCAACTGTGCTACACAAAGCCTCATTATGGCCCTTTTGATCTACCACACATTAAGAAATAGAGACTTATCAAAAATGTTTGGCTGCTTGTTATACAAGCTATGTTTGTACTCTATTAAATGATGGTAAGTGTGCTTTGTGGTTTTCCAATTATTTAGACTAAAGTACAAATATGTGCTGTTAATTGGTTAATTATCCTTCGTAAACAGCAAAGTTGGCTTTCAGAGATGTTTGCTGCTTTTTAAATGCTCTGATCTTTTAGAAAATCTTATTTTGTTTGGATTGCAATTTTTTTTATGTTCCATAACTAAACATGCTTTTGTAATTAACAAACAATGTTAAAGAACAAGAGTGATAAATTGGAACTGTGGAGTCATGAAAGTTGCATTGATTAAACCTTGAAAAAATATGTAAAAATAAGAGTGATTTAAACCTTGAAGAGCATGTATATTTAAAGTAAAACAAGCACTTAAGATGAGGATTGGCTAATGTAGTTTGGGAAAGCTTATTCTTGTTACCCTTTCATGTGCTATGAACTGTTGCTCTGCACCAACAAACAGTTGCCGTGTTTCACCCAAGAGATGGTTGCACTTCATTAATGAGAAAAGTGCTTGTTGAAACTCTCCAGTTCCACTGGCAAAGGAAGCTTACTGGGCTGAATCTTGGGTGGGTGGCAAAGGAGGGGAAAGCAATAGCACTATCGCAAGCAAAGCCCCTTCCCCCATCTCCTATAAATGAGCTTTCCTCAACCTGAGCAATGCCGCAATAACAACCTTGCACCTGATTATTTTTTTTTAAACCTTTCATCTTCAGGTTGACCTTCTCCCCCATAATAAATCAGCTAAACACAGAGCCAGTTTGCTTGACTTCTAGAGCTATAGATGTTGTCTACTGTATCGAGACCATAGTAATGGGGGGGAGGGGGTGGCACACGGGAAAGGAGACTTCAACTGTTTGAAGGCCTGGCTGGCTTCGTTCAGATAAACATCCCAACATATGAATGCTTATCCTAACCTCAGTGAGAATAAGCTGGAGATCTGGCAAAAACAGGTTGTCTCCACAAATTTATCAGCAGGTTTGAGTAATCCAGAAAAATATCATTTCTCATGGGATTTCTACATCTAGTCCAAAAGGAAAGTAGGAAATGCAGAAGCAGTCAAAAATAACATTTTCATAATCTCCCCATTTTAGGTGCCCTCTCCTAGGCAGTTACTTCAATATTTAGATGGGAAGAGCCAAGGAACTGTGTCAGAGGGGCACAAGGCCTTGCCTTTTGGCCAGTTTTCCGGGTCTCTAATCAGAGATCCCTCCTACAAAAGTCTTACTTAAAGTTCTTCAAGACTCAAAACACAGAGATATAAATATCTCCTTCTCCCAGAGCGTAGTCTCCCATCTGACCTATGGCCCCAAAGATGTGGCTAGAGCAACACCCAACACATTGCTCTTCCAAACACTGCTATTTAGGGCACTGCTCTAGTCATAGGTCTATGGCCACAGGTCAAATGGAGACTTCACAGGGGTTACCCAAAGAGAGAGACTGAGCAGGATCCAGAGGGAACCAGCAGTAGAGAAGGGAACCAGAGGGATGGAGGGACAGACTCAAGAGGAAAACAGGGGAAGTGCTGTTGGGGATGAGGGAAACTTGAAGGGGAAGGCATTGAAAGCAGGGGAATGAGGGAAAATTCAAGGGAGGAATTATGGATTTGGTAAGGTGTAAGAGCAGAGAATTAATGGATGGGGAGCAAGAGGACCAAACTAATGGATTTGACTGTGGAAATTTGTGCAAATGAACAATGCAAATGTTGCAATTATGCAAATTGGGGTATAGTGGGGCAGTCACCCCGCTCCGGTTAGGAAAGGGTTAAAAGCAGCCAAGGGAGGTTGGTTGGGGAGTCAGCCATAGATGTGGTTGCACCCAATTAGGGCACAGCTGGCCCTGATAAAAGGGCAGGATGAGGGAGTGAGAGAAGATTCTTACTCCAGTTGAGGAGCAGAGAGGACCAGACTGCTGGAGAGAGCAAGCAGGGTTCCTGAGGCAGAGCAGGGCAGGGGAAAGGCAGGCCGAGCTGAGGAGCTCTGGCCTGGTGAGTCCCCAGGTTGAGGCCTTGCTAAAGGCCAGGGGAGGTACTAGGGCTGCAGGGAGGCAGCTGGGACTGGAAAGGCAGCAGGTCCAAACCCCCTTGCTGATGATGAGTGGCCACTTCAGACTGCAGTTTGCCCCTGAGGGAAGGGGCTAGATGAAGACTGGCAGTGGGTCACTGAGGCAAGGTGGGCTTGGGGGATTGGGGTTCCCCAGGGAGGGGAGACCTAGAGTGCAGGGACATTGCTGTGTGGCAGCACCCCAAGGTAAGGGGCACTGGGGTCCGGGAGGGACGCAGGGCCTGAAGTGCCATAAGTGGTGGAGATCAGGAGAAAGCAGACACCAGTAGGAAGCAGACACCAGTAGGAAGACACCGGCCTGCAGGAGACGCTCCAAGGCTGGAACTGAGCTAATTCCCAGACAACCAGCAGGAAGCGCCGCTGTGGTGAATGTCCACCGTGCTACATGGGGCATTGCCTCATTTGCAATAAAGACTGCAGATTTACAGCCATAAGGTATTGCTGCCAAACTCAAGAGTAGTTTCAGATTCTGTTCACTTCCAATTTTGGAAGACGGTTCAGATACAGTGTTTCTTAAACCAGTTTACCCATCACTTACAATAATGAAGATACTCAAATATACAGTTCACACTACATTATAAACTACCCATGTATCACCAGGACTACAGATAAAAAGGATACAGGCAGGGATACAGGTCAGAGATATCATAGGTATGCTGAATTTCCCAATGCTGTTATTTTCAAGCCATGAGTCAAGTCCTTCCACATGATTGTTGATTTATGTTTTAAAATAGCTGAGCAACCAAATTCAAATGAGAGTCTTACAATAAAATAATGAATGGAGTAGGGCAGAAAAGCACTGAGAAGTGTCTCAAAAAGCAGAAGTAGCTTTGTAGACCAGATACAATGAAATTGGCTCCATGGTTGAATGCATAGAGTTTTGCCAGGCCTCACAAAGCTCAGTTACTGGCATTCTTTTTGTTCAGGCAGAAAAGGGAAGAGACAACAATTTTTTTTCCCTCGGTTAAATTCTTTCCAGAAAATACATCCATAGTGACAAAGTATATGTTCTTTTAAGTAGTAAAAATGTACTCGTAACAAATGATAACTTCTGATACGTACCAAATTCTGTTAATTTAACCTGAAGCAAAAAGGATTTATAATAGACAATCAGCATATTCATAAAAAAAGAAACTGGTGTACTTTTCAGATAACCTTAAATGTCACCAAACTGCTCAGTAAAGCTACTGTGTTTTGAAATAAAAGTCTTAGTGTAAGTCTTTCTGTGGAACTGATATTAATTGGGAGGGTTTTCTTCCCTATGATGTGGATCTTGGTAATGCAATGACTGAACATTTGCTTAATCCTCATAATTCCACTATAATTATTCAAGAAATTTCTATTACTATTGTTCTAGTGGGCTTCATACTAATGATTTGATTGCAGGGCTTTTTGGTTAATAGGATGGGACCAGAATGCATCAAAACCAATAGAATCAAAATAGTGCAGTAACAGAACCATTAACATGAAACAAGGAACGATCCATCTGTTTAACACATTAGTCCTTTGAATTTAGAAAATGAAGCTATGTGACTGAATTAAAGATTAGGTTAGGATAGTCATAAAGTCCTTAAAAATTCTAGAACATTAACTCCTGGTAAAACGCTTCTGTCAAGCATGACAGACATTTGAAATCAGGCAGAAATCCCAGAATAAATTGGTAACTGTACAATGTGCTTCTCAACCTCTCAGACAGCTAATGGCTGACCTTTGAATCATGTTGCAAATTACTAGAAATATTTAACAGTCACTTTTATGGCACACTTACAGATAGCTTATCTCCAGTAAAGATTTATGTTCTGTATACAAGAAATTCTCTAAACTTTACTCATAAAAAGTGGAAAGTAGATATATGTAACATCTATGGTTTTTTAAATCAATAATGTCTCTTCTCATGTTGATAAATAGTACACTCATTGTTCCACCCAAGGGTAAGCATAAAAAGAACAATACAGTTGAGTCACTGGAAAACAGGAGGCATTTTGCTTCAACACCCATATTAAAATTGGAATTCCGTCATTGCTTTTGCTAGTATTCACACCATGTGTTTTTGTCACCTATATTCATTATTGCAATATACTAATACTAGCACAAGCATAGAAGGCAATGAGATTTGGAGGCTGTTCAAAATGGGGTGGGGGAGGGGGATCCACCTATCATCCCAAACGTGAACAAGCCAAACTGTAATTATTATGACATCTACTGTACATCACTTAAAGGATATTTTAGAATTGCTTCTTGATTGAAAAATGCTGCTTAATTAATCAGAAACACATCAAGCTGAGAGTACTAGAAAAGTCAGAGTGATTGACACTGTTTTTAGTCACTCATTAGGTACCCTTCATAAATACAGACACACCTCATTGCTGGCTATATGAGAGATGGTGACATATGGGAAAGAAACAAATGACAAATGTGACACAGAGAAAGTGTTCTGGCCATAAAATATTTTTTGCTGACCTAGGTTATTATGGGAATTAATTATCTTTCCATTTGTGATGGGAAGGTGTTGAAACCTTTAATACCCCAACCGCCTTGTGGACATTCTACAAACTCCTCTCATATCAAAAGGTTGTCCACCAAAGTGCCATGGTTTGATATAACAGCACCAACTAAAAAGCATTATTGCCCTGTGCTATAATGTTATTCCTTTTACAATGATGCTGTCCTTTCAAATATGACTACATTCACAGCAGTGCGACTAGGGAAAAAGATTTGGGTCAGACAAAACAATCCCCACTGCGTATGAATTCCCCCCGCCTGCACAGAAGAAATCCTTTTCTTGAAGCTACCTGGCATGTTCAGGCATTCAGATACTATGGTGATAAGCATGGTATAAGGACCTATATAGAAAAAAAAATGTTGCGGCTAGGGTTCCCCCTCATACAGATTGTGGGGGACTGATCTAGTTGTTATAGTGAACATACACACATTTGTTGTTTTTTTAAATGGGATACAGGAGAATTTGTTATTCTAGTCAGAATTTCAGAAAGGCTCAGCACTGGAGCTAATCCAATTTTTTGCCTTTGGAAATTTTTGATGAAAATAAAAATGTCTTATTTTTATCATGGAAAATTTCAAGTTCACAGTGAAAATTTGAAACCAAAATATTTTTGCAGAATATGGGATTTGTAGTGCTTCATAGGAGTTGCAGTTTGCTCCTTACCTCCCCATTCTCCTCTATGGGCCAGGACCCTCCTGCTAAACTACATGCAGCTGGACTGCATCACAGTTTCCGCTTTTGGTGAGGGGAAGCTGTGCAACATGGAATCCCTGTCCATGGTGCATTATGGGAGCCATAGTCCAACTGCAGATCCTCGCATACAACTGAATGAGGACATGGGGAGAAAACTACAACTCTCATGAGGCATTACAACTACTTATGTCATCCAAAATCTTATGGTTTCAGCTGAAATATTTCACTGAAAAGAAAACTTTATGCAGAAAGCAGATACTTTTAATGGAAATATTTGTTTAGTCGAAGACTCAATTTTCCATATAAAAACACTTGTGACAGAAATTTTTCAACCTGTCTTACTCAGCACCCAGATTTCAAAAAGAGATTGGCTCCCATTTAAGCACTTAAATATGTGACCAGGTTTCCAGAAGAACTAAGTTTATTAGTTTCATGTTGGGTGATGAGCTCTTTTGATTATCTGCCCTAGTGTCACAATGGAAGTTCCTAGGTGAAAAATTAGAAAATTTGCCCTTGTTTGGGTGCCTAAACGTGTTCTGAGCACTTTTCAAAATCTGGCTTCAGTTATGGGTAGTGAGCACTTGGAACTCTCGCATTTAGCTCTTTTGAAATCTGGCCCTATAAATATATTTTAAATGAAAAAAAATATCCCACTACACTTACTGAGAAAACAAGAAATGTTAGGGTGAATGTTTAGCTCTATACTTGCAAGAGCAGAACATGTTTCACTTAATGGTTCAGTTGGTATCAAAATACAACCAATGATATACTGCAGAATGAACACATAGTGCTGAGAATTATGAAAGTCATTAGCCATGTTGGAAAAGATCACTACCATTGTACTACCCATGCAGGCCCCTATCATGTGAAATTTACAACGTTGTCTTTATTTGCATCATATGCTTCCTAGGCAGGCAACTAGCACAGGTGTTTTCCATTCTTAAATTGCTTTGTTTGCTCATAAGCATTTATCCACTCTAGGGGCCTATCAACATGATTAGGTCTCCTCCTTGTCTACATTTAGCATAATTCAACAGAGAATGATATATGAACAGTGGAAATGCCAAGCATATAGTTTTCTGAGTTCTCTCCCACCACGCCTATTCAGTTCTTGTTAAAATACATAACTACATCCAACCCTAAAAGTGAAATACTTGAAGGATCTTATTAATCTCTCACATCACTCGTGTAGAAATTCCACCATGAAACATCTTTCATGATCCAAAAGTAGCTTTGAGTAATAAAAAACTACCAGTGTCCCAACTCACTGAGTCACCCTCCTGTGTGGTATAGCATTGTTAGTGTTCTGCTTTATAGCCCAGCCACCAGATTGATTTAGTGCACTCAAGTGTGAACAAACAAGCAGAATTGTGTTTTCCAGATTTAAATCTTTGAGTAATAATGTCTGTAGTTTGTTGAAAATCTGTTTTATTGAAAACTGAATGTGTCAGCTCAGTCATCACTTTAATTTGTTTCAAATGATTTATTGGAGTTTAATGTCTTTTCTCTTACTAGATTTTTATGTATTTTCTTGATGAAATGAAAATCACCGAAGCTTCAACTTGAAAGAAGAGTTTCATCAATGTGTCAGTAGTGAGCACAATTTTAATAAAACACACTTTGGGAAAGTTTCTTGTTGAAACATTTTGTAAACTTTGTGAGGGTGGAGTGGGGGGGGATTGTGGGTGTGTGGAGATAGGAAGTAAATTAATTATGATTCAGAGAAGCTGTTCTTTACTACTAGTTGTTTTCCAAAATAGAATATCTTGAACTTCTGCATGGTGTGCTTAAATAGTTCAGAAATCAAGTTTGCTCCCCCTCAAATTCACATAAACCCCTTTGTCTGGCTATGCCGGAAAGAGAACAGGAGACACTGAATGTGGTTTTCATAGACCACAACTTTATCAAGTGTCTGGGAGTCCCCAGCAGATAAAAGTGCAGGTAATTCTATGACTTTTTCAATATATACCTGGAGGGCTTCTGTCAGCCCTCCCCCCACTTTCCCATCCTAGTCCCCAGCCCACCCGCTGCTGGGACCTTACCATCTCCCCTAAATAGAGGGTTAAGGTGGGCTATAAAGGAAGGGGTTTGCCTATCTTTGTGTCATGGAGCTCTGAACCCCACATTTCCATTCCTTTATCAAATACCTTCTTCAAATCCTTTACCAATCCATTTATCTGATCACTGTATCCCTTCCCTTGGGAGTACCTGCACTAGACATCCGGCTCACGCCAACAATGAGTTACAACATCATAGCCTAACTCCTGTTCCATGTTTGCCCCCAACGAAGTCCCTTCTTTCCGAATTCACTGTGGGGAAGGCAAAAAACCCCACTTCACCTAGGCCAATCTGGCGGTGAGGGAAAAAAGGGAGCAACTAGCACAGTGTCCATGGCAGATCCTGAACAAACCTGGTATTTCTCCACTTCCACGGATGGAAGGCTGGGTGCTGCTCTACCTAGTCCAGGTAAAAGAGGGCGTCTCCTGCCTGGCATGTACTGATATAACCTCCCCTCTCCTACTGCTCAGAGGGATGGGTCAGCATGCCCACACTGACCTGCTCTGAGGCTGCTGCAAACTCATTCCGTGCTTATCCCTTAAAGAGGCATACACCTTCCTCCAGTGAGCCAGACAATGCCCCCTGCCACTTAATGTGTGTGTCATAACTATAAAGGGAAAGGTAACAGCCCTCCTGTGTACAATACTATAAAATCCCTCCTGGCCAGAGACTCCAAAATCCTTTTACCTGTAAAGGGTTAAGAAGCTCAGGTAACCTGGCTGACACCTGACCCAAAGGACCAATAAGGGGACAAGATACTTTCAAATCTTGGTGGGGGGAAGGCTTTTGTTTGTGCTCTTTGTTTTTGGGGTTGTTCGCTCTTGGGACTAAGAGGGACCAGACATCAATCCATGCTCTCCAAATCTTTCTGAACAAGTCTCCCATATTTCAAACTTGTAAGTAACAGCCAGCCAGGCAAGGCGTGTTAGGTTTATCTTTGTTTTCTCAACTTGTAAAATGTACCTTTTGCTAGAGTGTTTATCTCTGTTTGCTGTAACTTTGATCTTAAGGCTAGAGAGGGTTCCTCTGAGCTCTTTGAATCTGATTACCCTGTAAAGTTATTTTCCATCCTGATTTTACAGAGATGATTTTTACCTTTTCTTTAATTAAAAGCCTTCTTGTAAGAACCTGATTGATTTTTCCTTGTTTTAAGATCCAAGGGGTTGGATCTGGACTCACCAGGAACTGGTGGGGGAAAGGAGGGGGGGGGGGATGGTTAAATTCTCCTTGTGTTAAGATCCAAGGGTTTGGATTGGTGTTCACCAGGAAATTGGTGGAGAAGTCTCTCAAGGCTACCCAGGGAAGGCAGTTAGCACTTGGGAGTGGTGGCAGCAAAACCAGATCTAAGCTGGTAGTTAAGCTTAGAGCTTCTCGTGCAGGTCCCCACATCTATACCCTAAAATTCAGAGTGGGGAAGGAACCTTGACGGTGTGGCACGGTCATGATATTAAAACCTATCCTGACCTCATTCGAAATGTGATTTTCATTAGAAGCTTGGGACAGTCTGACAACTAGAATAAACTTGTAAATTATCATCATTTGTAATTTCATTAAAAGCCAATGGTGAATTCAAAATAAGGTTTCATCTGTGCCCTCATCATGGAGATTGAACGTGCTCGGTCCATAGGAGACTGAACATAGGCTTTTGGCGGTGCCGTACCATGTTATGCAACTTCTGTACATGCAGCTGCAGTGACAGTGAATAAAAGGGAGGAGAAATAGACTAGATCTTCAGGGGCAGTTAAGTTTCCTTTCACCTTACACTGGCTTAATCAGCCATCCACTCCTCACCTCCTCATATAAGTGTAGGGATAAGAAGAGACCCTTTCAAATTGGTGAAACTGAACATCCCTGCAGTTTTGTGCAGGGGCTTGTTCAGGCCCTGATTGCATTCCAGATCAGGACACTTGTTTTTTTCCTCCCTTACTCAGTTGCACAGCTGAGGATCCAGTCCAGAGAAGTCTCCACAGTAAATGACTTGTCAGTCTCACCATTTTCTGGATGCACTTAAACATAGGGAATATTATTTGCTGATTGTCTTGTAGTTGAAATTTATCTAGTATCTCCATCCTCTTCCCCAAATGTGATTGAAAGCTGGAAAGTTTGAAAGGTGTCAGCCAACAGTAAAATCTCAAATTCCTATAGCAGGGAGGTATGCTTTTAAACAGCCCTGAAAGACGGTAGCTTTTGTCAAGTTATTGTGGGTCTGTGTGAATCACACAGGTGTCTATGGCTGACCTAACCTTATGGGAACTGCACCCTCTACCTAAAAGGCAATTCTGCATGTCCTCAAAGAGAAAAATATAGACATTTTGCGCTCATGCACACAGGTTTCCCTCCAAAGTAACTTTGTCAACGTTTCTTTGAGTTTAAATCCATGTAACAGAGTCGAATTTGACCTTGTAACCTCCATTTTAATTTTAAAAGGGACCATTTTTTAAAAAATGAAAATGTGGAATGCAGGCTGGGTATCATCAACTGCACTGAAATTTGTTTTAACTTCCAAGTCAGTTGATTTTGGCCAAGACGGCTTTGTAAACCTTGTGGAACGAAACCTGTGTACTTAATCACTTTGTGTCTGATTCTTCTAACCTTACAATGACTAATACCAGCAGAAATAAGCTATTTCCTTGACCCCAAACTTGGCATACGTTCATTAATAACCCTTTTTACAGGATTTAGGGCTTTGCAGGTGCTCTTTGAAAGAGATTTCAAACCTTCAAATGGATGTCAAAAAGGTCAAATAAAAGGAGGTAATGGACTGTCAAGAATATAAACCAAGGTTTAATCTTATTTCCCCAGCATTCAATGAGCTATTGCTCAAGTTGCAGATTACACATTCCTTTGGTATTTATTGTAATAGCAATAACAATCATGACCTTTCTTGGTATTAATGAGAATATAATGTGTACTTACATAGAAATTCCATTATAATTTAGAAAATCATCTGCGTCCCAAACCATATGGTATGCCAACAGAAACATTAAAATGTCCCAAAAGCTAGCTGGGTCAAAATGAACATAGCATTTTACTGAGCTCATGTAGTTTCCTAAGTAAGAACAGCACCCAAAAGAGGAAATAAAGAATACTGAAATAATGAAGGCACTTTCAGTTCCCCATACCTGTGTTACATCTCAATGAAAGTTCAAGCAAGGTGAATTGGCAACATGACGGCAAATGAAATTCAGTGTTGATATATGCAAAGTAATGTATATTGGAGAGGAAAATGTGACCTACCAGACTGAGTTCTAAATTAACTATCACCTGAGGAAAATATTCTGGACATGATTACTACTGTTCATTGTGCAACTGCAGTCAAAAAAAGCAAACAAATTGGTAGGATGCATAAATAATGGATGGACAATCATACAGAAAAGATAATACCATCATATAAACCAATGGTTCACTCTCATCATCTGGAATATTGTGTTCAGTGCTGGTCATCCCATCTCAGATCAGATTGGCTGAATTAGAAGGGGTTCAGAGACTGAAAATTGGAGAGATTGCAGACATGGAAAAATCATATGAAGAAAGATTTAAAAGATTGGGATTGTTGACTTTAGAGGGGGAAAAATAAGAGGGGATATGATTAAACTATACAGAATAACTAATGGAATAAAAAAAGGAAGCTTCTTTTATTCCCCTAGTCTCAATTCAAGAATTAGGGGGTATTCCTTGTAATAGAAGGGTACAAAATTGATTAAACATTCTTTTTTAAACAACACATCTGTAGCACCCTTTACCATAGGATAGTATTAAGGCCAAGACTCAAAGAATGATTGTACATTTATATGGATCATCAGAATAGCCAGGGCTTCCATATAAATTTGTAAGGGACACAAAGTCTCATGTTCCTGGGTTTAACTGAATTTCTAACCATTAAGAAATAGATGTTTTCTGGATGGCTGTTTATCCAATATCTACCCTCTTACAAGATTTTTTTGCACCTTCTTCCAAAGCATCTAGTTTGTGGACACAGTGTGAGATAGGACACTGGACTAGATTAGACTACAGGTCTAATCCAGAATGTTTATAGTGCTAACAGATTTTCCATGTGATAATGCTAGTTCAGATGCTGATGTTTCAATTTTTGTAGTTACTGTATTTGTGCTGGTATTAAGATTGGGAACTTGCTCACTATAATTCAGAAAACAAATATTGCTACACTAAATCTAGAAAGCAAATATGATTGCATTACAACAGGATGGCATATATGAGTTACCAGTAGTAATAAGTCTATATCTTTCCAAAATATTTAGTATTATATCATGATTCTCATACTAAATAAAAATTTAAAAAAATCTTTTAACAAAATGGCTGAACAGTGCCACAAAGGCACGTGTCCAAAAATTATACCTAGGGCACCTGAAAAGTGAGGAAAGGGTAAGATGGACTTTCCGAGACAGCCACTTGTTGGACAAAAAGAAGGTCTGGGAAATAGGAAGAGCACAGTCTAACATGGACTTCTACCTGACACAATGTCACAGGCTGGAGAGTGGCCACCGCTCAGAATTTATAAGAAAAAGTAGGAAGAGAGTTATTACTACTGTTACTCAAAGTGAGAGTAGTGATGGCAGCTGGGATACCAATGGCAATGACAACTGTTGGGGCAGCACAATTAGTTAATAGACACTCATTGGACAACAGAAGCATCAGACCCTTTCTTTCTTTCTTACTGTGAAAGTTACACAATTTTGCATATATACTTTCTTGGCCCTGTTCTTTCTGAACATTCTGGTTATGTATGTGGGTAAGGGTTGTACATACCAACAATGGTATCCCATCCCAGAGATTTTGCACTAAAGAAGTTTGAGACTTGTATTTCCATAAATAAAATTCACATCAATTATTTTTATAAAAAACGAAAAGCAAGGTAAGTGGCAGTTGTGAGCGGAATGTAGTCTGGCTTAGTCTCTTTGCAAGTTCCATTCTCCAGAGGAAACCCCTACAGGCAACCGGCATGGCTTAAATTTCTCTAAAAGCTACAATTCAGCTTCCAACTTCCTAAATAATGGAAAACATAATTAGTGGTGGCAGTGCTAGCTCATGAAGGAATGTAGCTCACTATTGCAGCAAAGCAGTGTACAGGGAGGGTAGGATTTAAATAAAACTAATTCAAAAGAACTTCAAAATGATTTTTAAATTAAAAAAATACAATTAACTCCATCCATTCTATTGAATGGGTGAACACATCAAAAAACTCCCTATCCTCTTCTGAGCAATATATTCCTCTATCACTCCCATACTTTAACTCTATAATTATATCTTTCCCATAAGTAAATAAAATAATGAAGTCTTAATTTTGAAGACCTAGTAAAACATACAAGGAACTTGCATGGCATATGTTCCCTACCTGTGGTTAAAAGACACGTTTTGTGAAGTTTTGAATACATCCAGTGGGATTGGGGGGTGGGGGTGGGGGGGAATTAGCACCGTGTAAGATCAGTTCCTGTATTTTCTTACATTGGGTGGATATTTACAACACATTGACTTGTATTTTGTAAATAGCATTCATTTTCTCCTCCTATATATGGGCATAGATTGAGCCTTTCCACAGTGTTCTGAGTATGAGTCACTCTGCTCCCTCTTTGCAACTGAGGTGGGGAGTAGTTTGCTACAGGTGTTTACTAGGTATAGCATAATTCCTTCTCTTACCTGGCCAGTGCATTGGTAGGGTAGATACAAGGATTTGTGTGTCAGACATGTTTAGTTCAACTCATTTAGTGTTGGTGAGGCAAAGTGTTGGTGAGGCAGTCAAAGGTTCATTTATCACATGGCTATAGCTAGTATCTACAGCTGTCTCCATCATAGGACTTATTGGCTATTAAGATCCAATTACAACAGCCATGTACCTTCAAAGTCTTCATTCCTTCAACGGATGCCCTATTACAGCTTTTCTGAACTTTCCAGTCCATTCATTCCATTATACTTTTCTACGGTCTTTGTATTCGTCACTGATTCACAGTACCTGAAATGACTGCTGGCTAATGTATCACTGGAAGTTGCTCAGATTCTATAGTGATGGCTGAGGTATTAGAAGCAAAAACAGAATAGAAATATTTCATTGTGCTATTAGCTAATACAGTCCTGCCAGTTTTCAACAATTGTAAACATTTGGCAGTTTACCTACAGAGATACAGTTATGACTGAAAATAGTCATTCAAATTTAAGAACAGATACATAATTAATATAAATACTACTACTATTAATAAAACATGAACAATATTTACTTGTTACCAGTTTGATTAGTCTGATAGCTTTATTCATTTTACCATGAGGTTAAATTTTCTACCACTGATTGTGGATGGTTATGATGTCTGCACTTCTGAAAGTTTACGGTCTGGACACACAATTTGTGCTGCATGAAAGATTTGTTTATTCTTGACCACATCATGAATTAAAATAATTTTATCCCACTTCTGGATAAATATGAAAATTGGCAAGTTGCCTTATTTTGAGCTTGCTTGATATGTGCAAGGATGTATTGTTTACTAGCTTCTTCCAACACAGCCAAATGTGCAGCCTGAGTTTGTGCCAGATGATAATGAACTTTACATTGTGTTAATAGGGCTTTCAAATTGATTCAAAGGGTAAACTATGAGGTTGACCTACATAGTCAAGCAAATGCTGTCTGTTGATAAATTCTTTGGGCAATAGCATAAGTACATGTTCAGATGTCAATAAGAAAGTGTGTGTAGCAGCAAAATGGTGATTTACATGGGAAAGCTACAATAGAAAATTGTCTTCTATGTTCATCTGCTGCAAAGAGCAGTTGTTGACAGAAAATAGGGGAAAAAACTAATCCGTATTTACTGATATGCAAAAGATATTTTTGCAGAAGAACCAATGTATATCCTTAAGCAATTCCCTTCCAGCTAAGGCTCTTAAGCCCTGTAAAAACTAGAATTTCTGTGTTCCCTTTACCTTTAGCTCCAGGCTATACGTAATAATCGTCAACCCTGGAAATGACAAATGATCCCTTATTCAAGATGAAGGCTCTAGAGCTGATTGAAACATAAGTGTTTCCCATACAAAAGAACTCATTTTTTCCTCATAATTTCTGTATTTATTTTTAAATGAAATTAAAATTTTTATTCCACTTCTATTTGAAACTGAAAATTTCCTATTGAGTCATTTCAAAACTGAAAATTTACTTACCCTGGATACAATTTTAAAAAGGCTGTGTTTCAATTCCATTCGAATTTAAAAAATGAACATTTGTGTGTCCCTCCCCCAACCTTCTCTCCTTTTCCTTCTCTTTTCTTCTACTGGGAAAAAAGATGAAAAGAAGAGAAAGACGAAAGACAACGTTGAAAACCAAAACCCATTTTTGTTTGACTGCGAATAGAATCAATGATGAAAAACTGAAAAGCCATTTTTGTTGAAAAACATTAGATGAAAATATTTCAATTAGCTCCAGAAAGAACAAAGTTTCCTGACAAGTTTAAAATGTTATTTCCTGCCACTGTAACAAATGGAGTCCTGTAAGACCCCAAGGACTTGTACTGCATTGATGAATGGAGGACAGAGGCCTTCAGTGGATGGTGAGGTCTGGGTCTTGGTTTGCTTTTCCCCCCTCTTCCTCGAAGAATCACTTCAGTCTTGCCTGGGTATATTTTGAGCCAGCATCTCTTGATCCAATTGCTAATCTCTTGCAGGTATTGTATGAGAGTGTATGTTCTTAGGATTATACCCACTACCGTAGTATCTGATACACCTATTTTTCTCTGTTCCTCTGATGCCTCAATTCTGTAGAGACTTATTTTAAAAAATATGATTTTTATGGGGTTGTTCGGGAAAGACTAGGTTGAAGAAATAGGTTTTACATTTTGTTCTGAAGGCGCCAAGGTTCATCATCATTCCAATCTCTTCTGGAAGCAAGTTCCACAGTTACATTAGTCTCACAGTAGAAGGTGGTAATTCCCTTGTTCCAGCAGAATGTGGCTTCTGTCACCCAGCTATTGCTGCTTTAGACACAGGCACTCAGAGGAAATGGTAGTATATGCCTTACCATGGGACTATGATATCTTTGTGATCTGACCTCATTGAATTTTTTAAATTAACTTAAACAACTAGTATTTGAGCAGTAAAGAGACCTTTAGGTTCCAGAGGAGAAATCCTGGCTACACAAGTCAATTAAAATGGGGTCAGGATTTCACCCCAGTATTTTTGATGTTCAAGTTCCCATTTACCAGCTTCATAGTGTATGACAGTAGTACTCCGTGTCCTTGGCCAGAGCGTTGGCACTGAAAGGAGGTAGCTGAGGAATGCAGCGAAGCAATGTGGATTCTTTTCCCACTAACTCCTGCCCTCCTCCTTCCCCCGTTTTCAGGATGCAAGTGTAATTGTTCAAACTAGCCTTGCAACCATATCTCTATATGCTATGAAGCTATCCTATCTCAAGTAAAATAGGATGAGGCCAAGGTTTAGGTTCATCTCTATTAGAAATAATGAAAAATATAATTTAGAAAAGGTCATTTGGTTTCTTCCCAACCAGATGGAGTGATGGACTGGACTGTAGACTGGAACATAGCAAAATGATCACATCTTCCACAAACTATTTGTTCCAGACTGTGCTCACCCATCTTCATGCCTTTGAAACCTTTTCATTATCAACCTAAAATTCATAACATTTTTATGGAAGAATAAACCTCCATAAAGAAGTCTCCCAGACCATTCTTAAACAGAAAATTAGGAGCACTTAATATTAATCATCACTAATATCACCTTTCCATTTTCCCCTAAATTAGAGCTTATTTCAACTAATCAAAGGGAGGGTTATATTAAAGCTGCTTGAATTGACTTGGTAGCTGCTGTAGTCTCACCTCTTCAAATCTATAACCTACCTTTCATGTCTCTCCTGGGAAATGTTTCTATTAACCCAGAGATTAATACCACTTGGCTAGCCTTCTCTCTCCTTGATCATGCTGCTACTGGGAAAGTAATACATTTTAAGAATGCTTCATTACAGCACAACCCTGTTATCCGAGTTGACAAGAAAACTACTTTGGGAGCCTGTTGGCCACTTATAAGGTATTAATAGAATTAGTGACTTATATGTAAATGACTAATTTGCATCCTTTGCAGAACCTTGTACCTATTTTAAGTTGCCAAATAATCATTTCCATTTTATGCAATTACATAGCTGCTTATGTGTTACATAAAATTAAAGCAATTGCTTTAAACGTTGTTGATGTTGCTACTGTATCATGAATACTAAACCGGGATTTAGATAGTACATTTTAAAAAACCCAATACCGTAGAAGTTTGGGGCCCAGACTTATTGGTATTGAAGTAACTTTGGAATTGTCCCTTAACACTAATTCTCCAGAAACAAGGTATTTGTTCAGAGTTAATGAAATTTTCCTTCACAGCAGCTCTCAACTAGCATTTTTGGCTTTATTTTACATAAAGCCATGTGGACTCCTATCTATCCTTACCCTGCCACTTTTTGTTGTACATGTAAACATATTATTCTCATCTATTTCTTTTTTAATTGCTCTTCTCTACAAATTTTCAACACATCACTGAACAGTGCACTGACCCAAAGGAACTCTCCTACCAACACTACAAGAAGAAGAATTCTGCATGGACTCCTCCTGACGGTCGAAATGACAGACTGGCCTTCTGCATTGAGTGCTTCCACAGATGTACAAAGGCTGAAATTGTGAACAAACAGCATCACTTGCCCCATAACCTCAGCTGTACAGAATCCAACGCCATCCACAGCCTCAGAAACAACTCTGACATTATAATCAAAGGGGCTGAGAAAGGAGGTGCTGTAGTCATAATTAACAGGTCGGATTATGAACAGGAGGCAACTCTCCACCACCACATTCTACAGGCCACTATCAGCCGATCCCACTGAGGAGTACCAAAAGAAACTATACCATCTGCTCAAGAAACTTCCTGCTATAGCACAGGAACAAATCTACATGGACACACCCCTAGAGCCACGACCAGGGGTATTCTATCTACTACCCTAGATCCATAAACCTGGACGCCCCATCATCTCAGGCATTGGCACTCTTACAGCAGGATTATCTGGCTATTTGGACTCTCTCCTCAGACCCTACACTACCAGCACTCCTAGCTATCTTGGAGACACCACCGACTTCCTGAGGAAACTACAATGAATTGGTGATCTTCCCGAAAACACCATCCTGGCCACCAAGGATGTAGAAGCTCTTTACACCAATATTCCACACAAGGATGAACTACAAGCTGTCAGGAACAGTGTCCCTGATGAGGCCACAGCACACCTGGTGGCTGAGCTTTGTGACTTTGTCCTCACCCACAACCATTTCAGATTTGGGGACAACTTATACCTTCAAGTCAGCGGCACTGCTATGGGTACCCGCATGGCCCCACAATATGCCAACATTTTTATGGCTGACTTAGAACAACGTTTCCTCAGCTCTCGTCCCCTACCATCCCTACTCTACCTTGCACTACATTGATGATGTCTTCATCATAAGGACCCATGGGAAGGAGGCCCTTGAAAAATTCCACACGGATTTCAACAATTTTCACCCCACCATCAACCTCAGCCTGGACCAGTCCACACAAGAGATCCACTTCCTGGACACTACAGAGCAAATAAGTGATGGTCACAACCACCACCCTATACCGGAAACCTACTGACCACCTGCCTCCAGCTTTCATCCAGGATACATCACACGATCCATTGTCTACAACCATGCCCTAAAATTCAACCGAATTTGCTCCAATCCCTCAGACAGAGGCAAACACCTACAAGATCTTTATGAAGCATTCTTAAAACTACAATACCCACCTGGGGAAGTGAGGAAACAGATTGACATAGCGAGACAGGTACCCAGACGTCACCTACTACAGGACAGGCCCAACAAGGAAAATAACAGAACACCACTGGCCATCACGTACAGCCCCCAGCTAAAACTTCTCCATCACATCATCCACAATCCACAACCTATCCTGGAAAATGATCCCTCACTCACAGACCTTGGGAGGCAGGCCAGTCCTCACTTACAGACAGCCCCCCAACCTGAAGCAAATACTCACCAGCAACTACACACCACAGAAACACTAAACCAGGAACCAATCCCTGTAACAAATCCCGTTGCCTACTCTGTCCCCATATCTACTCAAGCGACACCATCAGAGGACCCAACTACATGAGCCACACCATCAGGGACTCATTCACCTGCACATCTACTAATGTGAGATATGTCATCATGTGCCAGCAATGCCCCTCTGCCATGTATACTGGCCAAACTTGACAGTCTGTATGTAAAAGAATAAATAGACACAAATCAGATATCAGGAATGGTAACATACAAAAGCGAGTCTTCAATCTCCCTGGACATTCTATAACAGACTTAAAAGTAGCCACAGTTCAACAAAAAACCTTCAAAAACAGACTTCAAAGAGAAACTGCAGAACTAAAATTCATTAGCAAATTTAACATCATTAATTTGGGCTTGAATAGGGACTGGGAGTGGCTGACTAACTACAAAAGCAACTCTCCCTCTCTTGGTATTGACACTTTCTCATTAATTATTGGGAGTGGACCACATCCAACCTGATTGAATTGGCCCTGTCAACACTGCTTCTCCACTTGTAAGGTAACTCCCTTCTCTTCGGGCTTGTCTACACTACGCAGCTTTTAGCGACAAGGCTGTGTCAATACTACCTTGTCGCTAAAAGTCAGCGAGTGTGAACGCTCTTTTGCGGTATTTTGTCTCCACTTTTGCCGACAAAATACTTTCAGCCCGCGAGCGGCATAAGTTTTGTCGGCAGGAGAGTGCTCCTGCCGACAAAGCCGCGTTCAAACTGCCGCTTCCGTCAGCAAAACTTGTCTTTCACAGGGGGTGGGGGTGGGGTATTAAGTACCCGTAAAAGACACGTTTTGGCGACAACTGTGCAGTGTAGACATACTGTTCTTGTGTCAGTATAATAATACCTGCATCTGTAATTTTCACTCCATGCATCTGAAGTGGGGGTTTTCCCCACAAAAGCTTATGCCTAAATAATTCTGTTAGTCTTTAAGGTGCCACTGGGCTCGTCATTGTTTTTGTGGATACAGACTAACTCAGCTACCCTTCTGATACTCTACAAATTGTGTGAACCTAAGTTTGTTTTCATATCAGTACGACAACCAGCATTATTTAATGGATTATTTCTAGGTTCAGTCTATTATTTTGAAATAAACCATTCATACTAGTATGAACACCAGTCTTAAAAAGACAGAATGATGATAATTTATTGTCAAGAGCTTCAAAATTAGGTTTGAACTTTACTAAAGATTTTGATCAGGACCATATTTTCAAACAGGTGCATGCCCCCCTTTGCACACATCCATCATGCATGCAACTCATGACACATATGCACAGATATCAGGGTATGCACACTTAAAATCAGACATGCATGAAAATGCAAGCAACTGTTCTTTGGAAATTTGGGCAATAGATTTCACAAAATGACTAAATATGGCTTGTTTGATATTTAACATTGAGACTCAACTTAAAAATATTTAAAAATGCCTAAATTTTGCCTGTGGCAACATAGAACAGGTAATTTTGGATGGGCTAGATTTTTACCCGGAAAGCTCCATTGAAGTCTATGGGTAAAATCCTGACCATTAAACCCAATGGGAGTTTTGACATTGACTTACTGGGGTCAGGATTTCACCCAATGAATCAATGCAGTTTTGTTGATTAACTCCAGCTGAAAATATGGTCTTTAGTTTTGATCACAATGTAGGCACCTGTCAATACATGTGCATGCAAATTCTACAAACTAGCTGCTTGTAATCCCCCCATGTATATTTTAGAGATATTTGGGAACCTGGTTTTGAAAAGTTGGCCCTTTAGTATCTAATGATGTTAAAAAAGATGCTCTGAACAATGTTTTGAGAAACAAACTTATCAGCTATTTGGGCCAGGGACAATATTTTTTTTTTAATATGTACAGTGCCTAGCACAATGGGGTCCTGACCCTCAAACTGGTAGCCTACGTGTTACCACAACACAAATTAAATAATAATGATGATTTAAGTGCATATTGCAGATATGTTAAATGATTTCTTGGGAAAAGGCCTTCTTCAGCCCTATATTTAAGGCTGCATATTAGTTTCCATCCCAAACCCACTTTCATATATAAGGTTGCCGGAGTGTGGCAGTACAGCAAGTAAATGTTCCTGTGAAAATTAAAAGGTCTTTTCATCAGTATTTGAATTTTTTTTCCCCCATGCTTTAATTTGGACTCAGTTGTGCCAATTTTGCTATATTCTCTCTCAGGCCTTGATTTAAACAATGCGTGCTCTCTACAAATTCAAAAAACAAACAAAAAACCGAACATCCATTTCTGTCCTCAAATGACAACACAAATGGTGCAAGAGTGCACTAAACATTAGCAGTTACTTTTTGACACTGGTTTCCTAAAAGGGGATGTAAAAAAGCAAACATGAGTTTGAAACAAGATTCCATACTCAAACACTAACTACCCTGAGAAACTGCAAGAGACTGGGGAGAATTCAATCAAAATTAGAGGGGATTTTTTCTTGTTTCAGTCCCAGTAATAATTACTATTTTTAATAAAATAACGTAGGTGGAAAGCCTACTTTTGTAGCAAAGAAAGCATGTGCTTCATACAATGTAGACATTGGTCAAGAACTGTACAACAGACCCATGTAACGCTGACAAAATCAGCATCAGCTTGGATTATGTGTTATATAGGATAGGGTGACCATCCGTCTCATTTTGTCCAGGACAGTCCTTTCTTTAAGCCAAATTTTAAGACTAAAGTGATCAGTTGGCAAGAGCAACTCCACTTCCGTGTGGGAAGGTGAGAGTTCAGGCTAGCCCCACACGGTGTCCCATTTTTCCTGTGGGAAATATGGTCACCCTAATGTTATATAAATCCTAGTTACCAAGTTATAACCTCCCTGAAGACCAGACTAACTTGCACATTCAGAACATTTTCTGTTTGTGAATCAATATTTTTTGTACTAATTTTTGCTAATCCTATTATTTCCCCCTTATATTTTACCCTTCCCCTGTAGCTTGTGCCTCCATAGCCAAGTAATAACAGTTTGAGGCCCTATTCTGCTTTCCTTTTCCTGTCTTTTGGAAGCATGTTGAAAGTTCTGCCTGAGTGGAGAAAGCAGGAAGAGAGCCTTGCAGAGAGAAAAAAAAGTGCTGATTAATAATAATTTTGTATAAACTAGAAAGGATAGGTGAATGATCTAAGTGCTCTGTAAGCAAACATTTTCTATATTGTATAAATTCAATTTCCTGAAAGTAACTCATTAAGCTACTGTTAAAGCTAACTGTTCAAATATATATTCACTAGAAGAGGATAACAGTTTTAACATTGCAACATTGGCTTGGCTTAAATTAAATGCCTAAAATGTTGGCATTTTGGTCAACAATTTAGTTCATTTACACTAGGAATATTCCCAAAGTCAATTATGCTTCCCCCCCGCCCCGTGTAACATACTATTTTTTTTAAAGATAAAATCTATTCCAAAAGACCTTAGCTTCTGGACATTCTTAATTACCTTGCAGTAAAATCAAAGCTTTGGTAGTCACAGATAACACACCGATGTCTTTTACAATTCCTTTCTTTAAGCATTATTTCTCAAAGGCATTTCCTTTACTATAAAAATAGCAATTAATACTGCTATACAAGATCATTGGCTCCAAACACTCAGGTTTTCGATTTTAAGCTTTAATATTTATTTTGTAAAGCAGTACTAGAATATTATGGAAAGGAATCTTGTAAATATTTATACACACACACACACACACACACACACACACACACACACACACAGAGAGTAAGAGCATAACTCAGAATTTGGATCAGTGGGTCAGATCCTCAGGTGCTGTAAACCACATAGCACCATTGATTTCAATGGGTCTATGGGACAGATACTTGTCTAATGTAAATCAGCCTAGCTTTATTGAAATCTATGCTAATTTATACCACCTGAGGCTGTGCCCCCAAATTTAATTTTGTATTGTTTATCACTATAATTCTTAATTAAGGCTTCTGATTTCTGTTTCATTGCAGTGCAATGTCCTATACAAATAAGAGACTGTCTTTGCACTTCTCTGTTCTAGTTTTATGCTAGACTCAAGTCTAATTCACTTTAATTTGGGGGTCAAAGGTTTGATTGCTGCAGCTGCACCTTTGTTTCTTATTCCCACAAAAGTAATATAGAGTAACCCTACGTTATTATGAGGCACCACTTCAGGATGAGACAGATGTCGCTTTAGTTGTTTCAAATTGCTCATTTATAATCTCTCACTACTGCAGAAGATTATATATAAAGTGGCATAAATATGAAAAGCATCCATATACATAAACTGTTTGCTTAGGCTAAAGCTTTTTCCTGATTTGATCTTTCCGGAAAGAGTTGCTAGCAACTGATACAGTTACCACCCTCATTTTTAGTGACCTGCTCATAGAAATGC
Source organism: Terrapene triunguis (assembly GCF_002925995.2). Classification (NCBI taxonomy): domain Eukaryota; kingdom Metazoa; phylum Chordata; order Testudines; family Emydidae; genus Terrapene; species Terrapene triunguis. The sequence goes on along the minus strand of NW_020664439.1, from coordinate 31,711,422 downwards.
TTATTCAACAGAAATGTCTAAATGACCAAAGCCCGTTCTTCCTGCAATGGTCCTCCCTACTTTAGGCTAGGGTAAGGTATGTGGTGCTGCCCCATGTCCACTCTGCAGCTTGGCAGGGAGGTGTTCTTTCCTCCCTTTCCTTATGCAGATCCTCCTAAATGCTCATCTGAGACGCTCAGGCAGGGCACTTGGGAATGGCAGCTGTTTTTCTGTGAGGATTGCAGTTCTTCATCTTGACATGTGTGAAATTCACATTTGGAATAGACACGGATTATACCTTCCTAACCTAGTGAAGCAGAGAGAGATGCTGTAGTGAAAAGGGTGGGCCTGTTCATACTCTTGAAGCACCTCTTATTGGCTTTGCAACACAAGGTTATAGCCGTTGTGGGAAATCTGCTTGCCAAGCCCTCCAAGTTATAGATGAAAACACTTAGTCACACTGCAGCAGATGGTACAAAAGAACAGAGGCAAAAGTGAAACTCCCACAATCTGTTTCATAATGAATTAACAGGTTCATGCTCCCATAATCTTAACTGTAGTTGTAATAAATTAATCCTGACCAGATCTGGGGAGCTTTTAGATAGCCCGAACACATTCATATACACAGTACTGCTTTGGTCGGTTTAAATTATGTCACCCAGAGGTGTGAATAAGCCACCCCCCTGAGCAACATAAGTTACACCAACTTAAGAGCGTCTTCACCAGATGCGTTACAGCGGTGCCGCTGCAAGCTCTGTAGGGTAGTCATAGCCTCTCTTTCATGATGGTTGCAAAGATGGGACTGCTGCCAAAACTAGCTCCATCCCCTAGTTAGCACCCTTGCCTGTTCCTCTACTCTTTTCAGAGACAAAGACAGGCTGAAAGAGAAGAGTGAATGATGGAAACATAAGAACTGCTGATGAATGAGCAGACAATAAGAGCCATGTCCTGGCATCGTTACCATCCTGGGAATCAAATAGGACTTTTTTTTTTGCCCGAAAGCCCATGAAATTTGGTGAAATCTGACCTTGGCACATCTTTTACTTAAGATGTTAAAGGAACAGTAGGAAGTTGTAGCATCAGCCAGGAATATCCTGGTATCAGCCTGCCCTTAGCGATACTATTTTATTGAAAGGCACATAGGCTTAGATCCTCAAAGGTATTTAGGCCCCTAGCGCCCATTGATTTGGGTGTCTAAATACTTTTAAGGATCTGGGCCCTTGTACATTAAGATGACAAAGAACTAAAAAACAAAATATGGGTTATTTTCATTATCTCTCAGAATATGCTGGTGAGAAGCAAAAGCAAATATTCCTGACACACTAAAATAGTAAGACTGCAATTATATCAGCTCTCCTTCAAAATCAGTTTTATGTAGGACGAGGAAGTATGAACCCAAAACAGCTGCTTCTTAGTATGTGGAGAAAGGAACCTAAGAGACAGAGGTCATGATAATCACTGCACATTTTTACATCTTTATTATGTAAGCAAAAATGTGTTCATGCACTGGAGAGAGAGTTTGAAATTCTTTCCTCTATCCATTTTAAATGGCATTATGAAATGCAAGTCTCACTTCATTTTCAGGACTGCCTGAGAGCAAACACTGCAGGATGGCCTTTGCTTCAACAGTTACCATCTGCTTGACTTGAATTAGAGCTAGAGTGGAGGAAAGGCACTAAAACTTCCTCCACAAGGCCTACTTCTATGTCCACTAGAAAACAACTTAATGATGGGCTGAGGGGCAAAAGGGGATAGTTGGAATTTACATTATAATTATTTAAACATTGAAAATATATACAACTATGCAGAGACAGGGTGGGTGAATTTTTTATTGGACCTCTTCTGTTGGTGAAAGAGACAAGCTCTAGAGCTTACAGAGTTCTTTTTCAGGCCTGGACAGAAATGCTGATATTTAATTGTATCCCTCCTCCTCCTCCTCTCACTTTCTCCACCCCTCCCCGGGGGGCCCACAGAGAGACACCTCAAATGTTATTTGTCTTAAAATTGTAAGGTCTTCAAGACAGGGATGGTGTCTATAGTGTTGCCACAGGTAAGGATAAGGAACACATGAACAAAATCTAAATGGTCTTAAACTTTTTTTTTTTTTTTTTAAACTTGGGACCACAAAATCAAATGCCTTAATCAGAATCAGTTTTTGTAGGGTATCACTACAGAGGAGGGTTGAGGTTGTTCGACTGGCCTAGGTTCACCTTAACATATGTAGAATTCTTTTAATCATAAACAACTCTGAATTTCCTGGGATAGCAGCGCTTCATTCTAAGATAAATGCGACATCTTGACCCATAAGCTACTCTCAGCCAAAATTCCATTTTAAATTAATATTTATTCCCATATAAAAAAAAACAGAGCCTGATTGTGATCCATGCTGTGCACTCATACAGGAAACTAAAGGTGCTCTCTTACTCCCCTGTACTTTCTACATGTACTGTAGCTAGTAAAGCAGGAGGGAAGGCAGCTGCTCCTACTGAACCATTCGTTTTCTTCCTGAGCAGGTGGATGGAGTGGGGGGCTGGGGATGAAGGGCTCAGGAAGTAAGCAGAGCCTTGGCCCTTCCCATCCTCCCCATCTTCAGCTAGCACAACTGAGTTAGTAGTAAGCTGCACCCAGAAAAGAGGTGGCCCAGGTTACTTCTCTCCCAGGGCAAGGGGAAAATAGGGACTGCATGGTGAGTCTGGCTATTTCTGCACTGCGATGAGGACAGAGCCATGATCAAAGCTAGCTCCAACAATAGCAGTGACGCGGTGGTAGACTAGGCTGCAGCACATGCTAGTCCCTCCTGCCCAGTACTGCTGCTTGAGTCTGTCTACATGTGCTGCAATCACACCTAGGGTGACCAGATGTCCCGATTTTATAGGGACAGTCCCGATTTTTGGGTCTTTCTTATATTGGCTCCTATTACCCCCCCCCACCCCGTCCTGATTTTTCACACTTGCTGTCTGGTCACCCTAATCACACACTCACCTGGAGTATAGGCATACCCTCTAAATCAGGGGTCTCAAACACACGGCCCATGGGCCGCATGCGGCCCGCAGAGCTCTTCCCTGCGGCCCGTGGAGCTCCCCACACCCTCCCCCCCCCGTTACTTCCTGTCGCCGCCAAACTCCCCTCACCCCCGCCCCCCCGAGTTATTTTCTGTGCCTGTTAAGCTCACCGTGCGCTGCTCCCCAATGTTTGGGGCACCTGCCACCCCCACGCACGCCCCTCCCCCCCGGAGTGTCTCCCGGCACCCACTTGCTGCCTCCTCACTGCCCCGGAGCCTGGAGCCTGCAGCACATGTTGAATCTGCTCCGCTCTGCAGGCTGCCAGCTTCTGGCAGGTCCTGGTGTCCCTCTTCACTAGGGCCAGGGCAGGCTGCCCTTCCCCTGCCCTTCTGCCCTAGTCCTGAGCCTCTCTCTTCAGTGAGGTGCTACCACCCTGGAGTCGCTCTAGGTAAGCGGCGCCAGGCCAGAGCCCGCACCCCCTGTCCGGAGGCCCCTGCCACATCCCACACCCTCCCGCACCCCAACTCCCTGTCCTGAGCCCCCTGCCACACCCTGCACCCCAACCCCCTGCTGCAGCCCGCACCCCTCCTGCACCCCACACCCCAATTCCCTGCCCTGAGCCCTCTGCTGCACACCTCCTGCACCTCAACTCCCTGCCCTGAGCCCCCATCACACCCCGCACCCCTCCTGCACCCTAACCCCATCTGGAGCCCCTGCCACATCCCACACCTTCCTGCACCCCAACTCCCTGCTGCACCCCACACCCCAATTCCCTGCCCTGAGCCCCTGCCATACCCTACACACCTCCTGCACCTCAACTCCCTGCCCTGAGCCCCACCTCACACCCCGTAGCCCTCCTGCACCACCTGGGGGCAGAGTTGGGGTGAGGACTTCGGGGAAGGGGGGCAGGGGTGGGGCCAAAGGGGTGGAGTGGGGGCAGGCCCGGGGGCAGCAAGGGATGGGTGTGAGTGATGCAGCCCTCGGGCCAATGCACTAGTCCTCATGCAGCCTTAGTGGTCATTTGAGTTTGAGACCCCTGCTCTAAATCATGGTTTGGTCCCTGCCCTCCTTTCAGATAGCACTGCAATGCCTTGGGCTGGTTCTAGGGGCAGGCGAGCATGGCAGTCACCCTGGGGGCCAGCTTCTAGGAGGTGTGGAATTGCTATGCTGCTCATTTATTTGTTTTTTTTTGTTTTGGTTTGGTTTTTTTGGCTTGGCCACTCAGGGTTTGAGGGGAGGGGGAGGGAGAGAAGTGAGGGAGAAAGAATGCCTTCCCTCTTAGCGAGCAAAACTACTAGGACCACTCCCTTAGGCCTGGTCCACACTAACCCCCCACTTCGAACTAAGATACGCAACTTCAGCTATGTTAACGTAGCTGAAGTCGAAGTACCTTAGTTCGAACTTACCGCGGGTCCAGACGCGGCAGGCAGGCTCCCCCGTCGACTCCGCGTACTCCTCTTGCGGAGCAAGACAAGACGCGATAAATCGATCCCAGAAGATCGACTGCTTACCGCCAGACCCGGAGGTAAGTATAGACGTACCCTTACTCAGGGCAGGCTGTAAGAGCACATTCTCTTCCTAAGGAGTTTGCATCTTGTTATTAGCAATGTGTTTAACTGAGAGATCTGAAACTACCCTGTACTGCTTGAGCATGATGGACTCCGATTAATTGAAACATCGCTGTTTAGTCCAGCAGGGGGGGTTTGAAATGTGCAATGAGAAATTCATTATTTTCCGCAAGCGGATCGTTTTGAAATCTTTAACAGGCAACTAGAATTTAAGTACCTAGTTCAACAGGTTTATGATGATTGACTATCTCTGCATCACAGTGATAGCACACCTTCCCTAACACTGAATAAGGGTGATTGCCCATCACCCTGAGGCACATTTATAGGAAGGAAATAGAGCATGCAACTAATCCTCTAGAGTGCTGGTATTTCATTTGAGGAGATTTACTCCATGCTCTGTTTCACCCCTCTTGAGAGTCAGTTATTTTAATTCAAGCGATTTGTGTCTTACACTTTTTCTCCCTATTAAGATTTGGGTCCTTTAATTCTGAAGATTTGTTCTGCTGTGGCTTATTTCTTCTTTTATTGTCTTCTGTGAGCTCTGCATAGTCATAGTTTAAACACAAATATGTTCCATGCTGTAGCACCTAAAGTTTATTTAGTGTTACTTTTAAAATCTGGAGCCTTATCCTCTGAGGAGCCCAGCACCTTTATCTCCCTCTGTCAATCAGAGCTGAAGATGTTCAGCACCTCAAACCATTAGACTCCTTTTTTAAATATCTATATGAGAACTCAGCATCGAGAGGTATCATATACATTACACTAAAATCAAAAGGCCTTCCATTGACTTCACTTGGCTTTAGATCAGGCTCTATGCCAGCAATGTATAGGGTGAAATCCTGTCCTGACTGAAGTTTAATGGCAAAACTCTGACTTCAAAGGGACCAGATTTTTATCCATTGCTATCAATAGGTATAATAGAACAAACAGCAGTAAAATAGATAATAGCAATATTTTATAAAAATATAGAATAATTATAAATCAGAGGGGCCATCAATGCCAAGCATTGTTACAGTTTAAGACATATTAACACAAAACCAAACTAAAATGGAATAAGATTGCTGAGTAAGTTATCAGTATCAGTTTCTATTTTTTGTTAGATTACAGATTATCTCACCTTCTCTCCCTATACATATTAAATATATACACTATAGGTGCTAAAGCTAAGAGTGCTGCCGCACCCCTGGCTTGAAGTGGATTCCATTTTATACAGAGTTTACAATTTGGTTCAATGGTTCTTAGCACCCCCACTATAAAAATTGTTCCAGCGTCCCTGTACACACACCATTACCATTCATGCTTTACATTACCCTGTGTTGCATTGCTTCCCCCTCTCCCCTTTCTTTCCTTACATAAGTTATGGTACACCAGTTCTCATGAGGGGTAAAAATATATCCAGGTCATCAGAGCTAATTATGTACTCCTGCTATTACAATACTTCTACTTGCACTTTAACTTAACATTTTGCTGGAGTACATGCCAGATTTTTCTCTTTCCAGGAAGCATTATTCAGAGTTGTAGCCTTTTTTTTGTTTATAATGAATTTAGTGATGTTATATTAGCCCACCATGGGTTTGGCTCTGGTTGCTACAGTTTCAAGCACAACAGAGTGAAAATCACCTCAAATTTGGAGACTTCAGGAAACACTGTCTAAGGATAGTGACCACAGACACAATCACAAGTACAAAGTCTTATCCATGCTACAAGTTTTAATAAAACAATAAGTAAAGTTACAATTACCCATGCACATAGAAATCCTACAAAAACCCATGCAAGAGTTATAATTGTAGTCATCCTCATTCTCAAAGGTATTCTAGGGTTCAATGAACTGCTCAATAGATTATCATTTCTAGATGGATGGTTTCTGCTGGGGTTTCCCATGGCGTTGTCCCTTATATCTTCCCATGTTTACCCAACCATGGAACCCTCTTTTTATATTGCAATTCTGACCACACCTATCACCGTATTCATTTGATGACAGTGTCAACTCTTTTCCTTATCTGTACTTCCACACCCTATGAATATTGGGGTGCCCAATTTTTCATAGGTTGTTTGTAATTTCTCTTAATCTCATTAGCATTTATGTACCACATCTACCCTGAGGTCAGGAGAGACATTTAAAAATGTTACAATCAGGTGTCTTGAGGTTTTGGACAATGCAGTGTGGTCTACTGTGATCCACTTTTTGTAACCTCACCTATTGGCACATCTTTAGAGTAATCTTATGACCTTACTGGCTTCGTGTTATTCCTCAGTCACCCACTCATGTCAAGCATTCTTAAGCCAATAACCTAGTATGGCTAAGCTAAAATCTTACAGGTCTCTGCCTGAAGGTCTTGTGTTTCAGCCATGCTTTACTTATATACCCAATACACACTCATTACTCTTAAATCCTTGTCAAAATTATACTTTTATAATCCTACAATTTAAATCTATTTAGCATACTTTGATTATATAAGAAATAGCATATGAATTGACCATAACATGACATAACACAATGATAAATGAATGATAAAATGAACTAATTGACTACAGAATCTTACCCAGGGTAACTGAGTTTAAATCTTATTTCTTATTAAATTTTAGTTCTTATTAATTAGTTTCCAATCACTGTCAGAGAAATACAACAGAAGCATTACATATTACAAATGTTTACCTTTAATGTAAAGAATGCCTTTTAAATAGCACTTGAAAGATATTTAAAGTCACTTCAATAACAGCTATTGGGAAATAAGATGACCAATGAAATCCTTCCTGTATAGACTTTCACACATTTTCTGATTCTTCTACAGTACATATTCATATAACCCTGCATCACAATATAGAGTTGCAGTAGGACATTTACTCTCCATTGTTTTAGCACATATATATATATACAAAACAGCTTCCCTAGAGACCATTTCCTTGACTATCATGTGGCCATGTATAATCTGAATTTTCAGAAACCTCAAGGAGTGGCTGTGAGTCCAAAATCAACATTTCTGCTTTACTAGCAAAGAGAAACACTAGATCTTTTCTGCCAGCAGCACTTGGTCCTCTGCTGAGTGATGACTTGCTGGATTTAGTTTGTCTGGTCTGAAAGAAATCTTGCCTGTGTCCAGATTATTACAGGTTTCAGACCCAGCCTTGGCAGCAGACATCCTCCTGGCCTCATGTTTTCCTTCATCCAGTCTGATGGAAATTCCCACTAGTATATAACTGTATTTACCTATCAAAGAGCTCCTGAGCTAAAGGACATGTTGAATTTCCTGCTCTTAATGGTGGCTTCTACACTGGCTTCAAGCAGCCACTGAGCTTGTTGAAAACCTACCAGTGTCGTCTCTTGTGGATTTTTTTCTGGTCACATGTAGCTCTGTCCAGGTAGCTCCCTATCTGCTCTGCAGTGCAGCACTCCTTGTCTTTTCTAACATGGTTCCCTTCTTTTAAATGAGGGCCGAGCTTTGCCAGAGGTGCCAGCCAGAAACTGGAGTAGTTGAAGTGTGGGAAAGAGTCGGAGAGGTGATACACCGGGAAAGGACGATTTGGTCCAGTATATGAACTGCACTGGACTGGCTGTTGGGAGCTTCAGCTGGTTAGCTCAAGAGGCTACAGGTTCCAGGGGAGTGTGTATATGAGGAGTTTGGATTTAGGGTGGGAATGCGCAAAGTTGACATTTTATCATTTTCCCACTTCAGGCAGTTCTGTAAACATTACTCCAAGAAAGTTCAGTACATTGTAAACAGATAGGTTAAGGACAATAAACTTCAGGGTTGGTTCTCACTGAGTTTTATTTGCAACTCTTGTTAACACTTGTGAGTTATGCATGTCTGTCGGGGAGGACTGATCCATTCAAAGCTTACTGTCAGCATTCTACATTTTACCACAGAATATAAAATAAACGAAGCAAAAAACTTTCAGGTTCCTGAGGTATACATAATATTTATAAATAAGAATTCGATCTACCACTTCTTAACTATTGCTATTTTAAAAGCCATTCTTTTCCTCAGGAATGAAACACTGCGACATGTAGCAAAAGCCTCTTGGGGTTGCAGAAGTGACCCATCATTAGTCTGATCCAATGCCCATGGAGGTGAATGAAAGGACTCCCATTGATTTCAAAAGACTGTGCCTGGCCGATTGGACTGTATTAATAGTTCTCAAGTACTCAAGAGATCATAATGCACTATATGCTCCCTTCCATTCCACACAAAAAGGATCTAAGGCCACAAGAAAGGATGGAAAGGCCCCAGGTCAGAGGAGAAAGAGTAGGGGTTCTGCTCTATGTGCCCTTCCCTCCTTGGAAGCCAACAGAAGCCCCTCCACATGGTAAAAGCTCCACGGATTTGGCTAGAAGGAACATGTCATGGTCAGACATGGTACCCTTTCCAAACAGCACTGTAGTTAATGATGGGCTCATCAACATTAACTTCCCTTCCCACCACACCATCTGTCTGTGGAGTAAGCAGCAGACGGAGAAAAAAAACCAATGGGAACAGGGCCCTTATGGGCACAATGCTATCAAAGTAGAAGCTGGGGAACACACTGAAGGGAACGATCCTTAACTGCACCTGCCCAAGAAGCCACGTGTGCAACGCAAACAGGCTTTATGGGATTTTCAAGCCTTGCCCTCTATGGTTCCCCAAGCTTTGCCCATTCAGAAAACATGTGGATGAAATTTAGCATTAGGTGCCCAGTGAAATTTCCTGTAACCTTTTCCTCCCTTATTCCCCAAGACAGGAATATGTGGCTCTATCCTAACAAACTATATTTAATTCAACATCTTCCAAACAGTATAATACACTGTTAAAAAAATAAAAAGGAAGATCCAGCTCCCTTTATAATTTTGTATTCTGTTTTCATATAACAGTAGCAGATGTGCAAATGTTTGTTTACTCAGTTCTAGATAGTAGGCATTTGCTAGCGGATGCATGAAATTAATTTCTGCCCTAGTATTAAAAATCATTTCCTTGATTTAAATGTCTTTTTGATAAAGAAAGTGTCATAAAGCAGTTTAGCTGATGAAGCAATACAAATAGAAACAGTGTTTGCTATTTTAAGATTGTTATTTCTGTTTGCTTAGATTGCATAGTCTGTCTTTCAGAAAAACAAATAATTATTTGTACAATCTCCCATCCAAACATTTTCCCTTTGAATGTGTTCTCAAGAGCAATATGAGCAAGTTATTTATTTAACTGTAAGGAAAATCCTATTAACACCAGACTCCAGCTAATTTACACATCTATCATTTAGTTTAAAAATGCTTTTAGGACTCTCCAATTTTTTTATTTGGTTGATTAGTAGCAACGAACATCTGTAGAAAAGCTGTTCACCAAACGGTCAGTAGTTAGAGTTCTATTGTGCTGGGCTGATGCGTGTGCCCATTAATATCTTTACATTTCCCCTCATCTAGGGATAGATTGTATCTGTAGACAGAGCTGTGCATAAGGGGTGGGACACAGACACTCTAGCCCCTGGGGAGGCACCAATAGGCAGTGTGTTGGGGCACCATTCCTCTCAAACTCCACCCCTTCTAGGGTTGAGAATATTCTCCCCACAGGTCAGACCAGCTCTTCTGGCCAATGCATGGGAGGTGGAGATAGTAGGCAGAGATCTGGCTCAGCTCCCTTCACTTGCTCCCCGTGCCTCCTCGCCCCCTTCATGGGAACATCTGGCATTCAGTCCCTCTGAGCTCTCACCAGGTAGCTCTAATGTAGCCAGGTGAAGGTTGGTGGGTACAATAGGCTCGAGGACTCCAGAGTTTACTGATGAACCCAGGAAGCTGACTAGCAAATCCCACCTCCTCAGCCGCCCTGGAACCTGCATGACACATAAAAAGCTCAGGTTCTTCGGGAAGAGTGTTTGCTTTTCCCACAGGGCGGCTCGGGGTCTCAGGAGGGGAGACACAGAACTGCTGGGGAGGCTCAGGCCGGGCCTCCTCCAGCTGCAGGGGAGGTGGGGGTGTGTGCTCGGGGCTTTGGCCAGCCCAGGGCCATGGGAGGGGGGGTTTGGGGGCGGGGCCTTGGGCAAAATAGTGTGCTGGGGGGACTAGCCTCCCTGAAGGGTCGGTCCACCCACCACCCATGGGGAGATCCTTTGTCCTGCCTACTCCTTTGCATGCAATATGGGGCTAGTCACACAATCTATTTATGGATATGCTCAGAATAAATGCACACAAATTATTCAACCTCAAAAACAAAATAAAAATCTCTATTGAATGTTATGGGAAAGTGAAGGGAATGAGCCCTCAGTTTTGGAAAATTAGCAACTTCACAGCTTGAAATATTTCCAAGACCAACTGAGTAAAACTGAAGTGTGCAGAGTGAGTCAAACCAAGCTGCACCGCTCATTGGCAACAACAGGAAAGTCACATAACAGAAGCAGCAGCGGCGGCGGCAATGCTTAATCCTATAGAATAGTGATTTTCATTCTTGAACAGCAGCAATTCTCCTTGACAACAGGGATTCTCAGTGCCAACGAACAGCAACTCGCATATTGAGGACAGCAGCTCTTATTACCAGCAACAGCAGGCTCTCAGCCTCTGGTAACAGCATACAATCATCTGTGGTGGCTGTTTTTAAATCCCTCTGAGACTTAGTCTCAGGAGTAAGCAGTTACTCTCCAAAGCAAGCTCCTTCTTAAGGCACTCTTTTCCACTAGAGAGTCCCCGTCTCCAGATCTCGGCACTTTCACTGACGCAGATGGCACAACAGGCTGTGTGTTCCATTTGTGCACTCAGTACAACACACCCAATTCTGCAGCTCCTCAGAAAGGGCACATTCAGGTACTGAAACAGTAGATGCACCAAAGAAATCCAGGTCAATCCACTACGAACACAGATAAAGAAAAGCGGCTAAGGTCAGCACCAAACAACTCTGCCTGGTTCATGCTGCTGTAGGAGCATTGGCCCTGATTCTTGGTTCCATTATTACCACTCTATGCTGCTCCTGTAGGACAGATTGGCCTTAAAAATGCCATAGCCTGAAGAAGCAGAAAGCCGTGTAATGGTTCTTGCCGCATTCCCCCTCCTTGAGGCCACCATAGGGGACATCTTCAGTGATGTGTGATTGGACCTCTCCTACACCTCAGGGATCTCAAGCTACCATAGTGGCATTATGCATAAGCTCGATCAGCCTGAGGACTGCTCTGATTTGCACCAGTGAATTGTTCCAATTCAGATAGGGTTACCATATTTCAACACTGAAAAAAGAGGACACTCCACGGGGGCCTGGCCCTGCCCCAACTCCACCCCTTCCCCACCCCCGGCCCCGCCCCAGCCCCGCCCCTTCCCCAAAACCCCTGCCCCAACTCTGCCCCCTCCTCTGAGCACCCTGCATTCCCCCTCCTCCCTCCCGCTCTGATCTTGGTTGGGGGTTGTTAAGTGCTTCCCTGCTCCCCACGCGCCCTGCACCCCCCCCCCCGCAGCCTCTGTGACCCCTGCTCCCGACTCGCCCTGCAGCCCCTGCAGCCTCTGTGACCCGTGCTCCCCACTCGCCCTGCAGCCCCTGCACCCCCCGCCCCTGCAGCCTCTGCGCGCCCCCGCCAGCCCTGCCCCTGCACCCCCCGCCCCTGCAGCCTCCGTGACCCCTGCTCCCCACTTGCCCTACAGCCTCTGCACCCCCCGCCTGCCCTGCCCCTGCAGCCTCTGTGACCCCTGCTCCTCAGTCGCCCTGCTCCTCACTTCCTTCCTGCCGCCGAGCACATTCCCCGGCCTGTCTGTCCCCGCCGGAAACAGCTCCCGCGGCGCCGGGTTCCAAGCTGCGCGGGGCAACGGGGCCACAGGAAGGGTCCCCCAGTGGCCGGGGGGGTCCCTGCCCGCAAGGGAAGCCCGAGCCCCCCCCGTTCCCCGCCTGAGCATTGTAGCTGGGGCAGCTGGGCTGCGCTGCGGACCCGGCGGATCGTGCTGGGCGGACCCTGGCTTATGCCTCCCTATTTCCCCGGACATGTCCAGCTCTTTGGAAATTCCCCCCGGACGGGGATTTGAGCACCAAAAAGCCGGACATGTCCGGGGAAATCCGGACGTATGGTAACCCTAAATTCAGAACTCTCTTGGGATTAGGGGAGTGAGAAAATGACAAAGCCAACTTTGCCTGTTGGTGGCACACGTGAGGAGTGGGGCCAATGTTCCCTCTAATTTTTTCCATCCATGTGCAGAATGAATTTTGTTATGTGCACCAATTATCGAGGTGATGTGCGCCACCAGTAAAACAAAAAATCTAGACATATGTATTTTTAAAAAGTTATAGGGATAATTACTTCAGCCAGGACAGGTTAGGCATTTTAGAGCTCACTACACAAAGAATTAAATTTAAGCGCAAGAGAAATAAAAATTATGAAATGCATACACCAGTCAAAAGCCTCAAATTACAGCACTTTGAAAGAATAAAATTAGAGAATGTGTGCATTGCAGGAAGTATCAAGACTTAATAATAATACAAATGATAAGTATGTATTGGGAGGTGAGTGTGAAAGAGTGTATGAGACAGACAGACAGACATTGATGCCAGTCTTACTGCTGCCTTTACTAATCCTCAGAATCACTGCTTTACTACTGTTTTGTGTACCACATGCTGGGTAATAACATGGGAGGGCTATATGTTTTGAAAACTAACCGGCTCTTTAATAAGAGAACTATTAACAGAGATGCTGCAACTGCAGCTAGTATTCTAGCCATGTGCATACAGACTGACTAACAGGTGCCTTCCCCAAACTCTTCCCTCCTGCATCCTATGCTCCTCCTTCAAGTTCCATGTAGTTTCAACTACATCCTGTTCCATGATTTTCAGGTGATGATTTATTCTAAACACAAAAATTATCAAGCAAGACCAGTGCTACCAGGGCAGTAGGCCAGGAGGGCAGAAAGGTTTCACCTGGGGAGTAGCAGTATCTGTCTATGGACTCCCTATTTTAGTTTAATCTCCTTAAAAGAAATAGTTTTCAAAAGATTTTAAACAGAGCATGTCTCACAGGCTTTCCGTTTCCTTTTTGCTGGCTTTATTTTATTATAATTATTCTTACAGTAATACCCAAAGACTCCACTTAGGACTATGTCCCATTGTGCTAGGCACTGGACAAATATATCAGATAACAGTCCTTGGTCCAGAGATTTTATCGTCAAGTTATGGTAACATCTAATATCCTACTGCCTTATCCTTTTTCATTGCACTGGTTTGTGAATTCTTTTTTGAGACTATATGCTGCCTTCATTACTGATTTGTTTCATCTCGAAAAATAAGTTTCTAGCAGCTTCTGGCATGCACAGGTCGTTCAATCTTGACATAGTTCCTTTTTTCTATTAAATAGAGAAGACAGACTTTTCTTCAAGGTTGCAACTCCTGGTGTAAAAAACCATAAAAAGAAGAAAGTTCGGGGTGACACTAACATTCCCCCAATTTAGCTTCCTTTTGTTCCTTTAGAAAAGATAAAATATAACCCAGAGTAACAATATTCCTGATTTAAATCTTCAGTTACAATCCAGACAGGAGTCCTACAAATGTCTTGAAATATTATTTCAAGAGACACGTATTGTATAGTGCTGAGCACAACAGGATCCTCACAGAGAGGAAAGATGGGCCAGTGCTTAGGGCCCCGGGAGTCCTAGGTTCAATCCTTCTCTGCCACACACTTCCTTTGTGAACTTGAGCAAGTCACTTATCTCTCTGTGCCTCCTTATCCATGCATACAATGGGGATAATAGCACTTCCCTAACTCAAAGGGGTATTGTGAGGATAAATGCATTAAAGATGGTGAGGAATCTATAATAGTAGTTACCGGGAAACAAAGTGACATGCTTATAATGGTAGTTTCCAGAACGAAGGAAAGTAAATGCACTATGCAAGCCTATGAAGCTCTATGAAGATTTTGGCTCTTGCATTTACTGCCTTGCCTGTATGATTTCCAAAAGCTGCACTCCTTGGTTTTTCCTGCCTTCTCATTTCTTTTCACATTGTTTTGCTTACCCACAATGCTAAACCCTGCTCCAGCAATTATAATAGAACCAAACTAACAGTTAAGAGAGGGAACACAATCCTCCTGCCTTGCAAACGTTTCAGACGATGGCTTACAGAGGTCAAACTGCAAGGTCTGGTTTGTTTATTTTCCCAAAAGCCTTTTAAAAGATTAAATTGTTCCTGAAATAAAAAAAAAGTCTACTTCTCAGATAAATTTCAAGAGAGTCTCTTTTCTAGGTAAATAAATCAAAGTACAACCACATGGCTCTCCATAGATGGACCTGAGAATGGTGGGTTCTCATTGTGCTGGGATCATCACACATTAATGAGAATTAAGCCAATTCAGCATCAATTACTTTGCATGTGTCTGATCCTGTCCTTCCTGTTGTTTTATGTATCAGATGGCAAATAAAAATGGGTCCATTGCTGAAATCCTTAGCCCTAATGGAGTCATTATTACACATTTTAATTCAATTAATAGGAATCGCATGATCTCGCCCGACATTGGGTAATCAGCAAAAATTATATATTCAACCAGGATACTCTATCCATTAACTATTATTTTTGTGGGCCCTACATGTGTGTCTGTGTGTGCATATCCTGCTTCTAGTACAGTTTCATTTCACTTTCATATAACATTTATAAAAATAAATTAAGCAATTTGCTTAATTTCAAATGGCAAAATAGTATTAAAACAATCAAAAAAATGTTTCAAAATGTTGAACATTTTGCCTATAAATCTATAGATTATAACTAGTATGCCATATAAATTAATGAAAGTGATGAATGATTAGCTGTCAATGGGGAATTGTATTTGGTGAATGGGATCATAAAATGCATTCATTTTTAAAAGAGATGTTCCTTTTCACAAAATCATCTTAATGCTCCACAGTTCATTGGAGCCCCCTGCAAACTATATTGTCTAAAATAAGAGATGAAGTCTACTCTGCCAAACACACACACACACACACAAACTTGTTTATGTATTTATATACTTGGCCTGTTCCCTCTGAGTTATAGTGCTGAGTCTAGTTTACTGACAAAATACGGTAAGTTAATTACTAACCTCACTGCAGGGTTATATTAATAAAACTGCAGACTGACTCTATACAGCTCCTTGCATCAGAGGATCTCAGAGCACTGTACAGATATTAATTAATTGAGTTTCAAAGCACACAGCTCTGTCCCTGACTATAACTTGTCCATTGAATCTGTGTTCACTTGCTTATGCGCTAGTGGCTCTGTCATTGGGTTAGGCACTGTCCCACAGAGGAAAAAAATACATAAATGTACCTTCACTAAAATTTTATGAGCCATTCCTAGTTGTCAATGTGACAAAATGGCTCTTCCAGATGAGTGATCTAGGTATGGCAGGAGTTCTCATGCCTGAGATTCTATACAGCACATTATACTAGGGGCTTCAATACCAAAAATAAAAGATTTCTTCTCAGTCTGGTAGGAACAAAACAGCACTGAGGGTGACATTCAAAAGTGCACTTAATTGATCAGCACATTTACAGCTCAGCTGAGTGACCGTGCCTTTACGGTTATGGAAGAGGGATGAAGTAACTACCTCCCTCCTCTGGGGCAGGGGAGAGGAACAGTGACTGAGTCACTATTCATTTTCTGGGTGCTCCTAGGGCAGTGCAGTTATGCTCTCACCCAGCGCAGATTGCAAAGAAAATGGAGTAAAGCCACTGAAGTTGGTCTAGGAAAGTATCAGTGGCACCTTCCTGGCCCAGTTAGCCCACTTGTGGCACAGGGATGATCTCCAAGAGGGAGAATGGGAAGTGTTTCTGCCTTTGTTCTTCTCAGGGCCAGCCTTAAAGATGGGCAACCAGGGTGGCCACCCTCAGTGCCATCATTTCGGGGCAAAACAAAACACATTTGGGGATGCCAAATCCCCCTTATATTGCTTGTGCCTTTTGACAGTGGAGAAGGCACTGAAAATATTTTCCACTCTAGGCGACGAAACACCTAGGGCTGATCTTGTTCTTCCTTGGGAAGTTTTGATAGGGAGAGTCAACTTCATTTGCCACTGGGCTCCACAGGCTGCTGAGGTGGTCTGCTGAATTTCCCTTTCTAGCTATCTGTCCACATTCTGGCCTGTGCCACATAGCTGTGTCCCCACTCCTGGGTTGAAGCTGGTGTAATCCTGGCTGAACCTGGCTCAATAAATAATGACTGTAGGAAAAGGTTAAAATCAAACCTACTTAGAAATTATTTTACTAAAATAAGTTTTTATTGAATGTGAACTTCTCCAGTGCTTGGCAACACCTTCTATTACAATTCCTTTTTAAAAATGCTTTAATAATTGAAGCAACTAAAGCATGTCAAGACTTATTTTATGGGATCATTTACTCATGCTTCAAGTATGTTGTGGGGTTAATTGCACAAGGCATGTTTTACTGCCTTATGAAATCCTCCACATTGTGTCTTATTGCTTTTATAATATGGGATTCATCTTTTTCACGTTTTTTGTGGAAAAACATGGTTTTGGCACTGAACATCCACAATGCCTTATTGCTTGCCACCTCTTATCATAACATACTATCCATGATAATTTAGCTACAATTAGAAAATCCAACTGCACTGTGTGTAGCTTTAAAAATACACTAGTAAAAATAGTTAAAAATTTATTAACATGTATAAAAAGATTTCATCTCTTTTTATGCCTCTCTATTCCATGTGGAATATAGCGCCTTCACCACTGACTTCCATCTTTACCAGTCTCCTGCTGCAGTCTTAGTTTTCAGTTTTATTTCTATTGTGTGTTTCTGTTATCCTTGGTCTAACTCATCACCTCTTGCCATGGGGGCTCCAGTCCAATGCTTGTCTTGTTATGTTATTTAGTTCTTACCTCCATGTATGTGACAACCATCTCCATTCCATAATATCATCCTATCAGTTTATGTTGTGTCCTCCTCTAGAGTTTTGTTTGTGATTTTTTTCTGGCCATCTGATATTGAAGATTTGTCTAAAGCTGCTGTTTCTGAAAACTTGGCGTTTAGATAGTAAGGTCTTAGTAAGTCTCCAAGTTTAAGCACCATATACTAAGACCAACTTTAAAATTGTGTTAAATATTTGAAGTTAAGTTTGGAGGGATAGCATTCTGGTTCTCCAGATTGGCTTTAGAGTTGCAAAGACATGTCTGGCTTTCACTATTCTGGTTTGAATGTCTTTGTCCATTCCACCTGTTGTACTTACAATGCTGCCAAGATATGTGAAATATCAGACCTCTTCTGTTTCAGTCCCAGAAAGTGTTATTAATGTTTCTTCATGTGGTTGATTCTCGTGGTTTTAGTTTTCTGTGTGTTGATTTTCAAACCTATTAATTGTGCACAGGCCTGGAGGACATTTGCTTTGGCTTGAATGGCTTGAGTTTGGAACAGCAAGTTGCCGTCATCGGCAAAGGCAAGGTCCTCTAATGTCTGTCTGTTGGTAAAGAAGAAACTTCAGAACAATCAAGGGGTATATAATGGACTTTCCAAGTCCACTACCAGTAAAAAGAACATGGGTGACATAAGACAAGCTTGTCTGACGCCTGTAGTAACCTCAGATGGCTTAGTCAGATTGCTGTTTGCTCTTATAATAAATTTGGCATGTCATTTTCATAGATCCCCAGAATGATGTTCATGAATTTCTGAGGGTTTCCATAGTGGCATGGCAATTTCCATAAAACCACCCTATCCACTGTATCAAAGGCTTTTTTTGGCAAACTGCCATTTGATTGGCAGGGTTGCTACTTGATCTATGTGTGATGTGACCTGTCTTAACCCTGCCTGTTCGTATCGTAACCTTGAATCTACCACTTTCTTTAATTCTGTCTAAAATAATCTGTGTAAATATCTTACTTGGGGTAGATAGAATACCCCTCTAGTTTTCACACTGATAGAGGTCCCCTTTCTTTAGCAGTTTCATTATATTCCCCTTTTTTCCCCACTGGTTTGATATTTTTATTTCTTCCCATATCTTTTATAAGAGGCCTATCAAATTGTCAACTGTGTTCAACTCTGCCTCAAGAACCTCTGTTGGAATGTTATCCACCCTAATGTCTTTCCACCACCCTCTATCCCTTTACTCGGGAAATAGGTCCTAGTTCTACATCCAGATCTTCCCTTTTCTCTATATCTAGAGGATTGGCCGCTGGCTCACCATTCAGTAGTTGATTAAAGTACAGCTTCCATATATTTATTTGTTCTGATGTCTTTGCTGTTAAGTTGCCCTTGCTGTCTTGAACCAGTCAATTGGTGGTGGCGGTTTTTTCCCTGAAAACAGGTCTAATGATGTTGCACAGTGTCTTTATGTCACTTTGTGCTACAGCGGTCTACGCATCTATTGCCACTTTGTCTATAAAGTCAAAAAGTTTGACTGACAAAATGCTAAATTATTAGCTGGAAAATAAATATTTAGCATTTGTACCGTGGTAGTGCTGAGGAACCCCAGACATGAACCAGGACCCCATAATGCTAAGTGCTGTACAAACACGGAACAAAAAGATTATTCCTGCCCTGAAGAGCTTACAAGCAGTTTCAATGCTGATGGTATTGTCCCTATTCTCAGGGATTTCTTTTTCTTGGCCCGTTTCAATATTTACAAACCAAGAGCCCAATCTTATAAACCTTTTCTCACACAAGTAAGGATTGCTCAAGCAAACAGATTGCAGGATCAGATCCCAAAAGACATGCATTGTACAGTAAAGTCAAATCCAATTGTAACTAACAGACATTCAAAATTTGAGTTAAGAGCAGGATACCCAAAAAGGTGTGTTAAAGGTGTTACCATTTCTGCATTTTTCTTCTTTTCCCAAGCAATAGATGATTTAATTTACTGATGTGCCTATACCAGTGGTGCTAGATGATTTAATTTAGCACATTAATTAGTGATTAATTTATCAGAACTGAAAAATGTGCATTCCTAGAAAGCTATTTATATAAAAAATAATTTCATATTAAGCCTTATTATATGAACCATCCTAATAGAACAGGATAGGTGTGAGTTATTTGCTGGCAAAAACACATAAGAATGAAGCAACTGTCCCTCCCTGTTAAAATTACACACACACGCACACACACACACACACACACACACACACACACACACACACACACACACACCCCTGAATATGAAAGGAGCTACAACAAACTCATTCTAAAAGCAACTGAGAAGGGAGCACATTTGTATACAGAAATAAGAACCACTCCTTCAGAAAAGTCAATGGGGCATTGTCTTTAAATTCAATCTATGTCTAAGAATGAAAGAAAGTCATAATCACTCGCAAAAATTAGTTCAAGGTTATCACATGCACATCATAGTATAATTTGGCTTTTTTAAAAAAAGTCCTGTCATTAGCTGTAAAGAATCAAGAACTAAAGACCTTTTCAAATAACCAAATTGATCAAATCTGCCTGAAGATTCTTTGAATAATCCCCTCGCTACTGTACAGAGGAGCACAATGCAGCTGACCAGGATACTTAGAGATCTACCCACCAATCACTCAGCCGAAAATGGATAAACACAGCAAAGCTACATACAAAAAGGCTGTATATGGAAATTAGACCGTGCTAAACCTGACAATACAGCAGAAGCAGCGCACACACACACACACACACACACACACACACACACACACACACAGAAAAATGTGTGTAGCAAACCAAGAGGCCTTGTTTACCTGCAGATCTGAATGATTTTTAGGAACTCATGGAATAGGCAGTCCCAAAATAGCACATGCCCAGCTGTATTGTTGCTGCACATGCAATGAATCAGTGGCCAAATCAATAAACACACGAGTTTTACAACTTACTGGGGTTCATTTCCCACCCACCCGTTTTGGCCTAAGCAACAGGCAGTCAGAGTTCTTGCCCACTAACCTGTCTCCTCTCGTGGACAACTGGCAATCTAAACACAGCTTGGAAAAATCCCACTTTACAGCTAATGCTCTAGAGGAATAATATGACAACCACTGAGCAGCTGTTTCCTTTGTGCTCACTCTTGTTCTCTCTATTGCCCTATCCCCTAGATAAGTGTGGTACATACTACCAACAGGGATCGTATTAATGCACTCAAACTTGACCACAGCCTTAGTTTGAAATAGGGCCCATGTTTAACCTGAATCTTATCCTAGCAACAGTCTGCAAAGCACATTAGGTTCCTTGGGTACAAATGATGTAGATCAGTAACAATTTCTGTGCTGTACATTTCCTAGCACGATGGGGTCCATGACTGGGGCTCCTAGGTGCTACCACAATATAAACAAGAATAGTATTGCCTACAATTAAGCGAACTTAAAACTTTAGTGATTTTGCTAGTATTGACACACAAACACATTACTTGACCCTGCAGCCACATATTGGCAGAAGAACTCTAGCCCTAGAGAACATATGCAAGTCCTGGGTGGCCTGACCATCCCCTCCTGTTCTCATTCTACTTTCATGTATATTGTTTAATGTGGCCATCAAGAAGCAGTGACCAAACTTTATTTGCTCCAGACCCGCTTATGAATTTATGTACCTAAACTGCACTGATAAATTTTAAAGGAACAATTTACTTTGTTTATTCATCAGTCTCAAATGCCAATGTTTCTGCCTCACTGCCTTTGTGAATGTGACTTTAACTGTGTCAGGCTTTCCTGAGAAGCACTAGACTCAACCAAGCATCTATACAACACTAAAGCAGCAGATGCCTTAATATTTGGTACTGCTACCTGCAGGGATTAACCCTATTACAATAGGTCTAAAACAGCAAGCATAGCTTTGTCGTTTGAATTTGCTCCATATTTGGTACTATTTAAAAGGAAACAAAAGATGCATGCTAGAGAAATATTTGAGTGGAACAGAGCTTCAAAATGTTCAGTGAGTGATTCCCTCATATTTCAAATGAGTACGTTGCAGACAGCAGGCACACCCAGTGAAAGCACATGGATATATGATTAGGATTTTTGAATGAATCATCAGCACAGAACTCAAACATCTCAATCATTGGTCACATGTGCTAGAACTAGGGGTGCTGGGGTTGCTGACGCACCCCCTGGCTTGAAGTGGTTTCTATCATATTCAGGGTTTACAGTTCAATGGCTCAGTACCTCCACTATACGAATTGTTCCAGCACCCCTGTCACTGGTGTATCATTAGTGTGTGTTTGCCACAAAGTCCCATTGTACTATGGTGCAAGTTAAAGAGTTTCTGTGAGTGCTAAAGACTCCTAAAAAGACCAATATTCCATGAGTTTAGCGGCAAAGTCTTTGTTAGGCTATTATCTCAAATGGCTATTAAAGGGAACTAAATTTAGGTCAAGATTAAAAGGGTCCTCAATTTTTATGAATCATTATCTTTTAATGTTTTCTCACCATGGGCCAACTCCTGAAACTCTTACTCTGTCTTTACTGGGGCAAACTCCAAATCCCTTCAGTGGGAGTTTGCCTTAGTTAGAGCTGAGTAAAATAATACTGGAGGAATGGAAGGATTTAGCCTTGTTTGGATTAAATTAAATTGTCTTCCGACGTTTCCAACATGTATTCTTCAATACAAACTACCCGGAGTAAAGCCATAAGGCAAGTCATAAGAGCACTGAAGTCTATGCCTTCCCTTCCTTCATTGTATACATCATACTTTTTGAAACACCGATATTAACAGATATCTAATAAAGAGGCATGAGATACTAGTGTGTCAGATCTGCAGCACATGAAAAACTTCCAGCAGAGCAGATGTCACTTTTGCTTATAGAGCACCAAACTTTCCAGCTAGGCATCTCTTGGCGTCACTGAAAATGACCAGTGAATTAGCGACCTGTCACAAAACCAGGTCTTTTTATGTCCAGTACCTGAACAAGGGCATGCCTATAGGCAGCCAAAAGGGGATCCCATAAGCATTAAATATGCTGGTTTCTAAACATGACTAAAGGAAAGCAATAAGAACCCCAAGTACAGAGGATTTACGGTCAAATCCTGCTCATCGTACTCATACAAGTAGTCTCATTGATGTGAAATGCACTACATACTTGAATAATATGACTAGCATTTGGCCCAAGCTTATTCCCACTGAAGTCAATGCCTTTAATGTGAACAGAACTGGACTCATAGAACTGCTAAGTACTATGGAGGACGTGACTCTAGATTCACACCATATACTTAGAATGTAATCTGTTTGGGACAGGGTCCAGATTTTTGTACAGTGCCCAATAAAATGTGATTTGGGCCTCTAGGCTCTACCATAATACAACTGAAAATGATAATAATTGAAGTCAATGTCAAATCTCCCATTGATTTCAGTGCCTTGAAGATCCAACCCTTTGGGTATGTCTACATGGGGATAAAACCCCTGTGGCATGGCTGAGGCTGGCTCAGGACCCTCCGACTCAGGTTTGTCCTGTGTACATTCAGGCTCAGGACCCTCCACCCTCACTGGGTTCCAGAGCTCGGGCTCTAGCCCAAGCCTGGACGTCTACACAGTAATTTTTCAGTCCCAGAGCCCAAGCGTGAATTTGAGTCAGCTGATCTGGGCTAGCCACAGTTTTTTTTATCCCCTTGTAGACATACCCTTTGTGACTTAGATACTTCCTGATTCAAAGCATGTTTTCTAATATGAAATTCAAACAGTAGAGAAAGCCGTACATATCAAAAAATAAAATATTTTTCTAAGATTTTCACAAGCAGGGTGCCTCAGTTGTTGGGTGTCCATTCTGAGACACCAGTTTGATGATTTTTAGAGAAGGGTGTTTGCACTTTCTGAAAATCACTGTCTGAAGTTAGCCTTTTAAATAACACTGAAAGCAACATTTACTACCTGAAGTACCAGTGGCACTTTATAAACATAATAAGAATATTCTCCCAAACATTTAGGCAGAACAGCTAGGGTTTTCTATTACAATGCTAAAATGATGTGCCAAGATTTAAGTTTATCAATGAACCCTTTCTCACATCAAGCATTTGCTACCATATTTGCAAAATGCCATCAGCAAAGGTCATAAGGCTGATGTGAAACAAAATCTCAGAAACAGGAGCTACTGTAAGTTAATGGTCAACACTAGGGTTACCATTCGTCCGGATTCCCCCGAACATGTCTGGCTTTTTAAGCTAAAAATAGCGTCCGGGGGGAATTTGTAAGTGTCCGGACTTCCCCCGATGCAGAGCACGCGCGGCTAACAGTGCTGCCGGCTGGACGGTGTCACTTACATGGGGCTCCGACACTCAGCCAGAGAGGGCTCCTCCTCCTCCCTCCCTCCCTCCCTCCCTGCATCGCAGATCGGCTCCGACGTCTGGAGCTCCTCCCCCACTGCTGCCCAGTGGCTCAGGCAGTTCCTGAGCAAGTTCACCGAGACATTAGGTGAAGAAAGGCCAACAACAAGGGGGCCAGAGAAGGGGCAGGGAGGTTTTGGAGGGGGCAGTCAAGAGACGGGGGGGCTTGGGAGTTCGGGGGGGCTTTTTGGGGGTGTGGAGAAGGTTTTGGGCAGTCAGGGTACAGGTAGGGGGTAGGGTCCTGGGGGGCATTTGGGGGGGGCTTAGGAGGGGACAGTTAGGGGACAAGGAACAGGGAGGCTTAGGTAGGGGGTGGGGTTCTGGAGGGCAGTTCGGAGCAGGGGTCCCAGGAGGGAGCAGTCAGGGGACAAGGAGCGGGGGGGGCGGGTTGGGAGTTCTGGGCGGGCTGTCAGGGGGCAGGAGTGGGGAGCGGGATTGGAGCAGTCAAGGGACAGGGAGCAGAGGAGTTTAGATGGGTTGGGAGTTCTGGGGGGGCTGTCAGGGGGTGGGGAGTGGTTAGATGGGGCGTGGGAGTCCCAGGGGTCTGTCTGGGGGTGGGGGTGTGGATAAGGGTTGGGGCAGTCAGGGTACAGGTAGGGGGTAGAGTCCTAGGGGGCCAGTTAGGATGGGGGGAGGGTCTCAGGAGGGAGCAGTCAGGGGACAAGGAGCGGGGGGAGGGTTGGGGGTTCTGAGAAGGGGAAGTGGGAGGGGCGGGGGCGGGGCTAGGGCAGGACAGGGGCGGGGCTCCTCCCGTCCTCTTTTTTGCTTGCTGGATTATGGTAACCCTAGTCAACACCTCCCACCCCCCAACAACTAATAGTTTAGTTTAAACGTTCATTTGCTAGAAGAAGTTCATAACGTGGAACTTAAAAAAAAGATCAAACAAGAAAAACACTGTACCATGTTTCTCAACCAGGTCTTATTTCTTTTCAACTTTAAATGGAAAAACTGAGTTGCTGAGTATTCAGGATGTTAACAGCCAGTTACAATTGCAGTGCCTCTGCTCACTGGAGCACAGAGGCTGATCTCTCTGCATGCCAAAGGATGCAAGGAAGGGAGGGTAAGGGGCAGGCCCCTCACCACAGCTCCTCCTCTGTCCACACCACAGAGCAATCATGATACACTTGGGGGATAGGTTACACCATCCTAGAGATGAAGCCTGGACACCCCCCATCCACACTGCTGACGGGTTGTATGTTCCTGCATTGCATCCCCCTTCAAAGCTCCCCCTGGAGCAATGTGTTTCTCACATTGCTGTCAATGCAGGATTTTGCCTAAAAGGCATGATCTAGCCCTAAGCCTATACTTAATGATCTGATGGCATTTTAAACAACACATGTTTTTGGACAAAAATTTGTCAGACACACTGATATTTGCATACTTCACACAAAACTACATAAATTATCACCTGTTATGCTCACGACAAAGTTCAATTGTGTTAACATTGTTAGCTGTTAAACACCCAGCAGGGCACTTTAGGATGTAATTGACTGAATAGTACAGAGAGACATACAACAAGTGGCTACAAAAATGGTCGTGGGTGGCACAAAGTAACATGGAGGTGAGTGTGATCAACATAAGCAGGGATCAGTGTACCAGCTGCCTGTAAGCACCATGACAGGTGAGATTTAAGCAGGGATTGGCAGGAGAACAGTGAGGTGGTCTTGCAGATTTTTATGGAGAGACCTTCAATGGGACCAGGATTTGGCCCAAATCATAGATATCTGTAGAATGAGCTCTACACAACTTTGAGTCCATCCCCTGAAATCTATGATAGAATCCCCAAACCACTGTGTGACAAAACATGTTCTACATTTGTCTGTGCTTTCTTACCTATAGCTTAACTGCACAAAAAAGATGTTGTGATATGTTGGGCTATGGGAAATGCATCTTGCAGTGAATGTAACAGTGGTAGATTTATCTGAACTGTGATCTGAATCACTTAACCATGAGTATGTCATAGTTCTCAAAATTCCCTCCAGAGATATTCTGCAGTAGAGATGGGTATATGGTTCACTGCTGATTCTGAGCATGGTGAATAGAACCTATTTGCTATCAATGACCTTCACAAATTTGTACCCTGTTGGTTGTTGTGCCAATTCACTAGTTGATTTCATCTGGCAAATCTGTTGGATTAAATAAAATGGCTTTCTGAGCTATAACCAAATATGTATCACAATGCTTTTAGAGAGCATTTCTCTTTAAAAAAAAACCCTACTACTTTAAGTATGTCATATCACTGGACTATACATTTCAGAATTCAAAAAGTGTGTAGAAAATATTTAGTAATATACCACAGAAGAGTTAAAACAGAGTATTGCCAAATAGAAATACCATGATGATCTGTGATAAAGTTCAACCTAAAGTTTACTACAGGAAAGTATTATCCCATTTACAAGACTAAATACAAAGAGATTCTCACACTTTAAAAGAGCAAGAGCTTTATATAGTACAATCAATGCTTCATGATTGGATAATGCTCTAAAAACTGTCTCTCCCGAAGGACTACTGATATAATTAAGTGAAAAAACTAAGTAGTTACAGGAAGAATTTAAAAAGGATTAAATCATAAACCACCCATAATGGCCAGTGACGTATTCTATGCAAACTGGCTGAGGTCGCATTAGCCTTCTTCTTGGAAATCTACTGTAAGTTGTCCATGAATGTAGTAAATTATATTTATGGGATAATACCACCATACGATGACTCCAGCCTTTAAAAAGGCTGACAAATGAAACAAAGCTACTGTATTTCAGAACAGGAACACTAGATACTGACTGGAAAACATGGTCTGTCAAACCCAAACGTGAGAGACGGTTTCTCTCAGATCCATGTGCACAGAAGAACCTCTGTGCATAGATCTCTCCCCAACTCCCAAACTAGAAGGGGAGAAAGGGCCAGCCAGCCTTCTGGGAATCTCCCCATCCTACTGACCTTGCAAAAATAGCTCTGTACTAACAGTTGGTTGGTTTGTGTGTGTGTGGGGGGGGGAAGGGGGAAATATGCAAACTGGGTGGGCTGAGGAAGAAGTCAGTGAGGATGCATATTATCCACTCCGGTGCACCAAAGACAAAACAGTCTGAGCAACTGAGCTGTGCACTGGGGTGATCGATGGAAGTCTATGGGGAAGGTCTTTGGTGATCAGTGCTACAGAAACCCCTGAGACAGATCTTTCTGCCAAGCCAGCCCACTATCAAAACCCCTCTCAGCAGCTTCATGCATAAAGTCTGTGTGGCCTCCCCGATCTCATATTTCTTGTTTATCAGAATCACACTGGCATCTGATTCTTTAAGAAATTAAACTCAGGATATACTCAAATAGCACAGTTGGGGGGTTAGGAGAAAAAAGTAAGTATAAATCAACAAGGTAACTATATTCATTGACATATTACCTGGTAGATGCAACAAAATCATCATTGTGACTACAGTAATTGCCTTTAAACATAGCAATGTGTAAAAACACAAAAAAATGCCAACTTTCTGAGAAAAGAGCAAAACCAAAAGTATGTAAAAAGGTAGCTGTGAATTCTGCACTGCTTTATTTTCTGGTGTTAAATTCACTCCACCCACACAGACGCAGGGTATTCAGAGTGTGAAGAGACAAAGGAGATGAACTCCACCTCCCAAACCGATTGTATACAGCAACTGCACAGCTTCTATTTCACCCTCTGATGGCCTAAGAGTATTTCCTTTTTGGGCTAGAATTTCAGCTGCAGTCCCTTTGTACCAGCCGTGAGATGTGTTAGAGTTACTGAATTCACATAAATGCATTCACCTGTAGCACCTCTCCAAACTCTCCTAGTGTCCACTGGCATAGATACCACTTCTACCCACTTAATGAAGATATGCAATTGAAACGGTCCAAGCTACAATGCTCCAACACCGCTGGCCAGAGCCCTGGGACAGCCACATTTATATAAGCCAGACAGCTTGTAACTGGCCCCATCTTCTCTGCCGAGCATCATGCACAGAAGTGCTACTCACAATTACTGTATGTGAATATGACAAGATTTTTTTTTTTTTAAATGTCACCTCATCATATCATATTACAATGGCCTAGATTTTCTAGTAGTAGTGACTCAAGCAGGCCCAGACTCATTAGAAAAAAGAAAAGGTTTCCAATGCCCTAAAAATTAAATGATCCTAAAAGCCTGGTCCTGCTAAATCCACAAATTACTCACCATTTTTGTTATTTATTTGTATGAAAGTCATATGTAGAGGCTTCAACTGAAATCATTGCCCTTGGAACTGAATAACCACGTAGTGAGAGACAGCCTGGTAAAAGTTAAGTTATTACAAATATAAATTTTGATTGGACAAATACCCTAAGAAAGAAATTGGCACAAGGGATGAAATCCTGGGTCCATATAAGCCAATGGCAAAACTCCCATTTACTTCTATGGGGCCAGGATTTCACCAAAGAATGAATGGAGAAATTAACCCCAGGTCAGAAATGCTGCAAAAAGCCTTGTGCAACATTTAATCCCTTATTGTAGGGTTTAGGTGTGCTTTAAATGATACAGAGAGCCTTCTCAGTCCTTTTCATAAGGATCAGTTTCACCATCTGTAAACAAAAACCTGAACAAGAGGTAGCAGGTGATAAAGAGTAGTATTTGCTATCATCAATGGTGCAAGTAAGCGGGTACGGCCAGGTACACAGTACCATTTATTGTGGGCACACTGTACCGGAAAGGCACATTTTCAAGAATGAACTGTAGAGCCCTGCGCAGATTCAGATTTATACCTGTGGATGCGGATATCCGTGGATAGAAATCAGTATCTGCTGAACCACAATGTTCTCCTAGGAACCGCAGCGGCGAGAGGAACAGAATCTTGGGCCACTGCTCCCAGGAGTCTGCGCCGGCAGCTCCTCCGGCATGGCTGTACTGCCCTCAGCCCTTCCAAACAGCTGCACCTCCTATCTGGGGGTCTGTACGGCCCTGCCAGAGAACTGGGCTGGGGCGGTACAACTGTGCCGGGGGAGCTGCCGGCACGGGGTGCTGTCTCCTGGGAGTGGCAGCCCCATGTTCTGCTCCTTTCACCACTGCGGTTCCCAGGAGAGCCCTGCGGTTCAGCGGATACCAATTTCTATCTGCGGATATCTGCATCCACGCATATAAATGAGTATCCGCGCAGGGGTCTAGTCATGGAACATTTTTTGTGAGGGGGGCAGGGTTAGGGGTAAGTACTGTATCGGTAACAGTTGAAAGCTACTTGCACCACTGGCTATCATAGGTCAGGACAGAGTCTTTTGCCTAGAGTTGTAGTCAAGCACAGAACCCCCTGGGTGTAGCACTGCTTCCAAAACTCTTATTTGGTGCTTCTAATATTGCTTAATCCAAGTTACCATTTGAATCATCGTATGAAGGAAATCTTAATTATCTTGCCTAGGTTTTATTTAAGAATATTTGCTAGCAATCAAGTCTGATGAATATTTGCTAGCAATCAAGAATGATGTATCCATGTTGCTGAATATACATCTTAGGGGTTAAGGACTATATAAATGGTAAGATTTATTCAGAGTAAGTAGATCTTTTTATACCATACCCAAATGGAAAATTCAAAAGAAGCACAATGTGTCTGTTTGCTACCCTTAATTTTGTTGAAGCTTCACACTGACTAGATCATTCCTCAAACTTTTTCCCCCCGCAGATGATAGACTTTTACAGATGAAAACTTTTCTAGGGTCATAAAAGAATGTTTATTTTTATTAATAAACCAACATTTTAACAACTTATCTGACTACGTAGTAATGCTATTGCATTTTATTCATCAGAATCAAAACAGTTCTAAGTCCTAAATTGAATCTATAAAACTATTATCCAACGAGCTAGCAAAAAGCTGACTAGAAATTCTCTGCTGTAGAGTGAATGAGGTCAGATGGGAGAGAACACAACAGGGGAAAAAAAGCAGTAGCAGCATTGCCATCTGTTAGTGATTGGGTTGGTAAACAAACTATTTAAAAATCCCTATAAATAGAAAAAACCCTAATTATTAGAATGATGGGAGAGTGATCTCCAAATTAACCTTTCAAATCAAGGCTATAATAAAACATTACACTGCTTATTTAGCTCTTCTAATCTTTAATATGCCAAAAGACACTTACAATTGATTTTAGGCTATATCTGACCTCTAGTAACATAAGATTAATGATTCCATCTCCCCCAGCTGTGGGCAGAAAAAGGTAGTTTTGCAAAATTGTGCAGAACAAATAAGTCTCCTCTTTCCTATCTGCGGCTCCAATTAATCCATACTAAATTGTTAGGGGGAATATGACAGGTGACATACTGCGTAACAAAGGAACCATGCAATTTATTCAAGATTTCTTTTCATACAATGCATCAGACCATTAGAATGGTTAAGTAAAAATAAGAAATTTGATCACAGCCAATCAGAAAATATATCCACAATAAATTACTGAATTCTAATTTTAAAATGTTACAAGCTTGAAATTGGTACAGCTTATGACTGGCTTCTTGCAGCTTTTTGTTTTCCAGTGGCAGCTATACTTCAGTAATCATGCAACTATTTGCAGTTGCCATAAAACTGTTGTCTACCTGTGATCACACGCTGGTTCAATTTTCCAGCTCAAAATAAGGTATAATGTTTTCAGTGCAGTCATTTAGAATTGTCTTCTTAACCACTGTAAGAGCCGGGAAGTTCCCAGAAGAAAAGTAGTGGGGGGGGGGGAGGAGGGGGGGAGTTGAAAAAGATCTTGTACAAAGGCTTGGCAATTTTTTTTTTTTTTTTTTATTAAACAGACTGCAGAAACAAGCTGCAGAGATTTCAGTAATCCCATGAGCTATGAACTTCTAGACCATCCTCTATTACAGTAAACAAATCATGCCACTGGAATTCTCCTATTCAGGTCCTCTTGATAAATCGATCCATATTTTATAGCATAAGTAAGCTTATAACTAAGGCACCAAAGATTATATTCTCAGGCCATTTATACGCATAGGTCCCTGTATATGTTAAAATATATATTTTGGTTCAGACATACATTGTGTAAGGGGAGTATTTTAATTACTAAACTAGTTTTGCAGAAGTATTAGGATAAAAACAATTAAAAAGAAAACTGATGCTAATCATCTCTTTACTTTTTCTTATTGTCCCTCCATCAGAGATCAAAACAGGATTCTAGGAACCATTCCTTTTCCAATCCATTGGATATATATAATTTATTATTTGTATTATAGAATGGTGGAGCCCTAGTCATTGACTGGGACTCCATAATACATAGCATGCATTTATTTCAAATTAGCCCCTACAATCCTATCAAATTTAGTAGAAGTGAAACTGACACTTCAGGTGAAATCCTGATCTCACTGAAGTCAATGGGAGTTTTGCTGTTTATTTCAGGGGGCCAGGATTTATCCCCCCAACTACAGTGATGGGAACTAAGTACATATCTAAATAGAGGCTACAGAAATTTTATAAGGTTCTATACTGATTACTCTAAAACAGATACATGTTAACACATGATTTATTTTCTGTGTTTTTAAAACTATTCTATGAAATTCTAAAGCAGGGATATAACTCAAATTCTGTAGAATGGTACAAAATATCTAGAGAAAGATGATCATTTTCTATTTAATTATTTAGGATTTCTCCTTAAGGAAACTGGCCCATGGCTAAAATTTAACTTAAAAAGGTCACCTCTAGGAGTGAAAAGGCAGTTCTCTTAATATGACTATTCAGTCTTTGGCACTACAGGAACCCAATCACCTCAACAAGACGGCAGGATCATGCAAAGGAACAAAGAATATGAACAGAGACCAGCTGATATGTAGCAATGGAGGAATAGCCACATTGGATCAGACTTAAGGTCTATCTAGTCCAGTACCTTGTCTCCCACAATGGCAGCACCAGATGCTTTTGAAGGAGGTGTTAGTAGTAAAAAGTAGGATAATCTGCCTCCCACTTTAAGTCTTATCCTGATCTCTAATAGTGGTTGCCTCAACCCCGAAATACACAGTTTAACATCCCTTACAGCAATCGTGTTAGCATCAACTGTTATAACTCTGGATACACTTATGATTATATGTATCTGTATCAGATCATTCAATGTTTAGCACTTATTTAACATATGCAAAATATTTTTTTATATATATACACACACACACACACACACACCCTGCACTGAATTTTGCCAGCTGGAGTTCAAAACAAGGCTTTTTATACAAACATCCACATAGTAACATTTCATCTAATGATACACCTTGAGACCCTTTTCTGTCTACACATGGTTTTCTAATTCTAGGTTGATTTTCTTGCTGACTTTCCAAACCTCTACAGCTCCAGATTTCTTGCTATTTTTTTCCTTCATGCCCTTTCCTTTTTTTCTGATAATGTAACCTCTTGCACGCGCACACACACACACACACACACACACACACACACACACACACACACACAAACACTTTACTCCTGCCCCTCTGCCTGACAAGCAAACAACTTTGAAGATTCCTGTTTTCTTTGAAACCAGGCTCACTGTTGACCAAAGGCTCCCCTGCCTGTGAATAAACTCTAAGCTTTGTTTTAATTATTTGTTTTCTGAGGAAAAAATTACATTTGCTGAAAATAAACAGTCATATAATGTCATCCAGTTTAATTACTATGGTGGCAGCACACTGTGATGTAAATTAGAGGTATTGAGATTAGCAACATGCTAGGTTGGTGAATAGTGTGTTACTTTACTTGCTTTTTTAGCCTGATGTATTCATTCCCTTTAGGAGATGATTTCACTTCTTCACAAGCTGGTTCATTATGAGGTGATCTTGAGGAAATAATTAATCTTTCAAACATAATCTGTGTATTTAAATGGTGACTACGTCTTGGCAGATTCTTTTGATTAATTAAAAAAGCTTTAAAAAGGTAAGGTAAATGAGGCTAAACTGTCTACTTAATGCCTTCCTCTCCCCCCTTTTTTCTGGTTAACAATTACCGTGGCAATGAAAAGGAAATAGCAAAACATTAAGCTTTTGATAGCTACAAAGGAAGACAACACAGCAATCAAATATTTCCAATGAAGTCAGTGAATTTTTAGACAGAAATGTGAAGAACATACCTAAAAAATCCTCATAGCAATTATGAGTCAGCCAGCAATATATCATTGTACAGGTTACATCTAATGAAGGACTCACGATTGCAATGCCATTCAAACTCAAGCCCACATTCTGCTACACTCTCACTGAGCAGCACCTTACTCTGAATAGTCTTACTGCAGTGTTTCTTAATCTTTATTGCAGCCTGCACCCCTTTGGTTCTCAAAATATGCTCCTGCACACCTACAATTAGTTTAAATATGTTCTCACACCCCTACAATTAGCTTAAAAACTTGAAAGTAAATTTGTTTGTATATTATATTGTTTGTATATTACAGTAATCGTTAAAAATTGTATAATGTTAATGAATACATAGGTTTGATGAAACAAAGTAGTTGTACTTAAGAGTCTGTGCTTAATTTGTGTTTTCGATGATTTACCTTCTAAAAAAATCTGGCATGTCTTGCACCCCCAGACAGGGCATCTTGCACCCCGGGGGGGGGGTGCACCCCAGGTTAAGAATCATTGGAAAAGTAAAATACCACTGAACATAAAGTAGCATAATCTAGCTCAGTTTTATGTGTCAGCATATATTCAAGCTAATCCCATGTGGAGAAGGTTCAGAAGAGAACTACAATTAGGATTTGAGATCTGAAAAACATACTTTAAAGTGAGAGACTAAAGAAGCTCAATCGCTTTAGTTTATTAAAGGCAAGGTTAAGAAGTGACTTGACCACAGTCTACAAGTACCTATGTGGGGAAGAGATTTCTGATAGCAAAGTACTTCTATTTAGCTGAAAAAGGCGTAACAAAATCCAGTAGTTGGAAAAGGAAGCTAAACAAATTGAGTCTAGAATTAAGGTGAAAAATTTTAACAGTGAAGATAATTAGCCATTAAAAAAATTACCTAGGGATGTGGTGGACTATCCATCACTTGCAGTCTTTAAATCAAGTCTTTCTGAAAGATAGGAGTTTCTTTGGCCTGAGTTACACAGGACGTCAGACTATCATAACGGTCCCTTGTGGCCTTAATATCTAGTATTCTCTTTTGTACTATATGCCATCCCCCGGTGAGGGCCCATATGGCCCATTTTTGCTTATCACATTTTGAAGCTTATCAGAGAGTAACTGAATCTTGGTTTTCCATGCCTAGACAATATTGTTACAGGGCAGAGGAGTTCTGGTATGTTAAATATAATGTTTTGCAATCCCTCTCCTCTGCTCATTCCATTTAATCTGCTCACTTTAGTATTACACAATCACAAAGGTAGTTTACCTAGTGCAAAAGTATGCAGCGTAATACTAACTGCATGACAAGGGCTTGTCACCCTCCAGTGTCAAGGGAAGACTATACAACTGAGCATCTCACAAGTAAGTATGATCATTTACCATTACACACATGAATTCTCACTGGTTTCCATGGCAGTCATGTCCTGCAGAAAGGGCTGCAGAAATAGGGCTGCCAATGCTAGTTGGACGTATTCCTGGAGATTTCATCACATGACAATAATTAAAGATTAATCTTTAATCCTGGAAGACTCCAGTACAATCCTGGAGGGTGGGCAACCCTATGCAGAAATTGACCACATGTAATAAAATACAGTACAAGGGATTGGCTATATGTATAGATAGTGTATTTCTAATATATTTTCAGGCATGACAATATTGAAGTTCTTGTTAACATATTGTAACAAATCTAACATGATCTTTTTTTGGGAAAATCCAATACAGTAAAAGGTAGAGTTGGTTGAAATATTTTAATTGAAATTGTTTCATGGATAAAACAGAAGTTTTCACAGAAATTATCTGCTTTCTATGAAAAAAATATTGACTTTTCCTCAAAGAAAGCTTTTCAGATTTTCATTTTCTCAAACAAAAATCAAAATTTTCCAGAGGAGGGAAAACAAACATTTTCAGCTCACTCTGCTAGAAAAGAATGGATCTTGGTTCTCCTTATACACAGTTGTACTCAGTTAAGTATTTTTCCTCTAGCCTTGCATTTCAATTAAAATTAACATGATCTTGGACCTTAAATTTGGTACTGGTGACTTTTTTTTTTTCTTACTCATGTGGGTAGGACTATATTGTGTTGTACTGACATTTTTAAATGAATACATGAGAGGGAGGTCTCCTTGAATAGGAATTTGTTTACTCTGTTCTTCCCCTCCCCTTCATCACCTTTCTTGTCCCTTTCTCCTTGTATTTAGACATAATATTTCAGTTTTATGAAATCTCTTCTCCAAGTCATTTTAAAACCAGTTTGCCTCTAAGAACTCCAGTAAAAATGTGTTTTCTTTCACAGCTGCTCTTTTATTGTGCATTAAGTTAGCTCCTTCTTTGATTGCACCACATACTGTCCTTGATAACTATTACATTGTTAGAGATCATTTTTATTACAATACAGTATTTTTGGTGGAACAATGGTGTATTGTGATATGACAACTTTATAATAAGAAAAAATGTTCTGCTTTCCTCAGTGTGTTAAATAATTTGTATATTTAATTATCTCCTTCGAAAACATACCACTGGAAATTTACATGTTATAGTATTAAACATATTGGCTCATTCTAGGGCTTCAGAATGGCACTTTCAATCCTAACAATACTGGCTGAATGGCTTAACAGCACTAGCAATACAGAGGATGTAGGCCTACATTTTCAAAGGGGCTTGATTTGCAGAACGTGCTACCACCACCTGCCCTGTGAAATGCAGCCCCTTCAAATTGGGCACCCAAGTTCTGAGGCATTCAAAATCACAAGTCATAGCCTTTTAGGTCAACTGCATTTTAAGAGGTAATGTATTATGGATTCACTCATTCTAATCATAATTAGACAGTTTTAAATATTCCATATGTATGAGATATACAGTAAACAGCAATGCAAAATAGCTATCTATGAACACTCAGGCCTGTTTACAAGCCTTTAAAAAGGCACTGAAGTTGAGGTCTCATATGACTCTGCAGTTGCATAGAGAAATCTGTATTTTCACACCCAAAGTCAGTCAGTTGTGTGTGTACAGGATGGGTAAGTAATTGTGTGTAGAATTTCCAGTTGTATGTGCGAAAACTCTCACTAACGCTGGTGCAGATCTAGAGCCCAGATGCTCAGCACAGCATAGCTAAGGGGAGGCATGCATGTACTTTTGATTCTGGTCTGGCTGTTGCTGGTCTGGCCCCAGTTACATCAGCTTCCCATACCCCAAGGAGCTGGGGAGGGAAGCACTAGCTGGGCCTTCCTTCCCCCATCTGGGCCTATACACCAGCAGTAGCAATGGCAACCAATGGATTGGCTCTGTGTTAATGGAGAATTACCTTCACTGGCTACAATAGAGCTGCATCCATTTACTCCAGCAAATAAATTGGCACAATATCTAGAGCTGTAGAAAACAGGCCTGATTCCCAACTGCCTTTTTCAGTCACATACATCCATGCAAACTGAGTGTAAAATGTTGCTAAGTCACATTGGAAGCATTTTGCACATGTGTAATTCACTATATAAGGTGAAAGGATTTAAAGAATCAGGCTTGTAGGGTGAAATCCTGGCCTAAATAAAATCAAAGGAATTTTTGCCAGTGCGGACAAGATTTCATCTGTAGTTCTTATCAATGGGGCCTGGATTTCATCCATAGTCTTTATAATTCAAACAGTATTACAATATATGGCAGCAGTGCAATATATCTGAGATGTAGTAGCATGCAGTGCAGCAGTAGTGCTATGCGCTGTAACTTTGACCTTTTTAATGTTCAGTACTTTGACTGTATTCTACTTGTTTCTGTGATTACTTAATTTTATTCATCTGTAGTATATAGTGTCAAGGTCAGCTAATTATATTAGAGCATACAGAACAGGTCACAAAGTATCACAAACTTTCAAAATGTAAAAAACCAGAACAAAACCTTCTTGGACATAAAAATTCAGTGACATGCCCTTGAGAAAGGTGATAAAAGGAGTAGAAAGTCATTCAATAGTGGGATATTCTTAGCTCCAGGTTTATGACAAAATAGAAAACCGATTTAAATCATTCCCATTTAAATCATAGTACACAATTCTATCAGTCTCCTCAAAATGCATTATTGAACATATTAGCAAATGCCACTCACAGACACCCTAACATTTTACCTACACATCTTGATTCACAGCAGGAAGCGTTACAATAAGTCAGAAAGGTTCTGTAATTCATCATGTTGTCATTATCATTTATTATCTTACTTTAATTATATATCAATGGGATTCCTGAGAGAATATATGACAGCCTTAAATTGCAGGAACATTCCCAGTGGTGTTTGACTCTAACTAGGTTGCTTGCTCTGTTCTGTTTTGCAGGCTTTTCCGTGTGCAAACTATGCCTTCACTATGTGCACTCAACTTCACACATGCTTAATAGCAGATAGGTTTGTGATAATTAACAGTAAGCTAGATCCTCAATTGGCATAAATTAGCATAACCAATTTACAACAGCTGATGATCTGGTCCACTTTTTTCCCCCCTTCAGTGCATTATTTACATAATAGTACAAAGTTTTAATAATATTCTATTCTAATCTGATCTGTTATCAATGTTATGATCGGAGAAGGTACCCATATCATGCTCAGGTTCAACATCCTTTTTATTTCTTTACGTAAATGTTACATGTAGCACATGCTAGTAGTCTGATATATTTGAAAGGGTAAATCTGTCAGAGGATCTAACTTAACACATTTCTCCTGTATTCATGTAGGTGATATGCTGTCTGATCTGCAGTAGCAGTACAAGTGAATCGGTGAATGATTCTATTGATGAGTCCCTACGCATCACGATAAATGATTAAATGCAGGTGTTAATGGTGCTCACATCCATTTACATTGTGACTCTAGTCAGCAAAGATGAACTCTCATTTATATTAAAGGGTTCTGAGATAGAAAATGGTTGACCCCAGAATACAAATATCATCCTGTTTGCCCTTCTCCACCCTGCTTGGGGAACCCATCTCAGAGGGGATAGGGGTGCCAGGGAAGCCCACTCTTTCTGAGGCTGTCCCCTAAACTGCTCTTCCAGCCTGCCCCAGCTCCTTGTCTGCTTCTCCAAACTTATCAACGTACCTTATTTTTGGGGGTAGAGACAGTGACCCTTCATCCCCTTCTTCATAGAGTCAGAGTTTAATGCCATAAGGGACCACTAGATCATCTAGTCTAACCTCCTGTGTATCACAGACTACCACCACCACCCATCATCTGCACACTAAACCCAGCAACTGAAATTAAATCAAAGTATTACAGCTTACAGGAGACTTATGTGCCACACGCAGAGAACAGGAGGGACCAAGGTTCACCAATCCCACAGGCCTCTGCAGAGGCAAGAAATTGGTTAAGTGAGACATACCTAGATGATCCTGCCCAAGGCCTCACAACACAGAGGCAGGTGATGTTCTGA
Organism: Terrapene triunguis; assembly: GCF_002925995.2. Taxonomy (NCBI): domain Eukaryota; kingdom Metazoa; phylum Chordata; order Testudines; family Emydidae; genus Terrapene; species Terrapene triunguis. Next base: position 31,673,259 of record NW_020664439.1, on the reverse strand, counting down.
TGTCTGAGCTGGATGGCTGGTATCCTCAATCTTGAAGGCTCTTACAAAGATGACTGAATCCCCTTCTTTGGAGGGAAAGTAGTATGCCCACCATCCCACCCATTTTAGGAAAGATCTCCAGCACAATACCATTTTTCCCTTAATTCCAGAACACTCTGGAGTTTCCCTATTCTAGAGACAATATAAGGGCCTGCCCGGTCAGGGGGACCAGGAGTGTTTCTGTATAGTGATGCTAAAGGCTACAAGGGGAACAAGCGGAGTGAGGAGGCATTGCATTTTTTATACAAGTAGGGTCTTAATTCTGCAAGCCCCTGCAGCATATGGAACAAAGAACAAGACCTATGCTCAGCATGAGGCTGTGAGTGGCTGCAAGTGAAAGAATAAGCACAGTTCCATAAGCTGAGTGGCAGAGAGCCTCAAGCCCCTCTTTCACCCACTGTTTCACTCTCGGGATGGTGGGGCAGACATGGTCAGAGAACAGGCATGCCTGAAGAAATACATGGTCAGAGGAAATGTGTTTAATGCAATCTCCAACATACAAATGAGGCATTACACTAAGATCTTGCTACTAGGAAGGATTTACTCAGCCAGCACACCACAGCACTCGTTAAGGCAAGATTGAGCTCCCCTGAGATTCCTGTTCTTGGCCAAAGTTTCCCCCAGGCTATTGCAATATTCTGGGAGTCAGTTTGTCTCAACCTCTGAGGTGGCTGCATTTCAGTGAAAAGTGAAGTAATTCTATCCTGTATGCAGTTTTAAAATACTTTGGGATCCTTGGTATTATAGAAGTAATAGCAGACAAATTGCACTGTATGCATTCTGAGCTCCTCAGAAGTGCTATAAAAATGGAACGTATTCTTATATTATAAAACAAAGCTCTGGAAACTGGTCAAAATTTGTTTAATCATGGGAAGATGAAAGGCAGTTGAATTTTAAAGTCTTCGTACAACGTAACTGGCACCTTATTATCTGTAGTCAGCAAGACAGATACAAACCACGCAATGGCTGGAAAAGAGAAATGCAGAGCTCTGCTGAGCTTGGTTTGAAATGTGCATGCAAATTTTGCATGTCAGAACCGATTCACACAGGCTTGTAGTAGACCCTGAGTTTCAAATTGGAGGGAAAATGGTTTTCTTTGACTCAATCTAATTGTGAGCCGATAGGGCTGAGGTAAAATGAGCTCACATGCGTTTCTTCACTGAATTGCAGCAGCTTCATATAAACCCTATAGGCATCGATGGTATTCAAACCCAGACCACTTGAGCTAAAGGACTAGCAATTGTAGTTAGGACTCAATAGCAGGTTATTTTACTCCAGGTAAGTAGATGAAGACATGTTCAGATATATTTACACAGTTGATTACATTTGCATAGAGATTAATAGATTCCTACTAATTCTCATCAGGTTTAGTTGACCTAGTAGTAGTTCTACGAGCCATATGGAAAGCTTTTCACACAAAACGTGGTTCAAACTCCAAATTCACCAGTGAAATGCAGTGTCAAAATATGTATGATATTCCAGGTAGGTCAACTACAAATGTGCAAAAAGCTTTGATGGACATTTTGAGAATACAAGATTTTCAGAAAACCCTGGCAGCTTCACAAATGCAAGTCAAACTTGAACCAAAGCTGCTTTCAAGGACTTTTATAAATTTGAGCTGCACATCTGACAGTAACCAACATGAACACAGAATACAAAAAACCCTGAAAGTCAACTCTTACAGTTGCAGTGTACAACCCTTATCCAAAAGGACCAATAGTGAAATCCTTGTGCACGTTTATTTTATTTTACATATATATGTAGTATTTTTATCAGTATTTTGTTCCCAGTGTCTGTTAGTTGTGATTCAGATGCAGAAGTCAACCATACATTAACACACTGTGAAGAATGGGGCAGGGGGAAGTTAGTAGGATAAATTGATTCTCTGCTGCATGCAAGAGACAGACAGACAAGCACCTTGTCTTTACTTTGTTTAGATAAAGGTAGCTATACAAGTGAAAAAAAAAACATTTTGAATTGTTCTTTAAAAAGACATCACCCTCTTGCATGAGAAAAGCACAGGAATCAGAGAAGAGTTGTAGATTTACATTTTTTTTTTCAATTTCAGCATGTATGTTTGATATGAAACTAGCATGGCGGCTAGCTGATCAGTAAGAAATTAAATGGTTTCCAGTGGTTAATTATTGTATAGCAAAGTATTTGTAATTTGTAAGTATTGTATATTGGGCATTGGGAAGATTAACAGGCCCAATTCTGAAACTCTTGCTCGATTCCATGGAAAAACAATCAACTGAGGGTTCACAGATTGTTACAGATCTATGGTAACAATAACTATATTCTCATTTCTATAGTGGAAGTTCTGTCTCTGACAGAACCAGTGAAGTGCTGAGCATTCATTTATCTGTACACACAGGATTTCAATGGGTAGACTCTCAGTTGTGTGGTTACAGTACAAGTGCATTCCTCAAATATACTCATACCTCTACATGCAAATACCACTAGAATTGGCCCTCAGTCCTTGAGCCATCCAGTTATCAGCAAGTCTTGGGACTAACTCTACCACCCTAATTCATACTTCAATGGCACAACATGCAGAGTAAGCCATGATGAATGTGAGTAAGCATGGCCCTTTGAAAATATGCAAGTGTTAAAGTACATTACTGTACATGCTTCTGGTAACTTTGCTTCTGTGCTCAATAAAGAAGTTCTCTTAATATTGTTTGATTAGAGATTGTGCAAATATTCTAAAATGCTTAAGGCATTATATGCAAGGGCTATTTTAAGAAGCCTTCCATTGGGAAATTAATGAAACTAATGTTTATTGCTGATAGCCAATTAGCATGTTGCTTTCTTCAGCAATAGGTCAAGATAAAATATTTGTTCTCTTGCATTCATCCCCACTATTGATATATTGTTAATGAGTGAAATAGCAACAGGAAGGGGAATTGGGCTGTTTGAAGTTCTCTGTTTACAACGTTTCTAGCTTACAGCTATGAGTTGTCAAAAGAAAGAAAGATTTTCTTGATGTAAAAAAAAAGATATCTTGCATCATCCTCTAGATATATTAAGGCATATATATAACCAGCCACAGTAACTGTAGCTAGACTGCATTTAACATTCACCTCCTTGGTGAATATATTTTTATTAGCCAGCCAAAAGATTCAAACTTACCTCCGTGTCCAAACTTGGGACACAATTACACTAGCTGTATTACGCAGACCACAACTTAATACCAGGACAGCTATATTAGCTATGGAATACATTGTCACTAGTGGAAACAGGATAAAAACTTGGTAGCTGAATGAGAAGTTCTGTCAGCAGATTCTTCTTCATCCCTAGACATGGGACAAATAAAATGGGCTCAGTGCAGTTTGATAGTAAGCACTGTCAACTCCCATTGCTTCCAATGGGAATGGAAAGCCATCTGCTCCTCTCAGGAGATGCTGAACCTTGCAGAATCGGACCCAAGTAAAACATTTGATTGCATACAAAACAATTCTTTTAAGTTACTCTGTTAGCCTGAAATCCTCAGAAAATCTGCATGTTAAAAGAAGCCATTCATAGGCACTTGTAAAACCTTCTGGAAGCAGCTAGTACTTAATATTTCTCTTTTAGAATATAGAATGTAAAGGTATGGCCAATTTACATGACTATTTTGAAACAATACACTTTTTACTGTGAAAGTGTCTTGTACTGTATTTGTTTCTTGAAATAAATCAACTTAAATGGCTTTTTCTGAAACGAGAGAACAAGGAGCAAATTCTGTACAATCAAAATAAAACTGCATGCAATTTGGTTTGAGACTGTTTTGTCACATTTTTTGAAAAGTTAACTTGTGCCTGGAAAGCCTATTTACATGAATAAGTGACTGGCAATCTAATGTTATGTTTTGCAGCAAAGCATTTTAGAAACTGTCAAAAACCCAATGGCTAAAAGTGGTACATAAAACCTCCCCTTTTTAGTGCATCAAAGAACAAAAATTTGTGAAGGAGAGGAAAATTATGGGCCAGATCTCAGCCCTTGCTCACCCCATGCTACCTCCCTTTGTGAAGATTGAACAGTGCAAAGAGGCTGTAAAACTGACAAACAGCCACCCTAGGTTTCCCCTGGCAAGGGAGAATTTCTGCATAGTCCTCATAGTTGGTTCTAAGACACCCCCCAGGGATGTGTGTGTGTCAGGACATGAGAGTTAGTGTGTTGCTGGCATCTTGCTCCATTCTAACTGTTGCCCTGGCCACCATTACCATCCAACTCCTTGATACCTCTAACTTGCCACATAAGTCCCCAGTCAGCCCTATGCTCAGGGGAGAGTCTGAAAAGTGGGATGAAATTACTTTTGTACCCTACTCAAATTTAGAGTTGAGCACACAACCTCTAGACCAACGAAGAGTTCTAGATCAACTACTTAAAGACTAATCTAGAAGTGGCTTCACTTCAGGGAGGCCTTGCATGAGCACAATGCAAAGTTGTACAGGATTAAAAATGCTGTATAAATGCAAGATATGGTATTTTAAAGATCATCATCTAATTCAACATCACAGCTAAGCAAGATGGAGATGGGGCAGATTTTAAGTGTACAACCGCATGCCTAATGTGTACGTTCAAGTATAGCAATTACATGCCTAAAAGTTTCTGGAAATCTGACTGATAGCTACACCAAAATTCAGGGGAATATTACAGATTGACTATTGCCCCCTTTTTTCAACCCTCACCTACATTTCTAAAAATGTAGTTTTACTTTTACACTAAAATGTATGAAATAAACATAGTATTTCATATGCAATGGGCTGCACTAAGTTGGATGCAAAGAAAAAGAAAAGTTAGTTTAATTAAAAGTAAAAATAAGCATCCCTCTTTTTTCTGTATATGAAGCCAAAATGTAATTATCAAAGACATGCTGTACTGGATTTTGTCTTTGCAAATATATGTGCCCAGCATTGCAAACAGTCCGTTTCCTAGTATTGTAGATATATTTCGGTATCCATTTGTAAACATTTTATTTAATTGATTTTCAGTCTTCAGAGTCAGTTTCTAAGACTTTTAAATAGAGTTAATTAAAATCCATCAACTTAAAAACAATTACCTTCTGCTCGCTTTATAATAATTTTAATGGCAAAATGTTTGGTGTGTCATAATTTCAGGTAATTATAACAAAGTGCAAAGTAATTGGGAGAGAAGTTATAGTGGTTTAAACTTACCTCAGAGCAAAGGTGTTAATAAAAGTACACTAACACGTTAGTTTAGGCCAAACTGAAGGCAATTAAGTAATGGTCATTTATGTATATTTTATTCTCATGTAAATGAAAGCAATTTTTGCTACTCACACTTTATGTACTGCTGTGAATTTAGCACGGAGATATAGTAGGTTGTAGAATAACTTCCCAAGGAAAGTGCTGGGCATTCCATCATCTGGATACTGAAAATTACAGCAGATAAAACACTAGAAAAATGTAGTACAGTGTACTATCGTACAATGGCAATGAGATGGAGCAGTCACAACAAGTGTTATCCATTCCTATCTTCTAGGATTCAAACACAATGCTGTGACAGTTCATTACCATCACAAAGAGCTGACTAAATAAAAGTAAAACTGATTGGTCTAATTTCAAATACAATAATAAAAGGTAAACACTAGCTCAGTTATTCCCACCTTGTGGAGATGCAAAGCCCAAACTAAAGTGGAACAGACAAAGTTGTATTGAACTGAAGGGTCCAGGCTTTGAGATTGTATATCCTCTGTGTACCAGAAAGCACTGCTGTATGGTAGCTCTCTGATCCTTAACCCCATTAGAGTTTAGGAGAAGCGATGGAGCAGGTGTGCAGTTTGTTGCTTGTTGGGGAGATTTCATTCCCCTGCAGCTATTGTGAAAGTTCCCAGAATAAGACTCCTTTCTTTGGGGAGGAGGGGGACACACCTCACATTTGATCATAAATGTTTAAAAACTAAGTTCGTTTTTAAGACTATATGCAGTTTTGAACATGGTAAAAATTTACAGCATTAAGGAACATTTGCAGAAGTTCGTGAATATGGTTGAGACTCTCCCATTAAAGTGAAAATGAATCTAACTACGGAACAAACAATGCAAACAGTCATGACAAATCAAGATTAAGAAGGTAAAACATTCATTGCTCACAGCTCAGCAGCCTCTTTGTCAACATTGTGAAGCTGTAGATAGCCTGTGAAATCAAATCCAATTTGGGAACACACAGTGAAAACTCAAAACTAAACAAGCAGGCCTGAAGACCAGACTTAAATATATCCAAAGACTGAAATCAAAGACTGAGGAGGAAGAGAATCAACAAAACCATATCCAATTTACCTCTTCCCCACTCTAAACATGGAAGTTTTCATAATGTCATAGAACATCTAGTCTGACCTTTTGTATATCGCAGACCACCAATGCCAGCATGTGCACATTAAATCCAACGACCAAATCCTGGAAGGGCAGACAGTACTCTTCAAACCTGGGCCTGTATCTCCTTCCATGCAGAAACAGGGCTCAGCCTCTTCTGTGCCCACTATCCCCCTTCTTGTGGACCTTGCAAAGGCCTCTGTTAGTGTAAGCTTCTGCATAGGGATAGGCAGAGGTGGATGAAGGTGGGGGAAATGGAGGAATGCATATTATCCACCGTATGGCTTCACAGAGTTTACATGGCTGTATCATCTTTTTCCACAAACAACCTTCCACAGTGAGGATCCCCTTTTAACAGGGTTCCCAGGGCAGCTCTGGCCAGTCCTGATACCACAGATCCAGTGGAGTTGTGCTATAGGAGGACAGGACTTCTGGATGAGGAACCCTGTGCCTCCACAGATATCACGACCTCCTACTGCTGCCCCAGGATCCACACGCATACCAGGAGCTCTGAGCATTTGGAGGTAGATACCAAAGCCTTGTTATGTGAAGGTGCTAACTCCATCCCACCACATACCTAACCCATCAGAACATTATGGAGATGGTCTTCAAGTTTCCCACCAGCTGAGCCTCCTCACATGTGTTTTACTGCCCGACAGGCCGATGTATTCTACACCCCAATCCCACTGCCCTTTCTCATGCAAGGATGCCTATTGGTTTAAGTTTTAGGATTGCATGTTGGGCCCATGGTATTTTTGATCTGATATTGGATTGACTTTGTTTTATACAATGTGTTTGGGTTTTTTTGTTTGCTTGTTTTGTTTTTTAAAATGTGAATGATTCCCGCACCTACAGTTTGAAGACAGGCACAGTCTTTGAATAAAAAGAATAGCTAGATAATTAAATATACAAACGTAACAGCTCCTTTTCAAATGGACCTATCTATAAAATCCAGGCTTCAGAAGCAGAGGCGATCCCACAGTCAGAGCAATACCACATAAGCAAGTGGTACAATCTTTAACTCAATCTTTTTCTTTGCACAAAACCAGCCAAGAGATCTCTCAATAGAGGAGTAACATGATCAGGAATTGTGTTTCTCATGAACAATAAGGAATTGAGAGATACAGCAGGGCAATCAGTAAAAAAGAAAGTCAGGGTAGAGACCCAAGCAAAATTTAAAATAGAAGTGCACTATTATCCTGGCACTTCCAAGCACTGGAACTTTATTCTTTTGAATAAGCCTCATTGGAAAATGCTGCCTTCTTTAGGGAAACATTTATAATCAAAATATAAAACTTCTTTTGTTACAGTTACAGTAAAAAAGGTGCTTCGGGAATGCAAAAAAAAAAATCATGGCAAATCAGGCTAAAGCCTCTGAAAAAATTAAAGAAAATCATGTGCTCCAAAACAGGGCAAAATATCTGCAAATCATAATAGCTGCGAACCACTAAGTAAAAGTCTGAAACAAAAATTGGGCTCTGCCACTAGACAGGTGGCAGTCTTTACAGCGGGTGAAGGGGAGAAGGTCGTATGTACGGCACCCCCAATTGCGAAGAGAGCACCCTGTGGGGTGATTATGAAGAGGAAAGGGACCAGGAGAGGTGGGGGCTAGCTGAGGAGCCCACCCTCCTTGCTAAATTGGTAGTGGAACAAAGCCTGTGCCTATGAAAAGGGACGATTTAACAAAAAACAGAATCGGGCCCAAACAAGCAGGCAGGCAACAGATAAAGAAATTGAAAAACAGGTTGTAAGCCCTAAGGGCATAGTGGCAGAAGTAAGGAAAGAAGTACAGACGTGGGAAATTCAGATCCCTAAAATAGTACTTAAAATGGTAAAATCTGAGTTAATAAAGGTGTCATTTTGGAAAATAAGTAATTTAAGAAAAGAAAGTAAAAAGTTAACGCTGCAGAGGCTAAAAAATTAAGCAGTTAAACTTTGTAAAAATGTCAAAAAGAAAGTGTTATAAAAAATTCTTGCTTTCTTTGCAGCCATTCTAAAGAAAAAAAGGGCCCTTTTCCAAAAAAGTCTGTAAATAATCCAGGCAAAAAACCTAATTGAAATCATTTATTTATGAACAATTTAGTCAAATTTGCTAAAAGAATATAAGCGGGTTCTATTGAAAAACTTAACTGCCCCAAATGTATAAAGGAAGTGTAATTTATATATAGCTGTGTAAAAACAAAGCAGTGTAAAAGAAATGTGCATCTCCCCCAGAACATGTGCAGTGTATATTGTAAAAGGGGTAAAAAACATTTTAAGCAATAATCTGCCACCCCCAAAAGGGTAAAAACATGTTTGTCTTTCAAAAAATAAAAAAAGCTAATAGCAGCTAAAAAGCAACCCAAAATACCATAAATTTATTGTCACAATAAAAATTGTGTTGTGTTCTATGTTTTGCCTTGTGTTTGTCTTGTTGCTAGCACTGTTGGCTACCCCAGACCTCAAGCCAGTGGGTTGGGAAGAATAAAAGTGTTAGCAACCCGCTAGTAAATAAATGTAAATGTAATGCAAGTACTGTGTTTACCAATAATCACATTTACTGTTTGCCACAACCAAAAAAAGTCTCAGCTTTGCCCAGTTTTAAAAAAAAAAAACCACACACTATGTAAAACCTGTAAAGCTTTAAATAAGAAAAGGACAAGTGTAAGGGAATCGTCATTGAAGACATCCAGGATGGCAAATTGGAAACAAGGTAATGTTGCAAAAGCTGGGGAAAGGGGCCCACACTCCAGATGAAAAGTGGTTGGGTCTGTACCCCATTGTAAATTGCATCTCCCCGGTAGTGTTCCAGCTACCAGACACACTAAAATGGGCACATGCCAATCAGCTCGAAACATACGTTTTTCCCTAGGTTTCTGGTCATGGCGTTGTGGGCCTCAGTTGTGCACCTGCCATCTGCCTGAACTATCCGGGTTTCCATTTGTTCATGGAATTATCTGGATAATTATAATTACGAGGAGGAAAAATACCACCAAAGGTTCTCCCTGGTTCGAACTGCGGATGGGGCCTGAGCCACAATGTGGCATAAGGCTGGAGGGGAGGAGCCGTGGAGGCAATGCATAGTCCGAATAAACACAGTTGGGCCACAGCAAAATACCTGGTGGGTGGCCCTGGACCTTCCATAAATCCCAGAGGAACAAACCTTGGTCCTCATGTGGTGACCTGGGGTGGAATGGGAAACCCCTTGGCAAGCAATAGCAGTCCCTGATCCCTGGATGCAATATTGTTTTTGTGACCTCCTAAACCAGGCAAACAACATCCATAATGAAAGCCAAAAAGCGCTGTAACGGAACGGCTAATAACAGAGTTTTTGCATGTGCCTCAGTTTTCCCAATAGGTGCATTTACGTTGTTCTTTTTCTTTCCCTTTTGCTTTAACAGAAAAAGGCAGTAATAGCGAAACCCCAGGAACACTCCAAACAGAAGTGGTGGGACTGCTCTTGTTGCCTCAAGCCTGCAAAATCCTTTATTTAGTACAATGTATGTATAGTGCAATATTTTTACGGGATTCCTTGGGTTTCCAATGTTTTTGTCCTCCTTTATTAATTTTACCATTATCCAAAATTGGCCATGGTGAAAGAAAAGGTCTATTGTCCATTGGCGAGGGGGCAGTTGCGGCGTGTCATCCTGGGAATGTGGCACCGTGTATTACCTGGGTATTTTTCCAGGGGCAGCCCCCTGCCAAAAGCCCCAGGTCCCCTGGCCCTGTGTATTCCTCCCCACTTGGGTCCCAGATGGGGTTAACCCTGAAAAACTCCATAACTGGCAAAATGGCACTGCCCGGGCCAATATTGCGTCTCACCTCCCTTTAAGCCCCCAGAAAATTTGTTTCCACCTGGAAACAATGCCCCCTACCTTTAAAGAAAAAAAATCTCTATCCATACTGCCAGCGTTTATGGTTCCACTAAAAAAAAAAAAAAAAATCTGGAAGCAATGGCTCAAGTAAACCACCAATAAAAAGGTATATGGAAAGGTTTTCAATGTCACAAAAAAGTTCAATATGCCATCCAAGTCAATGCTCCACATTGACTGCTGGCATTGAAATGTGGTTGCAGTATTGGTCCCCGGGTGGTGTAGGATTCAACCTAACCCCCGCAGTTCCAAATGTTGGTATATCACCCACGGATCCACACACACATTCCGCCAGTGTGGGGAAGTAAATATTACATGCCCCAATTTCCAGCATCCCTTTAAAATTGTAACCTCTTTCACTTAGCCCCTAGTCTTCAGAAAATAACTTTAAAAAACCACCTCCACATCTCCTCCCACCAGCAGTGGTGGCAGATTTTAGCAGCCTTCCTTCCCAGTTGCAACCATAATTAAGGCTGGGGACCAACTAGCGTGAAATTTGGTGTGCTCTCAGCTCCAACAATATTTGCCCCAACAAGTCCGTAGCATCCAAAAAAAGTGCGCTCCATAAAGCCTGGCCTGGGAAAATCCATTCCCACTCAGGAATTCCCCGGAAGCAATGGCCTTTTCGCTATTCCTAAAGACTCACTAACGAAGTGCACAGGCATAGCCTGCTCCTTCATGGCCTTTGGTCCCATAAAGGAAGTGTGGGCCCCCGCTATAAAAATCCAACCAGGCCTCTAAAACTGGGTGGTCCATCGCGACATGTGAAAGGTGGCGCCCTCCCCCCCAAAAAAATAACATGGCTAAGCGGTATGTGCTAACTGCGTCCTCCAACTATCAGAACATATGAATTGCAAAGGGCAACACCTGGCAAATATGGCCTATGAACCCCCCTCAAATAATGTGTTAAAAAAGGCAATGCCAGGCTTCTTTTATAAGGTGGGTCAACACATCTGCTGGAAAGGGAAGGCATCGAAATATGTCCCCACTAAGGCACGTGTTCACCAATACCTCTGCGTGTGTCTGGAGGACCACCTACCCCAGGGTGCCCCTCAATTTGCTGTTTCACTCAGGTGCAAAATTTTTCGGTGCATTGGCCCATGGTTGTGCGAAGTACAGTTAATATTTCTACCTATATCATGTTTAATTTTTCATAAATTGCACCCAATGTGTTACTCCCATTAATGCACGTCTAGAAGCAACTCGCCGTATTACAAACAAATGCCTCCTCCTTTACAGTGTGGCAGCACACATTCACTTTAAAAAAAAGCTGCCTTTGCCACAGCCATCCAAATGGGGTATTTATGTCAACAAGAAAATGTGTTATCCTATGTTACTAATAAAGCCAAAAGCCACTACTGGCTTGTGTATTCACTTGTGCTGCCCTAATAATTTTGATTTTGCGTTATTGCCGTTTGTGTAGGAGGCCAACGGTAACACTGGCCGCAGTGTCAGAGGGAGGGTAAAAACCTAAGCGGTGACCCCTCACAACGGAATGTTGATTCAGGGTCAAGGGGGGGAATGTCACAGTAAAATTGCCCCCCAGGGGGTCCCCTGGGTAAGCACCAGCATTGTACATTGCTAATGCTTTTATATGCATTGGAAAGGATTTTGGGAAGGGTGGAAAGTGAGTGTGTCGGGTGAAAGATTCCTTTGCAGGTTGCGAGAGGCCAAAGGGGGAGGAAGGGAGAAAGGAACGGGTTAACTCCACGCTCCAGGTAGGTTCGCAGATAAGGAGCTTAACTGCCGCTCAAGGCCAACGCCCACAAACTCACTCCCTGCTGCCAAACAGCCAAAGCCTGTGGGAAAGGAGAACTGAACCAGATTGACCCTGAAGGGGTTGCAAAATGAGAGACTGCGAAGACCAGTGAATTGAAAAACAAGAGAGTCTCGCATCCCTGAAGCCAGTGTGTTTTGGGAAAGTTGATGAAGCCGCGGAAAGCCGGTTGGGACTGGTACAGAGAGCACTGAAGACTAGGATCCCTGGATGAAAATGCCCCCAGAAGAACCCAGGGCTTAAAGCCCTCCCGAGAGCTGAAGCAAGTCGGAGATCAACAGCAGACCCTAGACGGCCTGTGCACAGGACAGAACTCTCATCTACCCTTCCCCCTCTTCTTATGTTTCACATGCACAATACAAGGCTGGCCAAGCCTGGGTGTGAGTATGAAACTGGGTTAGGGCTCAGGCACTAACACTTTCTTCCTTCCTTTGAGTGACATGGGGAGTACCCAGCACTCACCGCTTTTATTTTATTAATAAAGCTTTAAACCTAGTCACTTGGTGTGCTCCTTCATCTCCTCCCCTAAAAATTCTGCCGCCTCAGCCTGATCACCTGACCCTCCAGGCAGATTGGTAACATAAATCTGTCACACTGTCTTTCCAAAAATTTCTGTGGAGGAAGCAATGTAGAGTCACTCAGCCCTGCATCACAATGATCTACCTGCCCTAAGGAGCGTACTCTCTCAGCACTTTATAAAGTTTTTATTAATGTTGAAAATTAATTAAAAAGTATTTTCAATGTTTCTATTTTATTAATAGACCAACAAAGGAGCTCTGTGGCTGCCAAAGAAACGGCCAGTACCTAAGCTGATTTAAATCAACATTGCTCCCATTGATTTCAGTGGGCTTTTGAGTCTACTGCCTTTACAATTACTTCTGCCAGAGTTTAAAAGCATCACAAAGCCATTCTTTGGTGAATATAGGCGAACAAAAACTGCCAACTCCATAGCAACGTTGGACCTAACAGGATGGTAGGGAAGTGCATGTAATCAAACAGGATGAAACTGTTACCTTAGCTCAGTGTTTCTCAAACTGGGGTCGCCGTTTGTGTAGGGAAAGCCCCTGGTGGGCCGACCCGGTTTGTTTACCTGCCCCATCCGCAGAGCCGGCCGATCGCGGCTCCCACTGGCCGTGGTTCGCTGCTCCAGGCCAATAGGAGTTGCTGGAAGTGGCGCGGGCCGAGGGAGTTACTGGCCATCGCTTCCAGCAGCCCCCATTGGCCTGCAGCAGCGAACCACGGCCAGTGGGAGCCATGATCGGCCGGACCCACGGACAGGTCAGGTAAACAAACCGGCCCGGCCCGCCAGGGGCTTTCCCTACACAAGCGGCGACCCCAGTTTCAGAAACACTGCCTTAGCTGTAGTGAGTCACCAATCTGGTAGCTTCACAGGAGAGTCTGTAACTGCTGACTCTAGGATGAGGAGACCTCCCACCTTGTTTCTGGAGACCTCAAGCTGCAGATTTGACATTTTTCCAATACCCTATGTGACAGATATTTCCTGATTAAGTTTTAAAGTTTTGGATGAAACTATTATACTGAATAGGTTTTCTCCCCATAATATAATATTAATTGCATGAGAACAACATCTTCCTTAATCTGGACAAACTGGAGAAACTGAAATAAACAGGATGAAATTCAATAAGGACAAATGCAAAGTAATACACTTAGAAAGGAATAATCATTTGCACAAATACGAAATGGGAAATGATTGCCTAGGAAGGAGTAGTGCAGAAAAGTATCTGGGGTGTGTAGTGTACCACAAACTAAATATGAATCAACAATTCAATACTTTTGCAAAAAAAGTGAACATCATTCTGGGATGTATTAGCAGGAGGGTTGTAAGCAAGACACAAGTAGTAATTCTTCCACTCTAATCAGCAATGATAAGGCTGCAACTGTAGTATTGTGTTTAGTTCTAGGCACCACACTTCAAGAAAGATGTGGACAAATTGTAGAAAGTCCAGAAGAGAGCAACAAGAATGATTAAAGGTCTAGAAAATATGACCTGTGAAGAAAGATTGAAAAAAAAAAATGGTTTGTTTAGTCTGGAGAACAGAAGACTGAGGTGGGGACCTGATAACAGTTTTCAAGTACATACAACTTGTTATAAAGAGGACGGTGATAAATTGTTCTCCTTATCCACTGAAGATATGACATGAAGTAATGGGCTTAAATTGCAGCAAGTGAGATTTAGATTAGACACTAGGAAAAACGTCCTAGCTGTAAGGCTAGTTAAGCAGTGGAACAAATTATCTGGGGTGGTTGGGGAATCTCTGTCATTGGAGGTTTTTAAGAACAGGTTTGACAAATGCCTGTCAGGGATGGTCTAGAGATAATACTTAGTCCTGCCTCAGTGCAGTGGGCTGGACTAGATAACTTATCGAGGTCCCTTCCAATCCCACATTTCTATGATTCTATTCTATCATATTACACTCAAAAACTGCATTAAAAGAATGTTAAGGTTGTAAAACCAAGCACTCAAAAGTTAAATGCCAGAATTCTCTTTGCCTGTTGAACCTTGATTTGGCCCATGTGTGTGTCTGGATTATGATAGAGTCTAAGTATGTGAGCACATACTATTTTTCCCATAACACTGCTACCTCATTCAGTGAATGCATAGTTATCGAATAAAATTTCTTTTTATCTACCTGATGCAATATAAGGCCCCAGACTCTATTTTATCTAGAAACCTTGCATTGAATGCAAAATTATGAATTTCCTCATGTTGTTTCTATGGTACTCACAACACAGTGTCCGAATGCTTCCCACACTCTGTGCGTCTCAAAAGCTTGTCTCTTTCACCAACAGAAATTGGTCCAATAAAACAGTGGTTGTCAAAGCCCGTCTGCCGCTTGTTCAGGGAAAACTCCTGGCGCGGCGGGCCGGTCTGTTTACCTGCCACGTCCGCAGGTTCGGCCAATCGCGGCTCCCACTGGCTGCAGTTCGCCGCTCCAGGCCAATGGGGGCTGCGGGAAGCGGCGCAGGCCGAGGGATGTGCTGGCCACCCTTCCCACAGACCCCATTGGCCTGCAGACAAGCGGCAGACCAGCTTTGAGAACCACTGCAATAAAAGATATCGCCTCACCCACCTTGTGTCTCATGCACATGAATTAATTTATCTTCACCACACCCTTCTGACAAAAGGTGATTATTACTCCTATTTTACAGCTGGGAAACAGATATTAAGGCTGAAATTGTCAAAAAAGAGTCTTCTAATTTTGGGTGCTCAAATTGAGACATCTATGGACTGATTTTTCAGAGGGCTCTTGAAGTTAATAGAGCTAACCTGATTTAAACCAGCCAAAGATGTGACTCTTAATGTGTATATATGTGAAAGAGGAAAGGGAGAGAAGGTACATGCACAAAGAAAAAATGAACCCCCCCCCCCCCTCCACCAAAACACAAAAACAAGAACTAACATGGTCACTGCTTGTATGTTGTATCCCTTTCCATCCCTTTAGATTGCAAGATCTTTGGGGCACAGATCATCTTTTATATATATTTGTACAGCATCTAACATATGCCACCCTGATCATAATTGGGTCCTCTATTCATTACAGAAACATAAATAGTAACAATAGCAAATGTCATACTAAGATCAACCAAAGCTATTTCTAAGTTTATGCAGTTTGAATCTAAGGTTGGATACCATAGTGTATCCATCAAAGTCAATGACAAACAAGGAATATAGAGAATGGTATTGAGTTAGTCCTGTGAGCTACAATTCATTCTTTTCTGCATATAGAAAGTTAGATGACATCCATTCCAAACTATAATGTCAAAGACAATCATGCAGCGAAGGGAGAGTCAGCACTGGGTCAGTAGGTACTAAAAAATAGATGTGGGAGTTGTCAGCATAAATGGAACACTAAAGCCTATGAGCATGAATAATAGTGCCCTAAAGAAGCATATAAATACGGAATAGAATGGAAACCAAAAGATCCCCGTGTGACTATGAGCAATTTGGGACACACTAGAAGCATAAGGACAAATATTGCATAGTAAGAATTAGCATCTCAAGCAGGCCAATGTATTACCAGACTTAATACAAAATCTCCAACAATGTAACAACCTCGTGGCCAACAGAACAAAATGAACTGGAAAAAATACATATATAAAAGCCCCAATTCACCGACACAACATATTGAACTATGGACAGGTTATCACATAGTTGAGTAGGCACAGCATTGTTTATTAGCAGGCCATATATTCAGCACATCTATTTCTTTAGATTTTCAAGGCTGTACAACAAATTCCCACACTCCCTAGTGAAGGAAACAGGTGTTTCACTTTTTTTCCTTCCCCACCCCAGAGACCAAGAGGTTATGTTGCTTACTCAAGATTGTGAAGCTTCACTGGAAGTCAGAAATGTCTGGCTCTTAGCCTGCTGCTCTGTCCACCAGAGCATGCTACCAATTCTACTACTTGTGAACTGATCAGATGCCCGTAAAGACAGACAGCAGACACTTTCAGCAGCATTGAACTCTAAACAGAACACTAAAAATGAGAGAATGATAATCAAGATTTCTTAAATACCATTTAAGACCCTTTCGCAACAGAGAGACCTCAGGAAAAGGTGATGAGAATTTAAGGAGCTCAAGCTGACCTAAAGCAACCAGGTTTGCCAGTGAATCCATGATTAGGTTTGTGGTATTAAACCTGAGCATTTATTCCATCCATCTGATCAACAATATCCAAGACAAATTCTTATTTAAAAAAAAAGTGCGTGGGTAACAAGATAAACCCCCAGGGGTTGAACTCCAGAGGGAAAGAAGGCAAGAGGGGCTACAGAGCATACGCAACAAAGAACCCGTGGCTCCATAGTTGTTCCCTCATGATTATTCTGAAGGTAAACATGGCAGACTTAGGAAACAGTGCACGATGAAGGTTTTTCTTTGTTGAGTGTGAGTGTATGTAGGCTATTTATTGTCAGTGAGGCAAAGTAGAAGCAGGGCAGGATGGAAAGGAGTGCTTTGGGTTAATGGCCAAGTGTTGGCTATAGATATTTACTGTTTTCTATTTTGCAGAAGCAACCAAATGCGGTTTGAAGAGCAAATTAATTTCTATCAGGTGAGTGGCACTCAAGATAAGAAGAAAATGAATGGTTCTAAACATAGCATCTCTGCTGGCTTCAGCTCATATCCTTAACTATAATGCTTACATTGTATTCCACTTAGTTCATCCTTATCCTTCGTTCCTTCAATTGTAAACTAAAGAGATAAGTCCATTGCCCTTCAGCTGTGTTCTTACCATCTCCACTATGCACTGGCCAGCATACATGACAATGCCATCAATAAGATGGTTTTGATCTAATGGATATAAACCAGGTGCAGAAACGGGGTAAGTCCTTTGCAGAAGACAGGTCATAATGGGTCAGATTCTGATACCCTTATTCAGGCCGAATAGTACTTTACATCAGATGTGGTCCCATTGAAGTCCGTGAAACTACTTATGGAAGAAACTGCTACTCAGTCTGATTCAGAGTGTCAGAATCAGACCACTATAGTAGAATATTTTGAAATTGTAAATGAGGAAAAAGGACAATAAATAAGACAGAACAAAATTAAAAATGATGAGACAGAAGAGGGTGCTAGTGAAAGGAGAAGATCCAAGGAGATAACCCTGTCAGAAAAAGGGGACTTGATAGGGATCTGATGGTTAACATGTTGAGTTTTTTTAAAATATAATCTAAATGCTCTTAAGTGTAATTCATTAGCAAATGATCAAAGAATCAACATGATGAAAGTCAGTGGAAAGAACATATGCACAGTAGGTAACCAAATCTGAAATAAGTTCAAAGAATTCGCAGTGGATTTCAGTAAATTAATACATAATTTTAAATGGGTGATTAATAAGTGAGAGTAGAAAGACTAAAGGAAATGACATGAGAAGACAGGGTGTTAAAAAGAGAAATAAAAGGTCTGTCAAAGACAAAAATGGACAGTTGTAATAACCGTAACAAACAAGAAGCTGAACAGAATGTAACACGAAAACCTAATTAACAGGAAATCTGTTATAAATTCCCTGTGAAGCAAATTTCAAGACAAAATGTCTAGAAATCTATCTTCGGTACTTATAGAGACCCTATTACTGTAGTGTCCAAGCATTTAACATTTTTATTTTGTATTTATCCTCAATACACCTCTGCAACGTAGGCCATTGTTATTCATCCCATTTTACAGATGGGGACTGAGGCACTGAGAGGTTAAGTGACTTACCCAAAGTCATATAGGAAGTCTGTGGCAGAATCTGAGACCCAGATTAAAACCCCTAAATCCTAGACTAGTGCCCTAACACCATTTTAAGATCAAAAGAACAGACATACTGGGTCAGACCAAAGGTCCATCTAGCCCAGTATCCTGTCTTCCAACAGTGGCCAGTGCCAGGTGCCCCAGAGGGAATGAACCGAACAGGTAATCAAGTGATCCACCCCCTTTCGCCCATTCCCAGCTTCTGGGAAACAGCGGCTAGAGACACCATCCCTGCCCACCCCAGCTAACTAAGGACTTGTCTACACTGGCACTTTACAGCGCTGCAACTTTCTCGCTCAGGGGTGTGAAAACACCCACCCACCCGCCCCCCGAATGCAGCAAGTTTCAATGCTATAAAGCGCCAGCGTAGACAGAGCAAGAGCGCATGGCTCCCAGCGCTGGTAGCTACGCCCCCTATGGAGGTGTTTTTTTTTCTAGTGTTGGGAGAGCTCTCTCCCAGTGCTCTGCTGTGACTACACAAGCCACACAGCAGCACTTTAACACTGCCAGTCAGACTAGCCCTAAGAAAGATTTCCAATATGGACATTTCCCAAGGACTACTTACTGGTTTTGCCTCATGCTAAAATTAACTTTGCACTAGAACCAGCTTTAAGACAAAATTCTCACCTTATTTGTGTAGGTACATGGTGGGGGCAGTGTTTTAGAACTAGGGTGATAAATATGTCCCTCCATCAGTTCTGTTTCTACCAACGTACATTTGTGGTGCCTCCTACATTACAGGCGGTTAACCTAACTTCAGTCCCAGGAAAGAGTAGAATTATCAGACACAGACAAACAATATATTGGGGAAGAGTCACAGTTTTTGTAAAGGGAAATCATGCCTCACAAATCTATTCAAATTCTTTGAGGGTGTCAACAAACATATGTACACAGGTGAGCCAGTTGCTATTACTGTATTTGGACTTTCAGAAAGTTTTTGACAAGGTCCCACACCAAAGGTTCTTAAGCAAAGTAAGTAGTCAAGGAATCAAAGGGAAGGTCATCTAATGGATCAGTAGCTGGTTAAAAGATAGGAAACAAAGGGTAGAAATAAATGGTCAGTGTTCACAATGGAGACAGGTAAATAGCGGGGTTCCCCAAGGATCTGTACTGTTCAACATATTCATAAATGATCAGAAAAACAGGGTGAACAGTGAGGTCATAAAATGTGCAGATGATACAAAATTACTCAAGATAGTTAAGTCCAGCGCAGAGGGATCTCACTAAACTGGGTGACAAAATGGCAGACAAAATTCAGTGTTGACAAGCGCAAAGTAATGCACATTGGAAAACATAATCCCAACTATAGAAAGAAAATTATAGGGTCTAAATTAGCAGTTACAACTCAAGTAAGAGATCTTGGATAGTTCTCTGAAAACATCTGCTTAACATGCAGTGGCAATCAAAAAAGTAACAGAATGTTAGGAATGGGATAGATAAGGTGACAGTAAATATCATAATGCCACCATCATATGCCCATACCTTGAATACTGCATGCAGTTCCAGTTTCCCCATCTCAAAAAAAGATACATTAGAAACGGAAAAGATACAGAGACAGACAACAAAAATTATTAGTGGTATAGAACAACTTCCATATGAGGGGAGATGAAAATTTAGGCACTGTTCAGCTAAGACGACGACTACTAAGGGGAAATATGATAAAGGTTTATAAAAACCATGTATGGTGCAGAGAAAGTGAACAAGGAATTGCTAGTTACCTCTTCAAACATAAGAACCAGTGGTCACCCAATGCAATAAATAGGCCGCAGGTTTAAAACAAATGTAAGGAAGTGTTTCTTCACACAAGACACAGTCAATCTGTGGAATTTATTGCCAGGGGATGTTGTAAAGGTCCAAAGTAGAACTAGGTTTAAAAAAAAAAAAAAAGTCCATCAATGGCTATTCACTAAGACTGCCAGGGATGCAACCCTATGCTCTGGGTGTCCCTAAACCTCTGACTGCCAGAAGCTGGGGCTGGACGACAGGGCCTGGATCAGTCAAATTATGTGTTCTGTTCATTCCCTCGGAGGCACCTGGCACTGGTGGAAGACAGGATACTGGGCTAGATAGACCATTGGTGGAACTCACTATGGATGTTCTGATTTTCTTATTATTGCTCTCTAAGAGGTGGGTAAGAAGTAACTCCCCAATCCACAATAAAGGGAATGAAAATAGAACAAAAGACTGGAAGCATCAGGAAAGGTACAAAGGTACAAACAGGGCTTGATCAGTGGCATGCACTAATCAGGAAGAAAAAAATATTATAAAATAGCATAGCAAGAGTATATAAAACTAAAATGAACAATTGAAGCAAAATCGCTATACAATTAGTCAGAAGAAACAAGTGTTTATTTCCAATAATAATGCTGAAGTCAAATAGCAGCAGCTGTGGCTTCCCTTAATCCCAAGGAGTAATCATTCACACCCCTGAAGAACAGCATCTCCTCCTGGAAGAAGTAATTTTCATGCCTGTAGAATGGCATCTTTCATACACAGAGGGACAATAGGTCTCTCACACCAACTGTAAATAAACTGTTCTCACCGGTGGAAAGCATTGATAAATTAAGATCATGGATTGTCTTACTTGCAGCAGTAGCTCTTATTCACCAGCTATATCTACTCAACACTCAGTCGTTGATTTTCGCACAAAGTTTCATATTACTTTTCTCCTTCGCACTCCCTACCCCCCACAATGCTTTTTTCTTCCTGGTGGGGATGTTTGTCTAAGTGCTAATGCCACAACATTCCCACTCTTCTTGTAATGTTTCTTTGAGAGATTTTAGCACCCAGCTCCATATCACTCTGCCAAAAGCAATTTTGCTGCTCATATGGTGATTGCACTGAAAAAAATGCATCTCTACTGTGACAAAGAACACTGACAAACAATTGACTGACAGAGTCAGTGACAATCAGCTTGAAAACAAGCAAAGAAAGCATAGCTCCATGTTAACAAGAACATTCAGAGGCAGTATTGCCAGCCTTTGCTATTGAAAACATCTTAGACCAATCTTCCTGTCCAGGTTGCTGCTGCAAGCTGGAGCACTAAATGTCAGTAAAAAGGTTCCAAAGTGTTTTAGGATGTGTGCAGTAAAAACTTCATATCAAATTTTGCTTGAGTGACAGCCAGATACCAGAGGGTCTGCAAGAACATTTACAGTAACAACTCACTGTTAAACTTCAGCAACACACCAATCATCCTGCAATCAATAGCACAGGTTCTTAGCACATTTTCAGAAAACCAACTTTTCATATAACTACAGCAACAAACTCCATTTGAGCTGCGATCAATATCACAAGGTTCTACAGCATACACAACTTTTCAGTGAAAATGCAGCATCCTAGTTACTGGGCTAGCTCCACCCCTTTCTTTGAGTGCCCTCTAGCCTGTATCTGTCTCAGGGTGGAATCTCTCTCTATTCTTTCACTTTTGAAGTGCACCTACACTGCTGTCGGTGGTGTGATTTGCAACTCAGGCAACACAAGCAAGTATGTACCCACATGTGCATGTGGCAGGCTTGAGTAGCCCATGCCACCACATCCCCACCTGTTTTTAGCAAGCTAGCTAAATTAACAGGGAAAGTGCTGCAACAGAGAGCTTCATTTGCATAGTTGACTTACTCACAATTCCTATAGCGACACACAGTGAGTCACCATAACTATATATGAACTTAGATGGGGAGGTTTGTGGGTTCCCAGAGAGGTTCTAAAGGAAAGCTCTTATTCCCCCCCCCTCCATTTCCTGGCCTATTTCCAAGCAGCCAGGATTCTGCTCAAGGGTCTTAAGGACTCTTGGCTTCCTTCCCATAGGAACTTTGCTTCAAGAGATGATGCAGAAGACAGGAGCTGAGTGGGCTCTGGTGAGCTTCCACCTACCCAGCACCATAACACTGAATCCCTCCACTGGATTAGGCAGCAGCAACTCCAGGCAATAGCTCCCTTAAACAAATCCGTAGAGACACTTGGACTAGTGCTACTCACTGATGAAAACTGTGTGTGGGGTGTGGCGAGTGGGGTGTGGTCACGGGCCTGGGAGTGTAGAAGTTTATTTTACTCTTTATCTGCATATCTATTCTAGGGTTACCATACGTCCTCTTTTTCCCCGGACATGTCCGGCTTTTCGGCACTCAAACCCCCGTCCGGGGGGAATTGCCAAAAAGCCGAACATGTCTGGGGAAAATGGCGGCTCTGCTCCTCTCCTGACTCTTCGGCTCTTAAACA
>NW_020664439.1:31615058-31650406 GCF_002925995.2 Terrapene triunguis | reverse complement strand
TTTTTTTATTTAATAGATATGGTAACCCTATCTATTCTGTTAGATTTCCCCAAGTTCTGTTTCCCCTAACAAAGATATCCTTGTACACTGAGTGCTTGGGAGTAGAGAAATGCTGCCTGTTAAGAGAACATGGAAGGGAGTGCTTAGTTTCTGGGGTGGGGGGCTAGGCATGGTTTAGTTATTTGTCAAGAGGCACCCTAGATACATTGAACCCGGCCCTGACTGATGCTAACTGCCTGCCAGAAGGGTTATGTATAAACCATAACAATACAAAAATAATTGACACATTGTTGCTGCTGTTTAACACCAGGAGCTACAAGTATCCTACATTGGCATCTGGGGAGAGAACAGGGCCCCAAGGGGACTTTTTTTTTTTTTTTTTTTTTTTTTAAGATTTCTAATCTCATCTAAAAAGTTTATGGAATTCATTTTATCCTTATGGAGCAGTCCTATGCAATTCCGTAGAAAACTATTCTACAGATGTTCTTGAACTATCTATAAAATTAAATTAAGAATCCTATCCCTGCTGTATAGAATGGTCCATAAAACCTACAGAAAGGGCATCATTGTTTATTAAATTCTATAGGATTATAGAATACTTTTGAGAGAGACACAAGAGAGAAATTTTCAGGTAATTAGAGAACAAGCAAATCTTAAGCTTTCCAGTTAAAAATGTTTTTAGAAAGAAATACAATAGGGATGAGACAGGGAATACTGCAATTCAAATGTAGCCTGTCTTATCACATTAAATATTAGCTAAACACACAATGCCAGGTGCAATACTAGTCATGTTTACATTTAATGGAAAACACATATGATCAAGATTTTCTATTGTGACCAAGAATGAGGTTTTATCTTTTACATACCAAATACATGGATTGTAAAGAAAAAGGTAACAGAAGAAGAAATTACTTCTCACATAAATTAAACAAACATTAATTTCTTCCCTACAAATTCTGAGAGTAAAATCTGATAAGAGATTGAAACATGGAAACCCATTTTATTCAATACTTGTGGAAAATGAAATGGGATTTCATTTGTTTCAGATTTTTTCCTATTACAAACAATCCATGACGGATTCCCGTAAGCTTGTTCAAAGTCACAGCTATGTTCCTGCACATGAAACACGAGAAAAAATACATACATGCATATTAGTGGGGGGAGGGATAGCTCAGTGGTTTGAGCATTGGCCTGCTAAACCCAGGGTTGTGAGTTCAATCCTTGAGGGGGCCATTTGGGGATTGGTCCTGCTTTGAGCAGGGGGTTGGACTAGATGATCTTCTGAGGACCTTTCCAACTCTGATTAAAAAATATATATATATATACACACACACACACACGCTGAATATATGTGTACACATACACACAAACCATCTTATTTGTGTCCCCCTTTACCCTTTTAATTTTCTAGAACCCTCAGCTGTGTGCAATTTTCACTAGCCACAGAGTTACCATAATAAAGAACCTACAGTAATTGTATGTGTACAACACCTCTAGAAACCCTGATGAACCTGTTCAGGTCCAGAACACCCAGCCCCATGCAGATTGCTGCTCAACAAAATCCTGAATCTCATCATGAAGCCTCAGGCTTTTCTACAAGTCCAATGTTCTAAACACAGAAGATGGGGTAAGGATTAATTTGCAGAAAAGAGCCCTTTTCAAATTTATTTTATCCCCCAACCTTCACCCCCCCCACAAGAATTCTAACCACACAGAGAATCAATCCCCTGCTGTCAGAACAAAGCACCAGAAATGTCAGTGTGAAAAACATACTTTCATTGATTTCAACTATGAAAAAAAACACATGAATATTTTGCATTGAGTAGCTCATGTCCTGCAGCACAAACTGTACAATTGCTTCCAAGTCCAAAAAGGTACCTTCATGTTCCAATAAACTCCATGACATCCTTGTAAACAACACAACCCCACAAACACACAGAAATAACAATTGAACTTGGCATTGCATGTGCAGTTATTACCCTCTAAAGCAGAGTTGATGAGGTATTTGTAGAGGTATGTCTAGAACACGGAGACCCATATTTCTAGCTAATGCTGACTGAGGCTCTGGGGTTGACTAAAGAAGGGCTACCATCAGCTGATGGGCACTGCAGCATCATCCCTGTGATGTAGCCCATTTTCCTGCCCCTAGCTCTGCTCCATAATTCATTTTTGGCCACGA
This sequence comes from Terrapene triunguis, assembly GCF_002925995.2. Lineage (NCBI taxonomy): Eukaryota > Metazoa > Chordata > Testudines > Emydidae > Terrapene > Terrapene triunguis. The sequence continues at coordinate 31,648,227 of NW_020664439.1, read as the reverse complement.
AGGCCACCACTCCATTGCACTCTGATCGATTGAAAACTAAAAAGTTCATCTCTACTGACCTGCAGCTTCAGTAGTAACATACAAAATTCTGGCCCTATAGTCTATTCAGGGGGCATTTAATACATTACCAGTTTAAGCATTTGTTGGGCACAGTTAGACTTGTTGGGCTCAATTAACTGTGTGTGTCTTTTACGGTCTCCTACAATAGACAGACTATAAATGCTCCTCCATAAGGCAATCAGCTCCCATCAATCATAGAAAAATGGGGCTAGCTGTGTAGAACATAGAAACTAAGCTGATCCCTCATCTCTGAGATGCTGGCAGAACTTCTATATGAAAAAAGTAACTATAGGGCTCTGAATGGATTTTGGATATGGCTAACTGGATGGGGGCCTGGCTAGAGTGTAGAAACCCCCAACCCTGAGAGGACTTACAAATTATTTTCAATGATGCCATTGTTTAGGGTCCCTTACAGAGTACTGAACCGGAGACTATTTTTATCTAAAAAGATGAACCTCTATTTCTTCAGCTAAATGATCTAATCTATTAATTTGGTGGAAGTAGCAGACTCATCAGCCTCTTTTCATAGATCATCCATGAGAGGAGGGGAAAACCCACATTCTGCCCCCATAGATCAAATTAATGCTGACACTATCCGTATTAAACTATGCTGGTTCTCTGTCAAATGAACAATGCCCTATTCCCAATTCTGAATGGAGTAAAGGGGGAGCTCAGGAAACTTTGTTTCTTGCAAGGGCTGTGCTGCTATAGAGCCAGACAGGGGACAAGAGGCAATCCAGAGGCAAAGAGACAACACTCAGATTACCAAACCTGTACAAATGGTGTTCCAACAAAAGGAATTGCAGCAGGCCTAATTCCTGCAGATTCACAGAGCAATCCATGAGCTGCTTCACTCTGCTTGGACTTGACACACGTTCTGGCAAAGTTTTTATTCAGAAATATAATTTCAGAGTCCTAACTGGACAGAGATGCATCAATTGAAGAATATACACCACAAGCAAGGCTACAATTGTATGAAATGTGTGCTGGAGGGACTTTCCCCACAGAGCCATCTGAGTAAATTACAGAGAAGAAATTGGAGTTGCTGTACACCAAACATTGAACCAATCAATACAGAAACTTTAAAACATCTTAATGAAAATGTATCATAACAAAAATAACTGTGCAATATTTCAGCTTGAGCTTTTTGCTGCTGTTCCTGACTATTGCCAAAAGTTATGACCAAAAACACTTCCCAAAAGGACTAGATTGTGTATTTAGGTCTACTTAGTAAGGGCAGAACTCAGCTGGGTCACCCAAGGAAGCCAAGATTTTCAAAAGCAATTAGCTATTTTGGATGTCACAATTTTTGTGTGCTCTGATTAATGGAGCATGGGTTTCAGAGGGCAGGTGCTCTGGACTTTCTGAAAATCAGGCACCTTTAAAGTCTCTCAGGTTGGGCAACAAAAAAGAAGGAACTCCAAATCATTAATCACTTTTAAAATCTGTCAACTTTGTGGGGAGGAATAAGGGGTTTGATTTACTTCAGTCCTTTTCAAGATGTATCCAGTTGATAACCCTTGCTGTCCACTTGCATTCTTGAGGACCAGGGCAGCAATCTGAATAGTCCTAAAATGGCCATTCAGAGGGACAGGAGAGGATATTCTAATTCCTCTGCAGACCTATATTAGGACTAGTGACAATCTAGACCATAATAAGTAGTCTACTCTCCTGTCACTGAATATAGATAATCTCCCAATAAAGTCAATAGCAAAACTCCTTCACTTCAGTGAGAACGACGTGGCCATTATTTGGCACAGGGCATCTTTGTGCTCTAGTGGTTAGAGCATTGTTTGGATCTGGGAGTTTAGTTCAGCCCATTATAGAAACAGGAATGTTTTTGTGAAATCCGAATCCAAGATCTAGTTTCTTCTTCTGACCCTCATCCTCCTGGAGTATTTCTTCAGGCCCCTTTCTATTCCTTATGGGTAACACTGAAAATGGATCTCATTGTGAAACAGGATTTGCTGAGTCTGGCTGAAGAGGAGGAAAACAAATTAGAAATTGTTAGATGAGTAATGTAAAAAAGGGGAAAATAAAAAAGAAATCCCATTTAGAAACCAGCAGGGAACGGGGAGGTGCGAAGCCCCAGCTGGCTTCATGCAGGGAGGAGGATACCCCTGTCAGCCCCACAGCAAATCTTCAGCCTGCTTTTTCCTCTTCCTTATCACACAAAGTTGATCATAGTGTTAGACTTGCAATTGTGATGCAGTACATTTGTCAAGAACAGAATATAGATTTCCTGCATGTGGCAGTTCATGTGTTTCTTTGCCAAATACTTTCACCACTTTCCTTCTTGGTTGTGTTATTTATTTAGTTTTCTAATTATGTAAAGTGCCTATCCCTAGCAGCTGTGGGTACCATGACAGCAACTACAAGATCATAATCATAAGAATTTCCAATAAAATATAAAAAACAGTCACATCCAGTCAGCTCAACCCCGCAGTAAAACAATCAGAATAATAGAGTAAACAAGTCCTCTGTCATAGCTCATATCCACATTCACTCCCAAATGCCAGATAAACAAATGGACTAACAGCATGCTCTGAAGGCCAATAGATATGAGCTATTTTGGATGAAACTGAGGAAGTGAATTGTTGAGCAGAAGGCCCTTCTTGGATGAAGATTTCCTGCAGCCTCCACTTTCTTAAATCAAGGTGCACTGGCTGGAACACTGACCATGACTGCACCCAGTGTTGCACAGGGAGAGATGCCATAGGTGTATCTCAAGCCATTTAGGGATATACCATTTAAGAACCAGGATTCTGAATTCTGCACCAGGTTCAGTTTCCAAATGGATTTAAGGTGTAGCTTCACCAAGTGCAGAAGTCTAATCACAAAGAGACTAAGCACCCCACAAGAGAGATCCTTACAACAGATTCTGATTCCCCAATACAACCCTGTGAGATCTCTCAAACAGGACAAAATAAAACCACTCAAGAATAGCCCTGTTCAATCCACATGTGCGCACAGGAGAGTCAACACCACTTTATGGCCAGTGTGAACATCTGCAGCCTGCCACATCTAATATCAGCATGGAAATCTGATCATTACCTATCTACGAGGAGATGAGTGACTGAAGCAACATGGGATGTTTCTCTGACATCACATACCCTTATCTGAGACAAGGGTAATAAAGGCCAAGGAAATGTGAGACAGTTCTCTGTGTCTGGATGTCTCAGCAAAACCTCCTCAATCTTATCCTAAAAGGGAAGTTTCAAGACTAGTCAATAGCTAGTCTAAACCTACTAGCTCTTTCCCATGCACCAATCACCAACAGATATAGATACATGTCCAGTACCTGGTGGTGATTGGTGCATGGAAAAGAGCTAGTAGGCGGAGGCTATTTTATATATATTAATTATATACAGACAGTCTACACCAGCTCTGAAACTAGTACTTTCCCACTGCTCTTCAAAAGCTAGGAGGGACATGGATCCAAATTAGAGCTGGTTCTTCGCAATTCACATAACTTCAATATGTCGCATAGTAACAGTAGATGACACTCACAGAGAAGATTAATGTTTTCACCCTCAAGATATTGCCTTAACCAAATTACAGTTAGGAGATTTATTTTAATTTAAAATGGAACAATTGACTAGATATACCAGTGCCTGACCTTGTGCTCTTGGAGAACACACATCCCAGATACATGGAGTTTAATCACAGTTTGTAGGGTAAACATTTTTATGGAAAGACCTTATTTAAGAAGTTGCAGTACATCACTGGGTTCTTCACTTGAGTTCACCCTCCAGCCAGGCTGGGTTTGCCACAGCTTTGTTTTTCCCAGTGGCTGGTTTGCCAGCCATAAACCTAGAATAGGGGCTATTCTACAACTGCACCCCTATGTTGGGTTTCCTTATCGACTACATAGATCCAATGATCCCTCCCTTTGCCAACATCAACACTCCATTCCACACTAGCAAACCTGGAGCTGACAAGGAGTACACCTTTCTGGAATGCAGGGGGAGTACAGGCCCCTTTTTGCATCCAGTCCATATGATGAGTCCCTCACATTAATACATCAGTGTCATGCTAAGGACATAATTCAAGGAAAAGGAACAGATTTTGCTGTCTGCCACAGTGATGTAAAACTAGAGTAACTCCAGTGAAGATATAGGTGTTACTCTGGATTTATATCACCCTAAAGGACAGCAGAGTCTATCCTAAAATATAGAAACTGACATGGAACAGCTTAACTCATTTTTCTAAAGTAACAATTTATTCATTCAAAAGGGGGTGGAGCTGGGGGATGAGTCACCTGAGTTTTATTAGCTATAGTTGAGATACTGATTGCAAAAAGTTAAGTTGCTAAAAATGTTAAAGGAGACCATCATTCCAAAAGAGTCTTTCCAGTAGATTAACTAAACAGAAAGGAAGCTTTCTACTGTAAGTCTGGCACTACCGCTTTACCTACCTTCATTGATTATGCAATAATAGACTGCCACATGCACACTAGCCACTATTAATATTGAAGCATGTGATCGATGGTAGATCCAAACTGAATTTTTCAAGCAATGCACTCCTGAGTTTATTATTCCTTATATACAGCCGGTCTTTAATTTTTAAATGATTCACTTCCACTTATCAGATATATACAGGTACACCACAGACCTGAAGATACTACTAAAGCTTCTTAATTTCAATCCACTCTGCAACTCTTATTACAATGCATTGGTTCTGCTACAGTCACTCTGTGGTTCCATACTTAGGCCTTGGTTACACACAAACTTAACTTTTAAAATGTGCAGTCCCTTTGAGTTCAAAGGGTGTATCCACACTAAACAAAAAGTATATTCTTGCCTCACATTAGCTGACAAATGATAACAGGTGGTAAAATACTAGTGAAGAAAGCAAAGACAGTTCTCATACAAGTTAGCAGGTTGAGATAAGAGACCATGGGCTTGTCTTCACTACAGGCTAAATCGGCATCACTGCGATTGATGCTCCTTGGCGGGTCTGGTGAAAATGCGGTAAGTCAACGGGAGAGCGCTCTCCCGTAGACTTAATTAATCTACTTCAGTGAGAGGTGGAAGCTATGTCCATGGGAGAGCATCTCCCGCCAATACAGCGCGGTGGCGACACTGCTTTAAGTTGATGTAAACTATGTCGACTTAAGTTATGTGACTTGCGTAACGTAACTAGTGTAACTTACAGTGTTAGTGTAGACAAGGCCTAAGGCAGATCCTAGGGATTTATTAACCTCCTATGCTTATTAGCCCTACAATTGCCTTATCTTCATGAGAATTTTACCTCATGTTAGTTACCACTTGTTAACTAGCATGAGGTAACACTTTTTTCCCCTACCCAAGACGAAGCCGAAGTGAGTAAAGTCAAGCAAGTTGAAAAGTGTTTGCAAGCTAAGGCCCCTCATGAAATGGTGCCTTATCTAGAAGGTCAATTTACAGATACTTTAACCACAACTCACAGTCATCTTATTTGAATGCAATTGTACTAATGCCAGGTATTCCTTTTGCAGACAGAAACAGAGGGTAGGATAATAGATACATCATCTTTCCATTCCTGCAGAAAATACCATTCTTCCAAGTGGTCACAAAATCATTCTCCCCCTCCCAATTCTCAAAATAGAAAGATTGGAGGGGGAAAATGGCTAAGTCCTGCAGCTGGTCCATCTGAGATTTCTCTTCCTTGCCTCTATTTTTCAGTAGCTTCTGCACAAGGAAAAAATTGCTTTTTCTGTGCTTGTGCAGAGTTATCACCCTTAAAATACAACATGGAAATCAGTGAGAGGAAGATGTCTGAATTTGGATTCAGATATTTACATGTTTGAAAACAAATAACTGAACCTAAACAGCCATTTCACTTCATTCTTACCAAAAAAAATTGACCTGAGGTCCTGCACAAGTCTAATCTAAAGCTAGTGAATGCCCTTTTATATCCCTAAATCAATGTAAAGTTTGCTTATGAGAGCAGGTGGCAACTATGTGCCAGATTCTCAGCTGATGTAAATCAGCTTAGCTCCAGGGCCTCTATGTATTTGTGTTTAAAAGTCAGTGAATAGATTTTTCAAAACCATTGATTCTCTATGACAACACTGCGATTCCATGTTTTTACTTGGTATTTTCTCTGTTTTGGAGAGAACGGAGAAATCTGGTTGCCAATATTGTGTACTCTGCGCTCTTATCTTGCAAGGTGACCATTAACCAGTTCTATAAAATTAACATTCTTTATTCTTGTAGGTAGGGAGTTAATATGTTGTATAAAGTTAAAAGTGTTTCCTTGGTTTTCCAGCGAAGTTCAGAGGTGTTCTACAGTGATTTGTAGACAGCACCTGATTTCTGGGAGTAGCCTGCTTTAGCAGTAGTTAACTTCTAAGCCATGCATAAGTATCTCAAAAGGTCAAAGAAGGACAAACTGCATTGACAGCAAGTCTCAGTGAATGGTGTGTACAACATGACTCCAACATTAGCCACTAGCAACCTCATATTTTCTCTACTGTGTATATTAAACCTGTACCAGAAAAAACCATCAATTTTGTAAATCAAGGACAAAGTTTATTTACATTAAAAGAATAGAGGAAAACACAAGGAACTAGCACTAACAATAGTAATTACAGATTTTTTTAAAAATCTCATCAATAAGCAGAGCATGCCAAACAGTTACCTTTATCTGAGGACTCTTATTCCCATCTACAAAATAAGCACTTGTATAGCCTTAATGCAAGTTCACTGAAAAGGAAAGGACCTTATCTCCTATGTATAAGGAAACAATCCCTTATTTCGCATGTCAAGGCTTCCTTATGATTTATGTGACTTGGCTAAAGAGAGGATAATGCTCCTATAACTCCTATCTCAGGTTCACAGGTCTCAGCCACAGAGTTGCAATGAAGAATTCTCATTATCTCCCAATTCATTCAAAAATTGTCGTTATTTCATGAAGACTAGAACCTTGTTGAAAATCTCACTTCTAAAAAAACTACAGCCCCAAACTGAATCCTCTGAATAACAGAGCATTATGGACATAGTCCCAGGATGGGTACTGCAATATTAGAGGTATCATCCTGAACTCTGTTCTTAGCCTTTAGCCATCATCCTTCATTCTTGCTCAGGGAAGGCAGCTGTTCTGCAGTATTTTCCCCACTCTAAACATGGGAGATTTTCAATTGGCAAATCCGTCAGAGAGATGACCGGTACTAAACAGTTTAGCTTCTATACTGTTCTACTTGACTCAGAGAATGCAATAGTTTGCAGCTTTGGCCGTACTATCGGTGGCAGCATAGGTAATGACTGAGCCGTACTGTGGTGCAGGAAAGAGAGAAGGTTCCAAAATCTGTTACTTTTCCCACAGATCTAAATGCAGGGTTTTTCCAGGCTGCACAGTTCCCTGCCCACACAGTGATATTCCCAGCAAGCCAGACTGCCTCAACTGTCCAGCTTCTATACTTAACTTTCTCCTTGAAGGCTATGAACAATGTAATTACCAGCAGTTATTAATTATCTCAACTTCTTATAAGCAAGCACGTATATTCTTAAGGCTATTGCATTAGAGAGAAAAAAAAACATTAAAAACAATAAAAGTTCATTTACACATACTAAAAGCTTACTGGAGGTCACCCATCAGTCTCATGGGGTCTCAGTAGGCCAAAGTCCTACCGACCCTTCCCAGGAAGAATTGGGCCCCTCCTTGGACAGAAATTTGGGCTTTTTATCAGAAAGTTCACTTTGGATGATCCAGTTTTAACTCTATGTGAGCCTCTCTATGGAGGTCTTACAACCTGAGTTAACTTGCCTAATTACCCACCACCCACCCATCGGCTGGTCTTAGTTCCTGGAAAAGCTGTGGCAATCTTTCACCAGGGAGCTACATACAATCTCTAGCCCCCAATGATAAATAAAGTTGATACAGTAAGCTCTACCAAAGATATTGCAGAAAATTGCCATATCTGTCACAAGAACACAAGCCCTGGAGCCTGATCTCTCTCTTCCACCAGCGTAACTCAGGAGCAATTTCACTCAAGCCAATGAAGCTGCACCAATTCAGTGCAGGGAAGACTCAGGAACATAGTGTTCTCTCAACAGGATAACACCTATCCAACTAAATCTGAAGAGAACATGAAACTGACAATGACGGAGAAAAAAAGGAAAGCGTAAATGGAAACCTAGATTAAATTCACTGGCAATTGGCAGAATACTCACATTTATTTCAATATTAATACATAACTAGAGATTTGCCACACTTCAATTTGATTTCAGAACATTCAAAGCAATGTACATTGAATAATTTAGACTTTTCTAATGTATTTCCCAGAATGGAACATGCTCTCATGAGGGATGAATTGAAGAATTGGTTTACATGGTATAAATGGACTGTGGTAAAGGAAGATTTCCAAACTCAGCACATTAATGCACTTTATAGTTTATATAAAGTCTGAAATTCTAAACTGTTAATTATTTTTCTCTAATGCAAATCCCTTGTTGTTAGAGCACAATGATATTCAATTATTATGCCTGAAGAATCTGGATCACTGGAAAGAAGCAAGAAGCATCTAATATGGAAAAAAGGCTTTAAAAAATTAGGCAAGCAGGAAAGAATAATAAACCTATTCCTTAATTTGAAAAAAATAAAAACCAAATGCAATAAAACAATTAAAGTCTACCCATTTTTGATTATTAGCAGCAGAATGAATATTAAGAAATTATAGTCTTATTTCAGAGCCAAGGGCATTACTTAAAAAAAATAACATGCTCCTTGGATTCCCTTGTATGCAAAATGAAGGTGCAATCAGCACAAAAGAACTAATAATCTGAAATTACACAAATTCTGTAGCTTCTACATTCTTAAATCCAGCATTTGAGATGTATCAGTGTCAAAAATCAACTTCATTGGAAGGGCTAGGGAAGCAGAAAGATTCAGTTAAATAAAGATAAAATCCCTTTTTCTGATTAGCAAGTCAGATATAGATTGAAGTAGTTAACATGGGAGAGGCAGAGAGAAATGTATTGCTGTTTTTCCCTTGGAAGTATGAGACTTCTCAGGTTGCTTTGCAGGAGATCAGAATTCAAGAGAGGAGAAGATCTAAGATGCTTAACATGCAGTGCATTAGAGGCTTGAATTCTTGGATTGTTAAACCTACAATCAGTGCTAATCAGGCTATAAAAATATATTAATGAAACTAATTTACTAGTAGTATTAGGAACAATTATATAACACCAACAGCATGCTAGATGTTTTTCAGCCACAATAATTAATGTGCCCTAGTATAACACTTTACATGTTCCAACTATTTGTACCCACAAGGATGAATTAAATTTGTTGCTGTCTTGAAGAGAGGGGGCAGGCCATACAAAACATTGATCCAAGGGCTAGATGAAGCAATAGCATTGTAAAAACAGCCTTTCTTGGTTAAAGATGTTACAGAAGTCCAACCTTCTAGACATAGGTAGTTAAATGAAGCCAAAAGGCAGCTCAAATTAGAGAACCCAAGCTGAGGTTGCCTTGAGGCTGCCTGCAGGGCATCAGTTGAGAAGGGATGGTGGGAATGTCATTCCCTGTGTTATAATGGAGTGATCAATTTGATAAGCATTGAAGGAGAACAGAAAGGCAGGGGTGGTTCTCTGCATTCACCGATTACCCTAAGGAACCTGGATTCCTTCCACCAAAAATAAAGAGCGGATTGCTATTTTTTTCCGTTTTCTCTCTGTATCTGGGATATATAAAAAGTGCATTGCGGGTCAGCCCCTGAATGAGCCAATCACTAATGATTAATACAGAATTGCAGAGACAAAAATCACACCATTCAGTTTCATACTGAAGAAACCTAAATGACAAATCCAACACTAGAAAGTGAAACCTCATTTCTGATTAAGGGAAATAGCATGAAATCTAATAACTTGTGGGGTGTTATTCCCCGTACATAACCACCATGGTTGATGGGTTTGTGGACTTGAAGCTATAGCAGTTACGTACCTGAACTGCTTAGATACTTTTGAAAAATGCAGCAAGTGCCTATCCGCATCTTTAGATGCATAAATCTCTTTGAAAAAATCTGACCCTAAATCATTACTCATTGTGAGGAGGATATTGCAATCTGCCAGTGTATATGCTGATGAAAGCTACAAAGCAATAAAACAATGGGACAAGGAACAGCGACAATTAGAACAACAAGAGGCTGGCAAGCTGTATTTTGAGCAATCTATGGGCTGGTCTACACTAGGGGATGGGATCGATGTAAGATACGCAACTTCAGCTACGGGAATAGCGTCGCTGAAGTCGATGTATCTTATTTCGACTTACCTTAGGTCCTCACGGCGCGGGATCGACAGCCGGGGCTACCACCGCTCGCCCTGAAGAAGTTCCGGAGTCGATGGGAGTTCGTTCGGGGATCGATATATTGCGTCTCATCTAGACGCAATATATCGATCCCCGATAGATCGATTACTACCCACCAAATTGGCGGGTAGTCTGGATGTATTCTATGGGTTCTCACATCCCCTTCCACATAGGAACATAAGACTGGAAGGGACCTCCCAGGTCATTGAATCCAGTCTCCTACTATTCTCAGAATCCAGTTCATAAATTTATGAAGTGCCATCTTAAAAACTACTTAGTTTTTTTTGCCTCCACTACTCCTTTTGGAAGGCTGTTCCAGAACCTCACTCACTCTCCAGTCTAAAACATTCATGCCAGTTTTTTTCTTGGGCCAACATTGTCCTTAACTAGCTTGTCTCTGTCCCTAGTGTTTTCCACTTGGTGTATTTATAGAGAGCAACCATATCCCTCCTCTCAGCATTCATTCTGCTAGGCTAAATAAGCCAAGTACTTTTAGTCTCCTCTTGTAATATAGGAAACAGACAAATTAGGCATCTGAGCTCCTTTATGCTCAGACACATTGGAACTCCAAATTTCATGAGGTTGACTCAGCTGTCATACAAACTGCTGTCCTATATTACAAGTGGGAACTTGTTTTGTCCTAAGAAAATTCAACAGGATATACATTCATATAGCAGCCTCTTCCCCACAGAAGTTTTAGATATGGTTTCTTGAGATGTCTATTATGTTTAAAACCAGGGGCGGCTCCAGGCACCAGCGCAGCAAGCGCGTGCCTGGGGCAGCAAGCTGTGGGGGACAGCCTGCCGGTCGCTGGGAGGGCGGCAGTCAGGTGGCCTTCAGCGACGTGCCTGCAGGAGGTCCGCCAGTCCTGCGGTTTTGGGGGCAGGTACACCGAAGCCACGGGACCGGCAGATCACCCGCAGAAACGCCGCCGAATCTGACCGCCTGCAGGCGTGCCACCGAAGGCCACCTGACTGCCGTGCTTGGGGCAGCAAAAAAACAGCCGCCCCGTTTAAAACACTAGGAACTATAGAGAAGTCTTGCTGCTTCTGGTATATCATTATAGCAGTTCCTCTGATGTAAACTATCAAAAACTTGAGAGTCTCTTTTAAATCAATAAAATAAAGATAAGCACAGAATAAGAAAATATCATTTGGGAAAAACTTTAAGTGTGCTCACTGTTTGGTTGCTGGGTACCTTTTGTAAGGCTGGTTGGGATACAAATGCTCTTAGGCTTCTTAATGTTCTTGAGTCAGAAGAGAACCACATGTTTAGCTTTTCTAGTCTGTATGAAAAGCTGTAGCTTGAAAATAGCATGTTTCCCTCCCTACACCATTTCTGAATCCCAAGTTATTAGCAAACATTGGCACAAATTCTGCCTGTGGATGGGTGCACAATACTCAACTCAATTCTGATGGGCATTCAGAACAATCTGTATTATCAGAGATGGCCAAACCTCCAAAGATTCTCACTGGTTCAATATGGATCAAGACAAACTCAGTGGGAGCATGTAACAAGGATTTTGGACCTTTTTCTAGTCACTGAAAGTTCCAGGACACATTTCAAACAAACCCTCTTATCAGAAGCTCAATTTGCTAAATAATGCCTGCTAAACACTGAGAATTGATATTAGCGCTTAGAATGCAAATGTACAACCAAAAAATGAAATCTATTTTTAAATGTTGGTATAGCGTATATTAAGTTTTTACTTACAAAATAATACATCATACAATGCAAGTTATAATGTAAAAAAGATGCACTGAAAACATGTAAATGGCACCCAAGCTGGTTTATTAATTGGATGCTCACTCTACAGAATAATTTGATGTAAAATGAATTTAGCAAAATCTAAGTAGTGTGAACATAAATCTCTCCAGTGCATGAAAGAAACAACAGATATTGTGATCCATCAGTCCAATTTAGTCCTGGAAGCAAAGAGTACATCCAAAATTCCCTTAATATCTAGGTAAAGATGCTATCATTTATACACAGTTTGCATATTCAGAATTATAGCCATAATGCCCTTAAAAACTGTCAGCTGCAAGCAGCCTTAATCAGAACTTGTACGGTTTCCCAAATTATTCTTATTTAGACCACTCCGTTATCCATCAAGATGTAATTTTCATAATTTTGGAGATGCAGAAATCCATTATTCTGTTTAAAAATACAAGATGAATTCCATTTCAAATTATACTAGGATGGTAGTTTCCCAGCCAATCAGAATGTAAGAATGCTGTGCAGTTTCCGAAGACTAAACAGTTTATTTCAGAGCTAGGAAATTTCCTGAACTTGGGTTCTGTCTCATTTACATAATCAGTATAGATTTTTTTAAATACAGCATGCTGTATTATGCAAATCTCTGTGCTCTGATTAGCTGATGGTCATTCTTAGTCAATTATTCTTTGAATATTCATATTTATATACTTTGAATATTGTGGCCCTCTGCTTTGTTTGACTTCCATGCTCAAGCTATTGCCAGAAATAAAGAAACCATTTCAGTTTCTTACTCCCTTCAGGGCAGACAAAAATGCTTCAATATTTACAGGAAAGGGGCAAAAAGCAATGGGTCTGTCAAACTGCTAAAAGGAAAAAAAAGTGTGGGGGGAAGGGAGGGGAGCTTTAAAACCTTTATTGAATTTCTCTCCTTCAGGCCTGCTCCTGCTCTGACCACTGATGACAGTTTTGCAGTTGATTTGAACGTAAGCACAGAGTTTTTCAGATAGGTAGATGTTAATGCGTATTTGAGGGAGAGGTAAAGCCAATGCAATGTTATGACACTTCTCATTGTTTCTGTTTTTCCTTTTATAAAAGAAAGAGCATTATATTTGGGTACATGTGGATACAGAATTTTAAAATATCTGAGTTCTTTCTTCAGAGTCACAGAGAAAGACAGAGGTCAGATTTATGGGCTGCCTAGCAGATTTTACATTCACTTTCCTTGCTATATTGACAAAGTCATTGTGTGCATTCATCGGAAGTCCAGTTCACAAAGATTGAAGACATTTTTCAGATTCATTTAACTGCCTAACTATCAGAGCACCGGCCCGGATTTTTTGAGAGGCTGCTATACATTCCCTCATCACCTAAACAACACTATATTCTTTCATACATCTGCTGAGTGTATGGATTGATCCACTGGCCTCCATTTTGCTTCACATCATTCACCAACCACTCACCACAGTCACTAACTCCATGCACACACTCACCAGCAAAGCAATCATTTTTATGTGGCCCTGTCACATGTAGGGATGGCTCCTGTAGAACATTGTCTCTGTACACTGCTTTTGTATCTCGTCTGACCACATTCCAGACAACTTGCTATATTTTAGGAGGCTAAGTGTGACATGGCCAGAAAGGATAAAATGACCCAGATTCAACCTTTAGAGACATGTTAGAAAAATGTGTAAACGGTAATTAGGGCCATTCCATGGTAGATAGTCTAGAACTTTGAAATGCAAACCTATATTGGTAGAAATTAGAGGTGATACTAATTGTATGTGTGTACTCCTATCTTGTTAAATGTTAGACATGTAAACAGACAGCTCCTTCTGTCACTATAGCTATTGATTCAGAGATCAAAAGGGAATATTAACATTTAGATTAATCTTGAGTGAAATAATGTCATTGTCTATGTGTCTCTAAAGTTTGTAATAGACGGCCTAATGGATAAATTGCTTCATGTTAATTTGTGTAGCTCATTACCAGTGATGCTTAGGAAATAGGTCTACTTCAAAGGCTCCATAATTGCTTATTGTTCTTCAAAGGACTCCAACCTGTCAAAGGAGGCCTGGAACTGTATAAAGATGCCTTGGGTCCCGATCCTTTTTATCGCAGATCAGCTTGATGCTTCATGCAGAGGTAGCTTAAATCGTAAGGCTGAGCTCTCCAATCCTAATCTGGATTCACCCTGAACATGAACATTGGATTATAACCTATGGACCAATTCCAAAAAGAACTCTTTGCAACTACGAAGCTCACCATCTCTGTATGTATACTGATCTTTTAACCAATACTCTCTTTTCTTTGTTAATAAATTTGAGTTTAGTTAATAAGGATTGACTGTAAGCATGTATTTGGGTAAGATCTGAGGTATTCATTAACCTGGGAGTTAATGTGTCTGATCCTTTAGGATTGGTAGAACTTTTTTATATGACAAATAAGATTTTCAGTAATCCTCATCATATTTGACTTGGGTGTCTAGGTGGAGGCCTAAGGCTGGGTTACTTTAAGGGAACTGTGTTGTTGGCTTCTGGGTAACCAGTGAGGTATTACAGAAGCTGTTTTGTGCTGGCTTGGTAAATCTTAAGTATTGGAATGTCCACCATCTTTGGGGAGTGTCTGCCCCATTCTTTGCAGATCACCCTATTTGAATGACTTCAGTTGGCTCCCCTAGGAGCCTCGTCACACTATGATATAGTGTCTCAGAAGAAGAGATTGTTCTCCTAATGAGCTATGCTGTCGCACACTACACTCTCTTCCCTTTTGCTTCTCATGCTAACTATTAGAACACGTGATTTTATTAGCACTGGCTTCCTCATTCTGTGTGTCCCCCTGCCACTTAACTGCTAAACTTCTAATCACAATGCCAGAGGATATAGGTGGGGGGAAATTTTGGTGCGAATGGCCCATATGCATCTAGGAGTACTCACATTCAAATGAAAAGCGCCTCCACCAATATTCATGTAAAAGAAATTTGTCACAAAAGACTCAATGAAAGAGGATACGTGTGAATTAAGAGTCGTGATTCATATTTAGCAAACATGCTTGCACACAGATCTTCCCATTATTCAAACAGCTCAAAAAAGGTGAACTATAACTAGTTACATACTTCAGAAGCTTAATGAACTGAAGTTTGTAAGGTGTTTTGAGCTACTCAGATGAAGTATACAATCTAAGGAAGTGTAAACTCATTATTACATACTAAACGAGATCAGCAGTGATATAAATTAGGGCTGTTAAGCGATTAAAAATTAATGTGATAAAAATAATTGTGATCACACTAAACAATAGAATACAATTTAAACATTTTTGATATTTTCTACATTGAAATCAATATATTTAATTACAACGTAGACTACAAAGTGTACAGTGCTCACTAGTTATTTTTGCACTTTCACGATAAAAAGATTGTACTATAGTACTTGTATGAGATGAATTGAAAAATACGAATTTTATTATTTTTACAGTTCAAATATTTGTAATAAAAATATAAAGTGAACGCAGTACAGTTTGTATTCTGTGTTGTAATTGAAATAAATATATTTGAAAATGTAGAAAAATATCCAAAAACACTTAATGCCTTTCAATTGGTATTCTATTGTTTAACAATGCAATTGTGATTAAGATTATCTGATTTCTTTTTTTACTTAATTGCGTGAGTTAACTGCGATTAATCGACAGCCCTTATATAAATTCACACTTATTACCAGTTCTCCTCTGAGGCTCTAAGGGTACGTCTATACTTACCGGAGGGTCCGGCGGCAGGCAATCGATGTTCTGGGATCGACTTATCGTGTCTAGTGAAGACGTGATAAAATCGATCCCTGATCGCTCTACCGTCGACTCCGGAAATCCACCATGGCAAGAGGCAGCAGCGGAGTCGACGGCAGCGGTCGACTTTCCCCCGTCCTCACAGCCAGGTAAGTCGACCTAAAATACGCAACTTCAGCTACGGTATTCACGTAGCTGAAGTTGCGTATCTTAGGTCGACCCCCCGCTGCAGTGTAGACCTAGCCTAAGATCTCAAATAGTTACTCCCAACCTGGTGAAGTAGGCATGCTGGAGTTTAGTTGGGAGGAGAGGAAGAAGGGAAATGTGACTGAGATCAGCTCTACTGGACATTTGCTGTGAAAGAATGCAGGTAAAATAGAAACCTGATAAAAAACAGCCCCCCCCACCACCACCAAAAAAGGTGACCGATTAATAAAGGTGCCTAAGCTTACAGCAAAATTAGATTGGAAGCAAAAAGCAAATATTCAGGCAATATCAATTGAAGCCAAAGTATGCAAGAGAAGTCTTCTTGTCTTCAAATGCTCAATGGGACTATGCATGGTAGTAAAATAATCATAAGTAAGGGTTCTCAGGCTTGAGACCTTAATGCTCTGGGGTATTAGTCTCACTCTGCAGGATACAAGTAATTCTCAATAGAAAGGTAACTGAGCTTCTAGAAAAAGCTAAGAGTCATTGTGGCACCTTTGAGACTAAAATTTATTTGGGCATAAGCTTTCGTGGGCTAAAACCACTTCATCAGATATATTGAGTGAAAAATACAGAAAGCAGTATAAATATTACAGCACGTGAAACTATGGGAGTTGCCTTACCAAGTGGGGGGGTCAGTGCTAATGAGGCCAACGCAATCAAGGTGGACATCGCCCATTTCTAACAGTTGACAAGAAGGTGTGTGTATCAGCAGGGGGAAAATTACTTTTTGTAGTGACCCATCGACTCCCAGGCTTTATTCAGGCCTAATCTGATCGTGTCCAGTTTGCAAATTAATTCCAGTTCTGCAGTTTCTCGTTGGAGTCTGTTTTTGAAGTTTTTTGTTGAAGACACTTTTAAGTCTGTTATTGAGTGTCCAGGGAGATTGAAGTGCTCTCCTACTGGTTTTTGAACGTTACAATTCTTGTTGTCTGATTTGTGTCCATTTATTCTTTTGCATAGATTGTCCGGTTTGGCCAACGGACATGGCAGAGGGGCATTGCTGGCACATGATGGCATATATCAATTGGTAGATGTGCAGGTGAACGAGCCCCTGATGGTGTGGCTGATGTGGTTAAGTCCTATGATGATGTCCCTTGAATAGATATGCAGACAGAGTTGGCAACAGGGTTCGTAGCAGGGATTGGTTCCTGGGTTAGTGTTTTTGTTGTGCCGTGTGTAGTTGCTGGTGAGTATTTGCTTCAGACTGGGCTGTCTCTCAAGATCAGAGAGTGAGGGATCATCCTTCAGGATAGGTTGTAGATCCTTGATGATGCACTGGAGAGGTTTTAGTTGGGAGCTGTAGATGACGGCTAGTGGCGGTCTATTACTTTTCTTTGTTGGGCCTGTCCTATAGCAGGTGACTTCTGGATGAGCTTCTAGAGTGTATCAGAATCACAGAAATGTAGGACTAGAAGGGACCACAATAGGGCATCTAGTCCAGTCCCCTGCACTGCAGCACAGCTAAGTATTATCTAGAGCTCAGACCATCCCTGACAGGTGTTTGTCTAAGCTGCTCTTAAAAACCTCTAATGAGCAAGATTCCTCAACCCTCCCTAGGTAATTTATTCCAGTGCCTAACCACCCTGACAGAAAGTTTTTCCTAATGTCCAACCTAAACCTCCTTTGCTGCAATTTAAGACCATTACTTCTTGTCCTGTCCTCAGTGGATAAGGAGAACAATTTATCACTACTCTTTATAACAAGCTTTTATGTATTTGAAGACTGTTCTCAGGTCTTAGCCCTCCTCCCTCCCTCCGCCCCGTCTTCTCTTCTCCAAAGTAAACAAACCCATTTTTTTTTTCAATCTTTCCTCATAGGTCATGTTTTCTAGACCTTTAATCATTTTTGTTGCTCTCCTCTGGGCTTTCTCCAATTTGTCCACATCTTTCCCAAAGTGTCGTGCCTAGAACTGAATACAATACTCCAGTTGCAGCCTTATCATTGCTTATTAGAGTGGAAGAATTACTTCTTGTGTCTTGCTTACAATCCTCCTGCTAATACATCCCAGAATAATATTTGCATTTTTGCAATAGTATTGAAATGTTGATTCATATTTAGTTTGTGGTACACTATAACCCCCAGATCCTTTTCTGGAGTACTCCTTCGTAGGCAGTCATTTCCCATTTTGTATTTGTGCAATTTAGTATTCCTTTCTAAGTGTATTACTTTGCATTTGTCCTTACTGAATTTCATCCTATTTAATTCAGTCCATTCATCCAGTTTCTCAAAATAATTTTGAATTCTAATCCTGTCTCCAAAGTGCTTGCAACACCTCCCAGCTTGGTATCGTCCATAAACTTTGTCACAATACCCTCTATGCTATTATCCAAATCTTTTGGGAAGATCTTGAATAGAACTGGATCCAGGGCAGATCCCCATGGGATCTGAATTGATATGCTCTTCCAGCTTACAATGGACCATTGATAACTACCCTGAGTATTATTTTCCAATGAGTTGTGCACCCACCTTACAGAAGGTTCATCTAGGCTATTTCCCTACTTCTCTTATGAGAAGGTCATGTGAGACTATCAAAAGCATTACTGTCAAGATAAATCACAATGTATTGCTTCATCACATCAATAAGACTTGTTACCCTGTCAAAGAAGGATATT
Organism: Terrapene triunguis; assembly: GCF_002925995.2. NCBI lineage: Eukaryota > Metazoa > Chordata > Testudines > Emydidae > Terrapene > Terrapene triunguis. The sequence goes on along the minus strand of NW_020664439.1, from coordinate 31,629,565 downwards.
AGGTTGGTCTGACATGATTTGTTCTTGACAAATCTATGTTGACTGTTACTTATCACCTTACTATCTTATAGGTGCTTATGAATTGAATGTTTCACTATTTGCTCCATTATCTTTCCAGGTTCCAAAGTTACTGACTGTTCTATAAATCCCTGGGTTGTCATTATTCCCCTATTTACAGATAATTATATTTGCTGTTTTTCCAATCCTCTGGGATCTCTCTCCTCCTCCAGAAGTTCTCCAAGTTAATCACTAATGGCTCAGAACTCTTCAGCCAGTTGCTTAAATATCCTAGGATGTATTTCATGAGGTCCTGCTGACCTGAAGACATCCAACTTGTCCAAGTAATTCTTAACTTGTTCTTTCCCTATTTTTGCTTCAGATCCTATCTCATTTACACTGATGTTCACTATATTAGTCATCTGATCACCGCTAACCTTTTTTGGTGCAATCTGAAACAAAAAAGGCATTTAAAACTTCGGCCATTGCTGTTCTTGTTATGGTCTTTCCCTTCTCATTAAGTAATGGGCCTACCTTGCCCTTGGTCTTCCTCCTGCTTCTAATGTATTTGTAAAATGTTTTCTTGTTACCCTTTATGTCCCTAGCTCAATGGTCCTCAAACTGGGGGGTGCATCCCCCATAGGGGGCCACTGAGGAATGTTCGGAGGGGATGGCGGACTGGGGCTAGCCCCCATGGAGAGATGGGGTGGAAGCACTACCCAGCCCCACTTTGCCCCCAGCCCCTCTAGCCCCTCCTCCCAGCTCTGCGGCTCCCAGGTAGGCATGAACCGGGTAAGGGGGGGGGCGGAGAGGTCATGACCAAAAATGTTTGGGGACCATTGCCCTTGCTAATTTAATCTCATTTTGTGACTTTGCCATTCTAATTTTGTCCCTACATGCTTGTGCTTTGTTTTAAATATTCATCCTTCATAATTTGAAGAATTTTTGGAGCTGAGAGAGTGAGGAAACTCCATGAGGAGCAGGGAACCAGGAGCCTGGGCAACAGCCAGGCTCCAGCTGGGAGCTCTAAGGGGAGCCCACAGTCTAGGCTCTCAGCACTGGGCAATGAGGGTCCAGCTTTCAGCACTATTAGGACTCTCTGCTGGGAAACCTCCCCCCACCCCCCACACACAATTTCAAAACAGGGATCTTCCCAGCAGTGAAATTGCCAGCTCCCGCTGTCAGTGACCTTGACACCAACAGGCAATGCAGTATCTATTCGGACACTGTCACCCAAACTATGTCGATCTGAGGGTATGTCTACACTACAGGATTAATCCGAATTTAGATAATTCGAATTTGGGAAACAGGTTGTATAAATTCGATTGTGCGCGGCCACACTAAGCACCTTAATTCGGTTTTAAACCACATTAATTCGGTGGTGTGCGGCCACACTAACCCTAATTCGAATTAACAAAATCGATTTAGGCTCTACTCCGTTCGTCGAGGTGGAGTACAGAAATCGATTTAAAGGGCCCTTTAATTCGAATTAACTGGCTCTGTAGTGTGGACGGGTGAAGGGTTAATTCGGATTAAGGCAGCTAAATCCGAATTAAAGTCCTAGTGTAGACCAGGCCTAAGCCTTATGCCTCTTGTCAGCGTAGTGGCTGAGTTACCGCAGCAGGAAGAACACTGCAGTGTTTATGTTTACTTAGTTATGTCAACGTGAGCTGCCTGACATTGACTTAACTTTGAAGTGTAGAACATAAGAATGGTCATACTGAGTCAGACCAAAGGTCCATCCAGCCCAGTATCCTGTCTACCGACAGTGGCCAATGCCAGATGCCCCAGAGGGAGTGAACCTAACAGGTAATGATCAAGTGATCTCTGTCCTGCCATCCATCTCCACCCTCTGACAAACAGAGGCTAGGGACACCATTCTTTACCCATCCTGGCTAATAGCCATTAATGGACTTAACCTCCATGAATTTATCTAGTTCTCTTTTAAACTCTGTTATAGTCCTAGCCTTCACAACCTCCTCAGACAAGGATTTCCACAGGTTGACTATGCGCTGTGTGAAGAAGTTCCTTTTATTTGTTTTAAACTTGCTGCCCATTAATTTCATTTGGTGGCCCCCTAGTTCTTATATTATGGGAACAAGTAAATAACTTTTCCTTATTCACTTTCTCCACACCACTCATGATTTTATATACCTCTATCAGATCACCCCTTAGTCTTCTCTTTTCCAAGCTGTAAAGTCCTAGCCTCTTTAATCTCTCCTCATATGGGACCCGTTCCAAACCCCTAATCATTTTAGTTGCCTCTGAACCTTTACTAATGCCAGTATCTCTTTTTTGAAAGGAGACCACATCTGTACGCAGTATTCAAGATGTGGGTGTACCATGGATTTATATAAGGACAATAAGGCCTGGTCTACACTAACACCCCAATTCGATCTAAGGTACGCAACTTCAGCTACGTGAATAACGTAGCTGAAGTCGACATACCTTAGTTCGAACTTACCGCGGTCCACACACGGCAGGCAGGCTCCCCCGTCGACTCCGCGGTACTCCTCTCGCTGAGGTGGAGTACCGCAGTCGACAGCGAGCACTTCCGGGATCGATTTATCGTGTCCAGATCAGACGCGATAAATCGAACCCGGAAGTTCGATTGCCAGCTGTCGAACTACCGCGGTAGTGTAGACCTGGCCTACGATATTCAGTCTTATTCTCTATCCCTTTAATGATTCCTAACATCTTGTTTGCTTTTTTGACTGTCACTGCACACTGTGTGGACATCTTCAGAGAACTATCCACAATGACTCCAAGATCTCTTTCCTGATTAGTTGTAGCTAAATTAGCCCCCATCATATTGTATGGGGTTATTTTTTCCAATGTGCATTACTTTACATTTATCCACATTAAATTTCATTTGCCATTTTGTTGCCCAATCACTTAGCTTTGTGAGATCTTTTTGAAGTTCTTCACAGTCTGCTTTGGTCTTAACTATCTTGAGCAGTTTAGTATCATCTGCAAACTTTGCCACCTCACTGTTTACCCCTTTCTCCAGATCATTTATGAATAAGTTGAATAGGATTGGTCGTAGGACGGACCCTTGTGGAACACCACTAGTTACTGCTCTCCATTTTGAAAATTTACTATTTATTCCTATCCTTTGTTCTCTGTCTTTTAACCAGTTCTCTAGACATGCCCTTAGACTTGCTTCCCACGGGATCTTACCTAGTAATACTCTGAGTTTACTAAAGTCTACCATCTTGAAGTCCATTGTCTTTATTTTGCTGTATCCCCTTCTGCCATTCCTTAGAGTCATGAGTGCTATCATTTCATGATCACTTTCACACAAGCTGCCTTCCACCTTCACATTCTCAATCAGTTCCTCCAAGTTTGTCATAACAGAGCTGGCTTACATGGACATTTTGGTTTACAGGATTCTTTAAAACAAATAAATAAAGTGGTATCTGATGTGCTAAACTTCTCAAAAAATGTACTTTTGAGCATAGGGTTTTAACTTGCTCTCATTGAAGACAATGGGAAGTTTGCTATTGACTTCAGTGGGAGTAGAACCAGATGCTTGTTTCAGACTATCGGACATGAGACCCACACTGAATGGGCCAACTCTTGTTCTCACTTATTGACCTCCATGGAATTGCATGATATAAGCAAGTAAACTTTGGCCTGTTCCCTTCCCCCTCCCCTACCCAATTTGGAAAAAGTTAAAATGATTTTAAAATATTCAGGAATTCATGAAATGGTTGTGGCAACTACATTTTAAAAATAGGTTGTATTGCTTAACATTACATTGAACTGCAAGGATAGGTGAGCTTAAAATGTGTTTTGTAATTAGCTCCCTGAAGAAAAGTCTATTTGCATGCAAAGGGGTTTAATTAATAGCCAAATACTTAAACTGATATATCAATATTCACGGGCAACTATTGCTTCATCTACTATTGAAAGCTGGGAACATAACACACAGTAGCTGTTTAATAATGCACAGCAAAACTATAGATCAGTTCTGGAAAGCAAATGAAGAATAATTCCGTGGGTTCTCAGACTTCCATAGTGTGGAACACAACACAGTAAAAAAAAATTCTCATGGACAATCCATGATTTCATGATGGGAGAGCACTTCCTTCTCATCCACACTCACAAATAAAACCACTACCTGTATAAACGACAGCATTTTCTTTGTATCAAATTTACTTCTTTGCCTTCTTTTGACACTGCTTAGCAGCTGAAAAATGCCAACATTATGTAACCAGCTGGCTTTCTGTGTCCCATCAGTAAGGGATCCAGGGACTATGCAATTAAAGTTACATGAGTAATTTAGATTTTAACCAAGATATAAGGGTCAACACCCTAATTTACAAAGAGTTCTATAGAATCTTTAGTGATCCAGAGTCAGGTTCTCGATGTTATTTCTCACATAAAAAGGACCTCCAGCAGCACAGTCTCAAAATACCATGCTGACACATTTGTTTAGTACTGAATCCAAGTCAAGAATGGCACACCTTCTGAATGATGTGCACTAAAGATATTGATCTTGTGTCACAACCTCCACTTTTGCAGCACAAACGCAAAAAAGAGAAAGTGAATGAGAGGGAGAGAGAAGTGTTAAAAAACTCAAGCCATTAGAAGGTATGGCCCATGAAATATATACAAGTTAAAAAGTTCAGAAAGAGAAGTATTTTGTGCTGTTCAGTAAGTGTCATAATAAAGCTGCCCCGAAAGTAGTTTACTGTGACGGGCAATGATCAAGAAAATTATATCCCACAGCATCCACGATTTTGAAGTTTATAGAGATCCTGCTACTCGTTCTGCAACCCTTTCTGAAATACTTTGTAGTGGTAAGTTGTGCTACACTTTCAAAAGAGTGGCAAGAATTGCTGCATAGTACACATACTTCGGCTCTAATCAGAACTATAAGTTCTTCATATTGATACACAGTGAATTGAAAAAAGTTTGAAAAAGCCCTCTTTCACAGTAAACTTTCAGTTACAAAAAACACAAAATTCTTGCACAGAAATGTTTGCCCTCAAACACCATCTCTAAATTGGTTCCAGGCGTGCACACACTGTGATTTACCATTTCTTGATTTTCTATTCTCTCCATTGACTTCAATGTTTTTGACCCGCATAATATATTTGATCATGGAGCCATGCCCCAAATTTCCCACAGATGTGCACAATCTCTCCATTCATTTCCATGCATTCCAAGTATAGATCTGAAAGCCTGTAGGTACATCTGGATCAACAGAGTTTTGGATTAGAAGTTACATTGCTCAGTCAGGTGTGTAAAAGCCATGCACTAGGGACCCAGTTTTCTAGCCACTACGTACCACCAACTCTATTAAAGCAATAGCAGTTGCATGAATGCAGTGGCCAGAGTATAGGGTTCCTTGTCCCTAAATCTAGAGTTGTAAAGTTACCTAGAGGTGGTCAGGAATTTTTCAGTGCTTATAGAATTAAAAAAGCTGATACATCAAAAACAAAACAACACTTCAAGGAAAAAGTGGAGTTTTCAGTAAATTTGTCAACTAGAATGATTTTTTTTTTTAAATTGTTGAAACATCCCACTTGAATATTTTTAACTGGAAAAAAATCTGGTTTTCTGGTTTGAAACAACTGTTTCAAAATTTAAGCCAATGAGAGTAAAAAAATAAAAAATGGTCAAAATCTGAATGAATATCTTGAAATACAAGGAATATTTGTAGGGATATTCAAACGTTATGAACTATGATTGAAAACATTAATCCCTCAAAATGACTTTCAAACAAATTGCTCACAACTAAAGATAAACCCAACCCAGGAAAACAAGTATGAGCCCCTGATTTCGGTGTATGTGGGGAGAGGTTGATTCAAACATCTGAACTAGCCTTGTAAAATTAATTACTTTTCTAGATGGCTATAAATCAACATCATGAATGCCACTAATATTTAAGTCATCCAATAATCCTAATCATTTCCCAAACTGGAAAGGGCCTGGATGTGACCCAAGTTGGCAGGAGTCCAGTTTATTTTGCGAGATATCCACCATTCAGGATCTTTCATATACCATGTGTTGGGTAATAACTGCCTTTTTATTAAGTTAATTATTTGCAGAGGTTCTGCAACTGCCTCTAGATTCCTAGCTGTATGTACACGGACTAGTGCCTTCTTCCATCTCTTCCCCCCAAATCCATACAAGCAGCTTGTATGATTTTCGAGCCATCAGACTCCTCTCCATACCAGTTGGGATGAATCAAGCCTCTCAACACCACTCTCCCAGATGAAGTTATTCAACCAAGAACTGTCATTCTAATTCGACCAAAGGTTTAAAAGTCAAGAGTTTTACAAAAATTGAATTGAAAAATGAAGTCTCAAAGGGAAGTAGATTATTGCAGGAATTGGATGGTGGCATATGGAGCCTTTTCGCTCTAGGTTGCTGATTGAAATCCAACTATATTAGCAGTGACTGAAAGCTGTTACCCTCTGATAGTAGCTAATTAGTTTATGTGAAATTAATTGGTTGTCTCAATCAGTTCTAGCAGTCTATAGTATAAAACCACTTCCACAACTGGCACGAATTGGGGTATTTCTTGGAAAGAACAGAGATTGAGAAAACCAACTGTCCTCTCCTCCCTAGGATGGGAGCAGAATAATATGGAGAACCTTGTACTGATGCTGTGTGTGCTCATCACTAAATACAGGTTTCAGAGTAGCAGCCGTGTTAGTCTGTATCCGCAAAAAGATCAGGAGTACTTGTGGCACCTTAGAGACTAAAATTTATTTGAGTGTAAGCTTTCGTGGGCTACAGCCTACTTCATCGGATGCATGTAGTGGAAAATACAGTAGGAAGATATATATACAGAGAACATGAAACAATGGGTGTTACTATACACACTATAAGGAGAGTGATCAGTTAAGTTAAGCTTTTATCAGCAGGAGAGAAAAACAACAACTGTTTGTAGTGGTAATAAAAATGGCCCATTTCCAGCAATTGACAAGGAGATATGAGGAACTGTGGGGGGGAGGGGGGAAAAATAAGCATGGGGAAATAGTTTTACTTTGTGTAATGGCCCATCCACTCCCAGACTTTGTTCAAGCCTAATTTAATGGTGTCCAATTTGCAAATTAATTCCAATTCAGCAGTCTCGGAGTCTGTTTTTGAAGTTTTTTGCTTTAATATTGTGACTTAGGTCTGTAATCGAGTGGCCAGGGAGATTGAAGTGTTCTCCAACTGGTTTTTGAATGTTGTAATTCTTGACGTCTGATTTGTGTCCATTTATTCTTTTACGTAGAGACTGTCCGGTTTGGCCAATGTACATGGCAGAGGGGCATTGCTGGCACATGATGGCATATCACATTGGTAGATGTGCAGGTGAACGAGCCTCCGATAGTGTGGCTGATGTGATTAGGTCCTATGATGGTGTCCCCTGAATAGATACGTGGACAGAGTTGGCAATGGGCTTTGTTGCAAGGATAGGTTCCTGGGTTAGTGTTTTTGTTGTGTGGTTGCTGGAATAAATACAGTACTTCATTCTCCGGGGCAGTCAAACAGGAGCCTTTGACAAGCTCCAAATGCAGTAAAACAAATTAATAATTCTTACAAGTTGAGAAGATTGCAATGACAACAATAAATCTTTTCATTTTCACTTGCTAAAACAAGCTGTGGATCAAGGAGAAGTTTGCTCTCTTTTGTCATATGTATTTCCTCAAATGCTCAATTTAGATCCTGATTATTCTAATATATAGGAGAAATTAAGCAACCTGAAACCATGCACCACCATATTTTCCTGGACAGCTGTAAATCAACAACATGATGAAGGACATTGGGGAGATTTAATCATGACTGATAATTCTCAGAAAATCAGCAATTTATTTGATGTCTCTCCCTTGAGACCTTTAGGGAAAAAATTGCCGGTTCTAAGACTAACAAAAAACAAGAGCAAACCATATTAAAACTCATGTAGGGTAGTGTTATTGTGGGTTCAGCAAAATGTCATTGAAGCAAGTAGATACAGGCATTGCATTTGATAAAAGTTCTAAGAAACCATTGAGCTCCTTTATGGAACCTAAAGCCAATCAAAGTCACATGTGGCAGAGGGGATTTGCTGGATATTGTTTTTAGTGGAGAGAGGTGTGAATATGTGTGTGTGAGAGAGAGAAAAGCATGAGGAACACCACAGGAAAAGATACAAAGAAGAAAAAAACCAGATACAGCCCCAAAAAGCACTGAGTGTGAGACCCGAGAAAAGCATAAAGAGAAACCCTTGGGGCTAAAAGGAGCTTGGAGCTATGCAAAAAGAAAGTCTCCTGCAGTTGATCCCTGCTGTGTTCAGAGAAACAGAACTTTATACGTTCTCTGTAAATCACAGAATTTCATCAAGATACCTGAACCCCATCATCAATTTCTCTTCCTAATGGAAATACCACAGAGTGTCCTGAACTTTGACTAACTGCTTGGGTCAAAAGGGGTATCGGTATCTTAGAATATGGGTATCAGTCACTAAACCCTCTGGTTTCCTTGAGGACTCAACACAATTCTTTAGGAAGAGAATCTAAGATTTTCAGTGGCACAAAGCCATTTGAATATTCTAGATATGAACATTCATAACCAGATTCTTTGCATGGCTCCATATGAACACCCTCCAATGGGTTTATTGATGGGATTTCCTGGGTAAAGTTTAAAAAGCATTTGGGGAATATAGGTGTGCTAATCACGAAGCCCTTGGTGTCTCCTTATAGTAAAACTCTCATTGAAGTCAGACTTTTTGCCTTAATTCTGAGAAGAAACTGAGGAAATGGTCATATATTATATAAAAAACCAAACCATTCTTCCATTCGTACAAACAGTGGACCAAGTCCTGATGCCTTCATTCAGTTATTATTCACTTCACTCTCAGGCAAAAGTGTTAGATATTACTTTAAAAAAATTTTTTTTTAAATGTATGCTGCATTAATAAAATTAATATTTATAAAGAAGGCTTGTACATTCTTGCCTTGTAAGGAGAGAAATTCCTCGATTTGGGTTCATGGTTTTCCTTTGGCAACTTTAAAAATGCCTTCATATCAGAGCAAGTTGACAAGTTTGATTCCATGAAAAACTGCTACACTATTGCAAAGCCTACTTCATTAATCGTGGTATAGATCAAATGGACTAAACTTATTACAGAATAAAAATGATTGGTCCCAATTCAGATCTCCAATATAATCCCCTTCAAAATCAATAAGGTTCCATGTGTCAGAGGGCAGAATTTGGCCTCTCTCATTAACTGAGGAAGATAATTAGCCAGATTGAGAAGGCACAGAGAAAGAATAAAGGAAGGCAGAAATCTGTACAAGGTTACAAGGCAGAATTTTATTTTTATTTTTTCAATAATTTCAATTAAGCTTTTTTTTCTCATTTATACTGATTTAAATTTTTATAGTCCTGCAAAATTATGGGTTTTAAGCATTTTCCCTCATTTTTATCTATCTACATTGTCACAGGTCTAGGAAATTATGGGGGAAGGGTCAGAAAATTATCTAATGACAGTAGTCACTGAGATTCAAAAAGTTAAAGCTTTATAACTTAACATGCAAATTGTCATCACGTGTTAAAATATACAAAGCAAATATCTCTAAATCAAATTCTTATAAGTTCTCAAGCAGTATTTTTCTTAGGCTAGGTCTACAGTAGTGGGGGGGGTTGACCTAAGATACGCAACTTATTCTATGCTATTCGCGTAGCTGAAGTTGGCGTACCTTAGGTCAATTTATCTGGCCGTGAGAACGGCGGCGAGTTGACCACTGCCGCTCCCCCTTTTACTCAGCTTCCACCTCTCATCGCGGTGGGAGTTCCGGAGTTGACGGCAGAGCGATCAGGGGATCGATTTTATTGCGTCTAGACTAGACGCGATAAATCAATCCCCAATAGATAAATTAAGGGCATGTCTACACTACCCGCCGGATCGACAGGTAGTGATCGATCTGAAATTTCAAATATTATTGATGGAAATATTTTTGTCTGTCTGTGGGTATATGGGGAAATCAACATTTACTGATAAAAATCTAATCCTCTCAAGCCTAATTATATACCAATCAGCTCTTAACACTTGTGGTGGTACAAAGTCCTTTGTCACATTGTGTAAGAATTCAACATAAGAGCAGTGCTGGTTGTGAAGATAACATTTACAACTAAGCACAAAGAGGAGAATAAGATAATTCATATTTTTAATTGAGGGCAGAAAAGGACTTGACATTGGCATAATGTTTATATAATTTGATCATGCACTGTACAGAGTAAGGCTGATGGCGAGTCACTGAGCATATAAATCAGATTAGGATAACAAATGCGTTATGCACACAGATGTGGAGCAAAGATTGGTTTTAAAATCATGTGCACTCTGGCACCTTCAGTGGTCACATGTTATATTCAATGTTATATTCCTACAGGCAAGCACAAGTTGTCACAGCTGGTGGTCACTGTCTCCTGGACAACAGTACCTTCTTATTATGGTGAACCAGCACTATAGAACGTGCTCCAAAACATGCTATGCAACGTCTTAGTAGGTAATAATACATGTGTATTGGAATCTACAAACCCCATACTTAGAGGCAGAAGGGCCAGTGAAGCTTGTCCTGCCTACAAGCAAGCAGCCTGACCACACACCTACACAGCTGCCAATCAGAGGCTGGTACCCTCAGCTGAAACCAATAGTGGAAACAAGCCTACTATAAAAGGGGAGCTCAGACAGGGAAAGGAAGCAGAAAGGGGTAACACTCCTGCACCAACTTGCCTCCAGAAACACAGCCCAAAGGGACTGAAGCAGGCAGTAGGCCTAATTAGAGGCTAGGGGCCAAGAACTGTCCTGACCAGGGGATAGCCAAAGAAAGCCAGTCAGGGAGCAGTAGAGACCCCCTGAAAGAACACATCAAGGAACATTGATTACACGTCACTGTTCTAGGCAATATGACACTTTGAAACAGGTTTAAAATCTTAACAGCAAGATTCTGAATATTTGCTATTCAAAGTCTTCTTTCTGCTCCTCCATTATATTATTTCTCTGAACAGTTCCTCATGGAAGACCCTGTTGAACTGAATAGGGATGAAACCTATAGACTATAAGACAATATAATTCTTTCTTTCTACAAACTATCTTCTAGCATTTAATAGAAAATTATATCCCTGCTATGGAATTTTCTTTTGAAAATTTTAACCATCCTATAGAAATCTAGTCTATTCTACTTTCCCATAAGGGTTTGAAATGAGGGAACTATTCAGCACTATATATCAGAAGTACTGAAACAAGAGTACAACTCCCATTAATATTAAAATACTATCTTGTTAGGCACTACAGAAGAAACCCGTAAGGTAGAAAGACTGACCCTAATGGGAGTTGTAAGACAACAATCTAGAGCAGTACTTGACATAATTGTGAAAAGAGTTTTATCAGCATAATTCTAAAAGATCTGTATTGAACAATTGTATAGGTTGACTCCATGTGATCAGTTTGTTTAACCGCAATGAACTACATACAAGAACATTTTCCTATTGTGTTCAGGATGTGGGGAACTAGTTTGGTGCTTAAATAGTGTTATCAAAAATCCAACAGAACTGAGGAAACCGATTAGATGAAATAAATTGAGAGACTAGAAATGGACCCTAATTTTTGCTAAAATTCAGAATGAACCTGAATCACATTTTGTAAGGTTGTAAAAAAGTCCTGATAACCCTTCCCCCACTCACTGTATTTCATTATCACATCTTTATAGCTACAGGATGCAACCCAGAGTGTGTGTTCCCAATTACTATGGAAAAAGCAACATTTTAGCATATTTCCTTCCTGGCCAATAATGGAATCACAAGAAAGCTAGTTCTCATGAGACAATGGCCTGCTTTTGTAGACCCAAACACTTCCAATGAAGTTCAGGTAACTATTTGAATTTCTGAGTGCCTGTCCAAATTGAATTGAACCTCCACATTTTTGAGGTTTGCCCATCGCTAATTTTACTTCCTTTTCTCTTTTTGTTATGTGTTTTCCATACACAAAAGCCATCTATATCTTTTGGACCTGATTCTCTGCTCATGCTGGGGGAAATGAGTAACTTGCATGTGTGAGAAAAGAACCAGAACCTTTCATTTTGAAGGATTCTTTTTTTTATTTCCTGGTTGTTTTTCCTTATGTAAAAGTAAAGAACCTCCAGAAAGACCACAAGGTCTATCTCCTCTGCAATATGATGCATGAACTTTGCCTCCAAAAATGGCAGATGCCTTCTGTAGACACCAGATTTCTATGTGTTTAAATCTGTAGCACACAGGAACAAAACCATAATTAAATAGCTACATTCACAACAGATCTTCCCATATTTTTGCTTTTTTTGTTAACGATAGATAGCATTTTGGAAGAATACTCATTCAGTGTCACTTGAAGTGTGTTTAAAAATTAACAGATACTTAACTTTCAAAGATGTTAGCATGTCATTACTTGTCACGGTTTGATTCTTGCAGAAGGTGTATTTGATGTGCACTGCTGAGCAATTTTCTATGCTCATGAATAAGACATACCATCTTTCATATTTCATCAGCCATATGCATACCTTTTATAGTTATGAAAAAGAAATGGCTTGTCTTTCTTGGGTGAATGTCCATTTTTGTATAAAACATGTTGTTAATGTTTAGGAAACAAACCATGCCCCAACCCTGTAATCTACAGGCTGTTCCACTGAAGCCAATAGGACTACTTGCATGAATAAAAGTTGTAGGATTTAACAAGAATATTTGCAGGGGGAACCAAATATTAATGTCTTAATACCCCTGAACCTATCAACGTACAACTAAAATGTTACTCTTTCAACTGGAAGGGATTATACATCTCATTTTTCTGTAGTGTCTTTCTTGTGTATAATGGAGGCATTCAGGACTTGTCCACACAGGCATGTTACATCAGATTAATGTTAGCGTTCACACTAAAGTGCCTTGTGTTCACAAACATTTTTCCAGTGAATGATTTGGTGTCTTAGGTCACAGTAATGGATCCTCCTTGGAACATGAAACATATGCAGTGTTTCTTCATTTTAAAGTTTGTGTGGCTGCATTCCTAAGTAATGTTCTTCCGGCTGTCCTCTCTCTTCTATCCCAGACTGCACTGCTTCAAGACTGGATTTCCTATCTTTGTGGCCTCCATTGCTCTGGGGTCATCTTGACCAGAGGTCAGTCACTTCTGTGTTTACATGCTGGCACACAGCCAGGTGTGGCCTGTTTTGATACCAGGTAGTGGGGAGTTCACATATCCAGAGACACATACACATTTTAGTAGTTATGCCCTCCCAAAGCTTCCATATGGATCCCTGCAGGGCTCTGGACTTGGCTGCCCTCTTTGGAGAGTTGCATGTCCAGTCCCACCTGGAGAAAAGCCATATGAATGCAGACATCTACAAGACACCGTCCGAAGAAATGACGAGGGGGGGCACTCTTAAAGGTGGTCCTAGTGCTGAGTCAAAACAAAGCAGCCCAAGCAGAAGGCAAGGGACAAGAATTTGACCTCTGGTAACATACCCACTACCTGCCCATACTATGATCAACTGGTCTGAATTTTTGCAAGTGATGCCACCACTGCACCAAAGAATGAAACACCAGACAAACCAGCAAGCACCCAAGATATGATGGAAAGCATCCTCAACGCTGCATATACCATGGGGCCACTTCACCTTGAATGGTCCCTTGCAATGTGTTAACTATTTATGCTAAACAACCTGTTCCACCTTGTAGTTAGCAGTGACACGGAGGGCTTGTCTATACGTACAGCAGCACAACTGCACCCCTCTAGCAGTTAAATGAAGATGCTACTATGCTGATGAGAGAGCTTCTCCCATCAGTGTAGTTAATCCACCTCCCCAAGAGGCAATAGCTCTGTAGACAAGAGAAGCTCTCCTGTCAATTTAGCACCATGGGCAGTGGATACCATAGGCTGGGGGAGGCTGTCTCCCCCCAACAGCCAGGGGTGGCCCCGCCCATGCTCCGCCCCCAGGCTCCCCACTCCTCCTTCCTGCTCTGCATGCAGCTCCAGTGCCCCTGTGTGGTGGCCAGGGCTCCAGGGTTTTGGCCACCCCAAGCAGCCAAAAAACAAAAACAAAAAAACCGCGATCACGATCTGCGGCGGCAATTCGGTGGGAGATCCTTCGCTCCGAGCAGGAGTGAGGAACCGTCTGCCGAATTGCCGCCGAATAGCTGGACGTGCCGCCCCTCTCCAGAGCGGCCGCCCCAAGTACCTGCTTGCCAGGCTGGTGCCTGGAGCCGGCCCTGGTGGTGGCTGGGGCCATGCCGCCTGCCCTCCCGGCACTCCAGGGATGGGGGGACTGAAGCTATATGCCGCCCGCCCTCCTGGTGCTCTGGGGTGGGGGGGCTCTGGGTTCCAGCAAGAGGCACAGAAGGGGCGAGGCCTATGGCAGGCAGGGCTGGGGGCTAGCCTCCCCCCTGCCAGCAGTTCACGTGCCTCCCATTCTTAGCACTGTCTACACCTGGGGTTAGATCAGTATAACTACATTACTCAGGGATGTGGATTTTTCACATTCCTAAGCAACATAGTTATA
>NW_020664439.1:31586278-31614658 GCF_002925995.2 Terrapene triunguis | reverse complement strand
TATAACTATGTTGCTTAGGAATGTGAAAAATCCACATCCCTGAGTAATGTAGTTATACTGATCTAACCCCAGGTGTAGACAGTGCTAAGAATGGGAGGCACGTGAACTGCTGGCAGGGGGAAGGCTAGATAAATATGAGAGAGAGCGAGAGCGAGCGCGAGCGAACTGGCCTGAGTCACTTTTGTCACTTGCACTAATAGACATGGTGAAATCCTGGTCCAGTGAAGTTAACAGGAGCTTTGCCAGTAACTTAAAATGGAGCCAAAATTTCATATTCTGTCTGAAGATGTGTTATTCCATCTCTAGATGTTGCATTATGGCCCTGATGCAAAGGCTATTGAAATCCAAGGAAAGACTTGCATTGATCTCAATGGGCTGTGGCTTGGGCCCGATGTAATAAAAGAAAATAGAATAGTCATCACCTATACTTCCAGATATTGGTGCAGAGACTTTTGTAGTCCTGACCTGACTGTTAGGAGTTGTAGTACACGAAGCAGCTCGTTTTCACTACTACCCTTGACTTTTAAGAATTTAAAAAAAAAAATCAAGGTAATAAAATAAAGTGTCCAGAGCAACAACTTATAGGAAACAAGAGAAAGTTGAAAATGTTGTAGATTTTTCTGTAAGAAAGTTGAGTGTTCAATCATTTCTCATGGTAAAAACAAATTAAATTGAGTTCCAGACTACTTTTGTCAAAATGTTGTGTTTAGATGTGGGAAACCTACTGAAAATATTTTGCACCTGATGGAAACCAAGTCTGAATTTGAACCACACAGTAATAGGTTTTAGACTGAGGTATCTATTTCATTGTATACTGATCTGATCTTTAGGCTGGAGCAGCAGGTCTTCTTAATGGATATGCTTTACATATGTTCTCTTAAGGGTGAAATCCACTCAATCTGCATAAAGTCAGAGTATTCAGACTATGCAATTGGCAGAGAGAGGGGCTAGTGAGGTTTTTCTGCACCATCCCCATTCCTTGGCCCAGCAGCTCTTCTCTGGCAGTGTTGGGGCCACTTGGATACAATTGAATATGAACACCATGTGGATCCTCCTCTGCCCACAGACCACCCCCATTTCAAACTTCCATACTTGCCCTTATGGGGCCAATGCAGAGAAGTTTTCTATGATGCGCACACACACACACTCCCCCCCAGTACTGTATGTAGCTGCTTCACTGCATTCCCCCTGCACAAACGTTATACAGGGCTCAATCGATATTACCCAGAACATCATGGATGAATTCCACCTCTAAGGTATATCAGTGGTGCTTCCTCCACAAACAGAGAAACTATTAATTTGCAAAAGATTGGAAATAGCAGGATATACTACTCAAAGGCTTATAATAATGATAGTTCTCTTATCACTTAAGAGTCTCTCTATGTTAAACAATTACCTTTACTTCAAATTCTGTATGATAACTCTACTTTATATACCCTGCTTTTATAGGTATAAAATCCACATCCCCAACTTTAAGATACTCACATTCACTCTATATTTCTATATAAAGGATTGGTTAGCAAATAGGAACTCCACTCTGAGGTGCTGTGCACTTCCTGAGTGACGCTAATTATACTCAACTCCTCTGTTGTAGAAAGACGGCAAACACTTTCTACGGTCTTACAGGTCTCCCCTGAATCATATCAAAGCTCTTATAAGAAAGTCTGGTGAACAATAGAAAATCAGTTCTAAATAATCAGCTTCATCTTCAAAAATACATTATGATGCTAATAGAACTTAAAAAATGTTGAAAATATAAAGTACTAGTCCAAATGAACATTATAACAAGAAAATAAAACACCCTGCCATTCTTTTAAAGTATTATTTTTCTATTAAAGAAGGAAAAATGTTAAAAATTCAACACAGCTGGTTAAGTACAGTTTATACTCAACTTAAGGACAGGTGATTAAAGGCATTTAGGTGCCTAAAGATGCAGATAGGCACTTCTAAAAAGCCCAATAGATGCCTAACTCCCATTGAAATCAATGGAAATTTGGCACCAAGGATTTATTGAAAATCCCATTACCTATCTGCATCTCTAGGCATAAATGCCTTTAAAAACCTGTCCCTTATCAGCCCAAGTTCTGTCCTCAGTTGCATATGTAAAACCCAAATGACTTCACGGTTGTAACAGAAGGCAGCATTTGGTCCAAATTTCATATTTTGTACATATACTTTGTACCTTTTTTCTGAAGCCTCCACAGACCAGGTCACACCAACTCAAAGTGGCATCGGATCCTGCCAAAATAACATGCAAAACCTTGCAAACATATCTCTACTGCTACAATGATCAACATCCCCTACAATGCACATTTCAAGATCCATGGGTCCTACACATGCTTATCACAACATGTGCTTTACCTCATTCAGTGCACTAAATGTCTCAACAACTATGTGGGTGAAACCAAACAACCATTATTGCTCCCGAATGAGCTCACTGAGGAAAATGATAAAAGAAACAGCATATCAGCTGTGGGTGAACATTTTTCACAGAGCAATCATTCTATATCTGACCTATCAGTCCTCATTATCAAAGGAAAGCTGCACAATGCTTCCAAAAGATGAGCCTGGGAGCTTAAATTTGTAACTTTGCCAGACACTGACAATAGACACACTGGATTTGTGGCGCATTGCAACAATCTATAATCTACTAAGACCTCCCCCTCCAGCTGCCTCCCAGCCCCTTTCTTTCCTCCCTATGATTGGAATGGTCCCTTAAAATGTGTGTTAACTACTTAAGCTAAACAATCTATTCCACCTTGTATTTAGTAGTGACACTGAGTAATTTACAAGACCTGAACAAGATCTCTGTATAACCTCAAAAGCTTGTCTTTCACCAAGACAAGTTGTTCCAGTAAACTATATTACCTCACCCACCCTGTGTCTTTAAAAGACTGAAGGGTTATTTAAGCCTCACAATCAGGTCAGTGAGCATGTGGAATAGGTGCTCAATATGATATGGCCCTTGGCTTGAGACATGCATCTTTACGAGAGTACAAAAAAGTACTGTACTGTGTTGAAAGATTTTTTAATAGGTAATTCATGCTTCATATCCCATTTTAAAATGTTTTTCAGTTCATAACTATGGTCTCATGTCATATGTAGGTCTCAGAAAAAAAAAGGCAGAGGCTGCCAGTGTCCTGGGAAGCAGAGTAAGTAGTGGCTGCCCAATATGTGCCATGCACCTGATGCAGTTTGTTCCTAGAGTGAGTGAGTGTTCAATAACAAGAGCTGAGATGAATGGGAAATGTGCTAAAAAAGAAAGCTGACTAGAAGGGATAGAAGAGACTCTCAGATTCTAATGCCAGAAGGGACCATTGTGATCATTTAGGCCTTGGCTACACTTGAGTTACAGCGTAATAAAGCCGCCCCCAGCGCTGTAACTCACTCCCTGTCCACACTGGCAAGGCATTTGCAGCGCTGTATCTCCGTGGCTACAGCGCTGCAGGTACTCCACCTCCCCGAGAGGAATAACAGCTGCTGCGGAGTGGCTGAGATGCTGGTGCTCCAGTGTAAACGGGGAGTAACCTTATTACGCAGTGATTGACCTCCGGGAACTCCCCATAATCGTTTTAAGTGAAGCTTCCTCTCCTTGTTTTGTTGTGATGCCTCTCTGTTTTGTTGTGAACTCCGGGCTCCCGGAGCTGCTTATCAAAAAAAAAAAAAAAAAAAATCAAACAGCTACTGTTTGCAGTGAATGAGTAGAGGCAGGCAGGGGGGCTCCCTTTGGAACGCCCACAACTAATGTTTGCTTGAAGAGAGAGGCGGTGCGCGGGCAAGGGGGGGGGGTCCGTTTTGGGGAGTGGCTGCTTATCTGGTCTGTGAGAAAAAAAACAAACAGCTCTGTTTGCTTTCAGTGAGTGAGAGGGGTGGAGGAGGAAGGGGGTCGGAACTTGCAAGGCAGGGTGTGTGTACGCACTCCAAAAACCCACTCTCTCCCCCCCACTCTCCGTCACACTCCACCGCAGGGCCCCCCCCGTTTGAAAAGCACGTTGCAGCCACTTGAACGCTGGGATAGCTGCCCATAATGCACTGCTCCCAATACCGCTGCAAATGCGGCCACGACAGTGCACTGGCAGCTGTCACTGTGGACAGACTGCAGCACTTTCCCTACTCAGCTGTACGAAGACAGGTTTAACTCACAGCACTGTACAGCTGCAAGTGTAGCCAAGGCCTTAGTCTGAACTCCTGCATAACAGGCCAGAGAACTTCCCTAAAATAATGCCTAAAGCATGTTATTTTAGAAAAAAAAATCCAGTCTTGATTTAAAAATGGACAGTGATAGAGAATCCAACACAAGTTGTTCCAATGGTTAATTACTCTCCACTGTTAAACATTTACTCCTTATTTCCAGGGTGAATTTGTCTAGCTGAATTGTCAACAAATCCTTGCCAGTCTTCTCTCCTAACTACAAAGTTATAATCAGCCACTGACAAATCAAAAAGTTTGTTCTAAACCATGGAGGTAAAAGAGCACCTGCTATTTTTCACAGATTAAAGATGCCTCTGACCAGGGCCGGCTCTAACTTTTTTCCTGCCACAAGCAAAAAAAAGTGCCGCCCTCCATAGCACCGCCATAACACACCCTCAGCACCGCGACGCCCCCCCCCACCCCCCCCCCGCCGCACCCCGCCCCACCCCGCCCACCCCCCCCCCCCCCACACCCCCCCCCCGCCCGGCCCCCCCCCGCCCCCCCCCCCGTGGAGCGCCGCTGCCAAATCCCACCCCCCAGCACCCCCCGCGCGCCCAGCCGACGAAACAAAAACAACCCAGCGCCGCCTGACCGAACCCAAAAAAGTCCCACCCCTGAGTGCCCCCCCGCCAGCCCAAGATTGGCCACCCCTTACCGGCTGTAGCCCACGAAAGCTTATGCTCTAATAAATTTGTTAGTCTCTAAGGTGCCACAAGTACTCCTGTTCTTTTTAATGGGAAGAGGAAACCACATTTTGTCGTTTCATAAAAACTCCTTGCATTCCTTTAAAAAATATAGTTTCTACAGCTGCAAAAATGGATTACACTGCAAAAAAAGCTAGTTTTCTGTCAAATTAAATGTTTTTTTAAAATAACAAAGGGCAAGATTAGGACATTTGTGGTGTTAATGAAGGAATGATGGCAATTTTTTCATCAAGTAAATTGAAGTGTCTTAGCTGGTGTAAATTGGAATAGCTCCATTTTCTCCAGGTGAACTACACCAATTTACACAAGCTGGGAATGTGGCCCTTTAACTTTACTGCAATGCAGATACACACCTACTGATTAATTTGAATTAGAACCAGTTAACAAGGGGTCAGTCAACTACTGAATATATGTAGGTTGACACAGATATACGTAGACTTTAAACTGCCCAGCAAACTGCATAACCTATGACTGAATTCATTTTCCTTATTACAGAATATAAAGCCTGATCTTGAGACCCCACAACTTGCAGTGCAGACCACCATCCTTATGACATTTTCTAAGTGAGGATTTCCTTCAGATTCACCGCATCTTTTTGGGATAGAGGTGCACATTGCATTAATCAGAATTCTTATGCATCTCTCAAGATCATACTCACATTTATATTGGCTGACTGCATTAAGCATAGTGTTGCAAATTATTGATAAAATCATAAAAGGAAGAATTCCTTCATTTCTGCTATTTTTATGCATAGAAATGGTCAGCGTGTTTTAAAAGCTAATGTTAAACAATAAATTACCCTGGGATGTATTTTGCCCCGAATCCAGGATCAGACCCATCTTCGACTAGTACGTTAAGGGTTTTGCTAACTCTTTTCCAGCTTCCAGGGCTGTTCTCTAAAATTTTCTATGTAAATGCATAATGTACAGTGAAATTAGAGAATCTGAATGGAATGTCTTTCAAGTAAAAAGTGTTACTATATAAAATCTTACAATATATTGTGAAGCAACTTGGAAAATAACTAACATCGCTACCATTATCTGAATATTATTTCTAACACAAGTTTAAGGCAGGAGCAGCAGCAGCAATTTATAACTATAGCTAAATGCATATTTTTTTTCCTGGTTCACTGTTCAGCATGTAAAACACAAGAATTCTGGTTAATAAGCAATGTGCACTTACACCCAACAAGATGTAATGATGCACAGCCAATGGAACTGAAGCAATCAGTTAGAAAATGTCACAACAGTGACAGTTTTCATCTCTATGCATCAAATAATGTGAATGAAGCCTCTTCATATGGATAAGAAGTTAGGTAATGTTTATTTTGGCCAATGTATAAGCAGATAAAGACATCAAGTCTGATTCCCTTTGCACTTGTACTGCTGTAAATGTGGTGGAACTCTGCTGAAGTAAGAGGAGTGAAGGACAGAAAAAACAGTCAATTAGCAGACAGAGGGGTGTAAAACTGGAGAAAGGCAAGCCAAGAAACTTCTGTCAGTTTCCCGGCTGATCAGAAGGAATGCAACATGATAGAATGGTCTAACTAATATTTCCATGAATGGTTTCAGAGTAGCAGCCGTGTTAGTCTGTATAGGCAAAAAGAACAGGAGTACTTGTGGCACCTTAGAGAGACTAAAATTTGAGCATAAGCTTTCGTGGGCTACAGCCCACTTCCTCAATATATGTTCCATTCTATGCATCCGAAGAAGTGCGCTGTAGCACATGAAAGCTTATGCTCAAATAAATTTGTTAGTCTCTAAGGTGCCACAAGTACTCCTGTTCTATTTCCATGAATGAGAACTGAAGTAATGGCCCAGCCAAGCAAAGGAATCTAACTGAAAAGGCAGTTACCCTTTGGAAATAGCATGCAGCCACAAACACCCCCCCACAATGACAGTGTGCTTTATGAATGTGATGAAAAATAAAAATAAATTGTAGCAAAAACAAAGGGAGTCATGGTGCCTTTATACAACTAAGGGGAAGCTAAGACTTACTTTACTCAGGCAAAGTCCAATAAATAGGACCACAGGAGAACATCAAACTTGAAAAAGAAATATGAATTGTGAAAAGTCAGTAATCAGCTCTCTGCTTTATTATAAAAAAAGGTGTTTATTTTCATTTTATTTTTCTCTTGCAGAAATAAATCTTCCTACTGCCCATTCTTCAGAGAAACTTAGGCAAATGTATCTGTTAACCTGGATGAGTATCAGATAGACTTGGCCAATCAGTGAACCAGAACCAATGCAGTGGAATTTATCAATACAATGTGAAATACATCATCAGTTGCAAACTCCTCCCAAGTTGAAAATGTAACATGAATATTTGTCCTCATGTTTTTGCAGTCGTCCTAAAAATAGCGACTATGTTCTTGAGCCTACAAATGACCTAAAACAATGGTTTTAACAGACATGTAAACTGCCCCATTCGTTTCCAGGGATGTTATTCTGTAAATCAGTCATGTTAATTTCCATTGACAATAGTCTTTCCTTACTGATCACCTTTGAAGAGACAAATAGGTAACATGCTCATTCTGGTATTTGAATGTAATGACCCACAGTACAGCAGAGGTGGTTGATGTGAATCACAAAAGGCTGCTAGAGTGGCAAACCGTCCTGGCCTTTCCCCCCCTCCCCCCCAAAATAAAGTGGATTACCTCTGACCCTGCCAACACAGAAGAGGTACAGAAGAGATACATGTCCCTGCCTCTTGTCAAAAGCCTCAATTGGCATCTGAGTGCCAAAAACAATATTCATACCACACATATCCTAGATACCAATAGCCTCAATTGTCCTTTATCAAACTGCCAAAACCTCCATATTCTCCCTTGGCAACTTCTGCAATTCAGTTGTTTATTTAAATATGCAAATTTCTGCAGGCTAACTGAACATTTCAAGTATCAGAGGGTTAGTCTGTATCCACAAAAATAATGAGGAGTCTGCTGGCACCCTACAGACTGACATATTTATGTGGGCATAAGCTTTTGTGGGTAAAAACCCCACTTCTTCAGATGCATGGAGTAAGGTAACTTCATTTTAATATCAGAGCAAACACCACAAGTAGTGCTGCCTTGATTATATCACTGAGCTGTGTGTTGAATTCAGTAAAATCCTTCTATTTATCTGAACCTACAGAAGAACATGTTTTCTCTAGCATTATGGGACATCAGACAACAGCCTTCCCATACAGGTTAGCACAGGGCATGCAACATTTGGATTATCATGCCCACAGATTATTTAACAGTAAATATGTGAGAATGTCTGAAGCAATGCATGTTATTAATTTGATCAGTCTTCAGAGCTAATATTTTGATTCCTTTGTTGTCATAAATTGAATACCTTTTCTAGACAGTATTAACAGTCCAGTCTTTTCAGCTCTGTTGCCTCTCATACTTTTAAACCTATTACTGTATTGCTTCAAAACCTATTTGCCTCTGAAGCCTGAAATTCCCAACTGTCAGACAGCAAAAACAGTTAGCAATTAATAGAATCCCAGACAAGACATCTGTCAAGGTAATGGGTAGAGTGAGTTTAATATTCGTTTTCTTGCACTATCAGAGACACAAAATACAGGTTTTGTCCCATCAAGAGGTTTGTAGCATGCTGAATTTGATTAAGACTAAGGGAATCAGAGCTTCTTGATGGGTTCCCCCCCGCTCCAAAATGCAGGTTTTTTTAATCTAAAAGAGAACATCTTGACGTCTGTTCAATATTCAAATAAAGCCACTGGAAGATGTTTTAGGCTGTGGCCCCATCAGTATGCTAATACTAATAATCCTTCTGACTCTGCCAGTAAACCCAAATTCTGTGGTTTTTCTGCTTCCCTGGGGTTTGAAATGGAGAACTAAATGCAAATGAACTGTCAGGGACTCAATACAAATAAAACTGAAGTGAAGCTAATTGTTAGAGGAATGTTTATGGAGAAAAAGAGCTGGGAGGGGAGTAGACAAAGAGGTTCTGAGTAGAGCAAGCCTTCTGTGTTCTGGTGCACTGAAATGAAATGCACTATGGTTATGTTTTGGGGCCCAGTTATCTCAGAAACAACTTCTACCCCTATGTTCTGAAAGAGAAATACTTACCCGTAATAGGAGAAGCACCTCTCAGTCCCTTGACAATCTGCAGGGAGTTTTAAGTAAAGGACATTCATTTAGGGAATTCTTCTATAGTTTATCAGACCCAGAATTTGGTGGCCGTCGGGTTACAATATACGATACAGTAGTTTAAGTGAGTTTTAGTCAGTTTTCATAGGATGGATGGAGCCATCCAAAAGAGCTATTGTACTACTGTACTATCTGGTGGCATTGCTTACTTTAAATTTATAATTTTAACTAATAATTTCATTATTTAAAGCGTCTAAAAGGTTTTCTAGAAAAATACACAACACAAACAAAATTAAGGCAAATATTGAAAACATGCTGGTTTGTATGCTGAATTAACTTGATTTCCCCCCCTACCTTCGATCTTTTGACACTGGAAAACACTGATACATACTATCTTTTTTACACATCAACACTCTCCCCACACAACCTTCTTCATATATCATTTCAAAATGCCTAACTACATTGTTTCTTGGCCCTTTAGAAATGCAGCAAGTTCTATATTTGTCCACTTCAAAAGTTACATGCTCTATTCATCTAGAAGTTTCCATATTTTCCCCAGTTTCTTCAATGGCTAATGCCGGAGAATATTTTTACAACAGGTTTGGTTATGTCTCTTGCATTTTGTAGATATATTCCGTCCCCCACCATTTGACCTCTGCACTATGTACAGGATTGTGTGTGGGGGTGAAAAATTCTTGCAGTCCAATAGTTCATTATTAAATGGTTCTGAGCTATTAGAAACATTATGCCTGCCTTGCACTTGTTTACTTCTCTGGACAATGACTAGAAAGATCCAATTGATAAGGACATATTGTGATTGATACGGTATGGCAACAAATTAAGGAATCTGAACAGGCAAAAGTGCCACAAAGTGAATCGTCTTTTCAGCATGAACTGAAAGTGGTTGAAAAATTACACTGATCAATTCAGTTTAGAAAGGATATAATGGCATTTGTAATATTCCTGACATTTGTCCCAAGAGCCCGTGTTTAACAAGGAATCTGAGATCAGCCTTTGCTGTAGAGTATTTTTTCTCACAAGAGAGATTTGTCTTTAGGGAATATGGAGGGCCTACTTGATGATCTGATTACTGAACCTCTGTGGGTTTTCCCCTAGGATACAGTTCTGAAAGGATGAAGGCAATGGCAGTTGAGGATGCTGAGCAGCTAGCAGGATCCTTAGTTATTTCTAGCAGAGAGTTATTTTTAAGTTAAGGGACAACCTCCTTAATCTAAATCCTTTCCCCCTTGCCTGTCAACTAATTCTACCAGTTTGCTTCTGTGACAAATTGAGTTGCTACAAGCATTTTGGAAAGCAAGCTAGGTTTGCATGGTTGCCAGAACAGAGAAGAGCATTTTAGGTGTCCACTGTTTTGGGGAACTGAACTAAACTTAATGATTTTGGAAGGTTCCTCTTATATAACAAACTCTTAAGTTAGGCAGGCACGCCAGGCTAATTAAACGATATTAAAGATATTGACCTTAATAGGACAACTGAAATTTGTTCCTAAACGACTGTCTTGGAGGTCCTAGTCTAGACTTAGTTGCCTAACTTTAAGAGTCCATTTGTAAAGCAGTTTAAGATCCACAGAGGAAGAGCATAAATGCAAAGTATTACTGAGTGCAATACATCAACAAGATTCAGACAGAACAACTTCACCATCAGTACAATTCCTTAAAAGGTAATGTCCCAATCCAATACGTCACAAGACTGAAACCTCTGTACTAAAATGAGAATACCTTGAAACATCTTAGTATATGGTAATGATCTGCTTCAAAGAGAAAGGTTACCCATATTAATGTCTTGTGGAAACAGCTTGCAGGACTGTGTTCTGCTTTTCAGGATATATATAAATATAAATATAAATAAAAGATTGAACAATGATCATGACAACTGCCATTTACTTTTTTCATTGATGGTAATGAAATTACACAAGATCTTATTACCACACCGTCATAGGCAGTTACACATATACAATTTTTTAAAATCAGCCTTATATTCTTTAAAAGTTGTGGAACTGTTTCTCATTGCTGAAACATACACTGAAAGCACATTTGTCTCAAGTTACAATTACACATATTACTCATCCATGTGGACATTTTCATCCCCCCCATGGGATTTTCCTCAACAATGATAGAATCATACAAATGTGCAGCTGGAAGGGTCCTTGAGAGGACATCTAGTCCAATCTCTCATGCTGAGGCAGACCACATATATCTAGACCATCTGCAACAGGTGTTTAACCTGTTTTTAAAAACTTCCAATGACAGGGATTCCACAATCTCCCTTAGAAGTCTATTCGAACACCTAACTATCCATATAGCTAGAAAGTTTATCCCTATATCTAACCTAAATCTCCTTTGCTGCAGATTAAACTCATTACTTCCTGTCATTCTCCAGGTCCACTGAAAGTAGAATTGTTCATCTCATCTTTATAACAGCCCTTAACATATTTGATGTAACATATGAAGTGCACCCTCAGTCTTCTTTTCTCAAAGCTAAGCATAACCAGTTTTTAACCTTTCCTCATAGATCTGGTTTTCTAAACTTATCAATTTTTTTTGTTTTCCTCTGGACTTTCTCCAGTTTGTGCACATATATATTCTAGTATGGAGCCCAGAATCTGACAATACTCCACCTGAGACTTCACTAGTGAAGAGTAGAGTGGGACAATTATGTCCCCATGTCTTACATGACACTCCTAGTAGTAGACTCCAGAATTGTAGTTTTTGCAATTGCATCATTAGATTTGTGATTCTCTAACCCCTAAATCCTTTTCAACAATACCACTGCCTAGGCAGTTATTCCCTCATTTTGTAGTTGTGCGTTTGATTTGTTTTTCTTAAGTGTAGTACTTGCACTTGTCTATTGAATGTCGTCATGATGATTTCAGACCGATTCTTCAATTTGTCAAAGTCATTTTGAATTCTAATCCGGTCCTCAAAAGTGCTAGCAATCCTTCTCATCTTAGTGTCATCTACAAATTTAATAAGCATACTATCCACTCCATTATACAAATCATTAATGAAAATATTGAATAGTACTGGACCCAAGACAGACCCCTGCAGGATCCCAAGTGATATGTCCTCCCAGTTTGACAGTGAACCATTGATAATTGCATTGCATGCAAGACCATACTCTCTTTATAGTAATTTAATCTAGACTCTTCTAGAGCACATTTCCCTAATTCGCTTGTGAGAATATCATGTGGGACTATGTCAAAAAGCCTTACTAAAATCAAGACAGATCACATCCATGGCTTCCCCACTATCCACTAAATCAGTTTAAAGCAAGCATGGATGCTGCGCTTTTATTCATTTCTTTGGGCAATTCTATTCTAGTTTTAATTACTTATGCCAATATTTCCTAATGTGATGTCAAAGAAGGAAATTACCTTGGTGTGGCACAATCTGCTCTTGACAAACCATGTTGGCTATTACTTATAACCCTATTGTCCTCTAGATGCTTACAAAGTGTTAAATAATTTGTTACAGTATCTTTCCAAGTATCAAAGTTAGGCTCAGTGGTCTAATTCCCCAGGTCCCTTCTGTTCCTCTTTTTAATAACAGTTAAGAACTTTAAAGTCAAGAATTTGTTTCTATTCCCAGCCCACCCCCTTTTCTAGGGATGGGGAACAAACTAGGTAGCACAGAAACAGCTACTCTGGCTTTACACTGCCATATAAAAGGGAAATGCCCGGGGTAAAGCAGCTGGAAGTGAGGGAGACATGACCATCTTCTCCAAAGTGTTCTGGAAAAAAAAACCTTCCAAAAAGCCACAGTACAATTATTGGCAGGGCATATAGAAGCCATTTTTTATTAAGCTGCAGGTCACTGCAAATATGAACGCCAGGATCGAAAAGCCACATATGGAGAAACTGATGCTTCAGTCATGACAGTAGATTTTTCAAGACAACCAAGTGACTTAGGAGCACAAGTCCCATCAAAAGTCAATGCAATTTATTCTTCAAAATCACCTAGGTGCTTTTGAAAAGGGGGTAAAAAATACCCCCCAACATGTTCATCGCATTTTCTTTTAGCAAAAAATGAAAATTTGATAAGTTCAAAGATAATTTTACCCACACAAGAATTTCTCTCTAGTACAAATGTAAAAGGCTTCTTGGCTCTGATGGCTATATACAGCTCGACTGAGTGGGTATGCTTTAAACAGCGACACTACATTTTTCATTGTAATCATTCCCAAGCCGTGAAGCAACTGCCTTTATTTTGCATACTTTTTTTAATTCAGAGGAAGAATATGTTTTGATCTGCCAAAATGAAACAGAGGAGACATTTTCTAAATTACACTAATGACTCGACCCATTTGGACAGGGTGGGGAGCAGATTTCCCAAAGTGCTTAATACTCAGCAGCTCCCGTTGTGGCACTTATGGAGAGATTTGCAAATTAGCTTGGCACCCAGTGTGCTGAGCTCTTCTGAAAATCCAGCCAGTTTGTTTCATAAATGGGAATTGAGCTCTTCTGAAAGTCCAGCTAACTGCAGATAAGGTATTTGCAAACCTGACTTTAAAGCAAGCATGGATGCTGCGCCTTTATTCATTTCTTTGGGCAATTCTATTCTAGTTTTAATTACTTATGCCAATATTTCCTAATGTGATGGTAAATTGGGGTGTAAATGTAGTGAACTTTGCAAAAGTAAAGAGGACTTAATAGTATATGAACACTACAACCCTTAGCTTTTACAGGTTTGCTGAGAATGTTGGGAGAGATTGCTGGCTTTAGCATAAAGTACCACGTTTGCAAATTAGCAAGGTGGGAAATTGTTAGGTACTACCACCATTTTTAATAGAAATTTAACGCTAAAAGCTTGCTGCTCTCATTAGATGTACTATAGGATTTAAGCAGACAGTCTGGCATAGATGTCTAGGTGAGAGAGAGAGAGAGAGAGAGAGAGAGCGCGAGCGCATTTAAGTAGATGGCTAATATTTACTAGAGACCCGATATAATTCACCCAAATGTGGAGGGCCAGCCCAAGGCATTCTACCCCCAGTGAACCCATGCAGAACTGACTTGCTAGAGGGCGGGCGGAACAGGAGCAGTCATGACATGAAGCAATCATACTCCATGTGCCCTCAAGCAGGGATTCCTAACAAGCTTCCTATAGGCTGGTACAGAAAGCCATTTACGGAGGGGTTACAGAACACTCACTTAGCCAGAAACAACCAGTAGAATGGAAGATTTAGAGGGGCAGAGACCGCCACTACTCCATTGCATAGCCAGAAGTAACTTCTGTGTATGGCTGTGCAGGAGACCATGTGGCCTGCCTCAAGATTATGAGGGTAGATTTTGGTCCCTCAACCCCTGAACAGATTACTTGGGTTTTGTGCAGAACTTGAGAATTTCACTCCTTAAATTGAGCTTTACTCAAACAGGACAATAGCTCCCCTCGCTCTTCGGCCTGAGAGCATGGTAAGAATTCTCTTCAGCCCTTGAAGGTGCAAGGGGCATTGGATCTTTGGACTATCCCATCTCCCTTCCCAGAGGGGAATAGTTGTAGCAAGACCAGACAAAGAGGAGGCAGGGATTCCTCATCTTTTATCCATATGAGCTAGTGACATTTCTGTTTTCCTCCTCTTCTGCTCAGACTAAGCCAAGAAAGAGGGAAGATATTCTTGTCCCATTGAAATGAAGCTCTAGACATCTGATTGTGGAAGAACCACACAAAGCATGTAATTAAGGAAAAAAGGCATCCAATCTAAGTGGCTGAAGTCAAGTCAAGGGCGTCCTTTGAAAAATATAACCTGTCAGACTGCATGAAAGTTTCCCAAAATTCAGCCTATCACAACATGAATTAAATATGCCACCTTGTGTGTGGTATTTAAAGCAATTACCCTTGGATTTATACTGCACCTATAAATGCATCATGTGGACTTTGGAAAAAATTAACCACAGTGAGCAAGATTTGGTTCTTTATGTACAATTTCAGTAGTAAGGTATGTGCCACTTTTGGGGGGGTTTGGTTCCATTGGTAAATGTAGCCATAATACGTAGCTAACAGTTTTCTGTAACTTTATGCCTTCTAAATATCTGAGTTGAACTAATCTATGTAAATTATGGACTGTTATATCATTTCAAATATTTATAGGAATAAAGGTTTCTCCCTCTGCCTCATTAAAGTGTCCCTTCATATCTTCAACTTCATACAGCAGTTCTCTCTCCTGGCTCTCCACACTATACTCAGATTGTGTTTATATTATCTGAGGTCTCTGTATACCATACAGTTAATTTGCAGTTATCAGACTCAGGACTCACAATTTGTCAGACCACTGTTTTATTAGCATAGCGCTCTACTAATACACCCAGATAATGTGAGTACCATCCAAGACCCACACTACCTTATTTTATACAGATAAAAAGGGCGCAAACTTAACAAGAGGACAAAGAAAGAACTGACACGTTTACCCGAGGCTAGACATACATATTCAATTTTCTTACTAACTTTTACAGATCTCTGGCTGATATTCCACCATTAGCTTAAGTGGACTCATTGTTTATGCCTTAATGTTCCTTTTCCTGACACCTGTATTTCAGCATTCCTTATTTCTGCTTAAGGTACATACAGCACTTCTTTAATCCATTCTATTTTTACAATATAATTCATTCTACTTTCACACACTGATGTTGTAGCCCTGTTGGTCCCAAGGTATTAGAAAGACAATTTGGACCAACTTCTGTTGGTGAAAGAAGCTTTCAAGCTCTGTGCGGTCTTTGACCAGCAGACGTTAGTCCAGTAAAAGATGATCTCACCCACCTTGTCTCGACCACAAAGTTTGTCCAGTAACACTGTAAAAGCATTCAAAATGTTTTATGTGAGCAAGAGTCTTATAGTTAACAAGAGATGGGGTGGCAGCGAGGGGGGGGAACACTCAAGTACTCAGATACACCTCTACCCCAATATAATGCGACCCTATATAACACAGGGGGCGGGGCTACACGCTCCAGTGGATCAAAGCAAGTTAGATGTAACGCGGTTTCACCTATAACACGGTAAGATTTTTTGGCTCCTGAGGACAGCGTTACATTGGGGTAGAGGTGTATTTTAGACAGTTGATTATTTCAAAGACTTTTGCCCAGAGTAAAGACAGCCCAAATTCTCTCCTCCTATTCTAGCCACTCTGCATCACTCAGGTGGCCCCAGGTTGCAGAAACTGGCTCTAACAAGGCTCAATGAGACATCCTGAAGCACAGGGAAGGTCTCAGTTGGTACAAAGTGATCTAGTCCGTTCATGCACCAGCAGTTCAACCCCTATTGTGGTATAGGGATCGAACTGCAGCATGTTGAAGGTGGCCAGAGTGCACCCGCATCATGCCTGTTCTAAACTGGTGTATGGTCAAATTCCATAGCCAGTTTTTGTAAATTAGATTCACCCCTAAAATGCTCTAATTTACAACAATGGCTGGGGGTTAATGCAAATGCATCATGAAACAAAGATGTAATTTATTCCCTGACTGCTTACTCCCCCCTCTCCTGTGCTCAGCATGTGTCAAGTACAGGAGAGAATCTGGGCCTTATTTTTTTGCACATGTGCTAGTCACCCTTGACTTTTACTAGATAATATACTGCTACAATGATAAATGATATATATCATTCAATAAACAATTTTTAAATTAAGGATTCTAAATACAATGAAAAGACAGAAAATTACAAAAATAAAGGTCCGTGTACAACTTGGCTCTGATTTTTTGTGATTTTCTAGTATAAACGTGCCTTTTATTATACAATCACTATTTTTTAATAGGACCATGACCTCATTCTGTGCCCAGGATAGACAGTGCATAGTGAACAAAAGAGATGTTTATGTTGCTTTTTCATTCTCACCATTCAATGTAATTCCTGGGACATGTGCTGCACACTTTCCAAACTCTGCACTGAGAGTGGACTTTACTCTCTTTTATAGGCTTGTCTCTGGTTCTCATTACAGTAGTATTTTCATAAAATATTAATTTATTCTCACAATGCTCTTATGTTAATATCCTTATTTTACAAAGGCAGATTTAAGGCACAGAGTGTTTCAATGACCTGTTCAAGATCACACAGGAAGTCAATGGCAGAGGACCCCATTTCAGTCTTTTAACCACTAAATCATTCTTCCAACCTCCTCCCCCATTCATGACACAGCATACAGCTTCTGCAGTGAATGAGGGAGGAGATGATAGCCTCACTCCCAAGACATCATAGCACAACAGCAAGAAATGAAGTAGGGTGCTGTGGATTCCAGTCCAATCCATTACACATACCTGCTCTGGCCAATGTGTGTATGGCGTGAGGTAGGGAACCCATGGAAAACATTCTCTCATCACGTACGAGTACTGTATCTTCATAAAGATGCACAAGGGGGCAAACCTAAGGTTGCACATGAAATTTTAATTTGGTCACTTCCTGCTTTTATAAAGACAACAGTAGAATACTCTGCAGAGAGGAATATGTGCAACCAGTGAAGCATGAGCGCTGGCTTCTTTCCATGCAAGCCATTCTACGTTACAGGCAAGATTTCCTTCAGGATCCCATCTTTACTTCCTTTGTGAGTGACTTCCATTTGCCATCCTTCCCTGCATACCTTCCTCATCAACAGAAAAGTGATAGAATCCTATCTAGGAACGCACATACAGAACCAGTAGAATGATGGCAGACTAAGCTTTTCATTATAAAATTCAATGCATGCATGTAGAGACCTCAATTTTGACCAATCGCAACCCATAGTTATCTGACCATTGAAAGATTCATCTGACACCTTGGTACTACCTCCCTGTCAAATGTTAAGATACTACTTTGAAACCACTAAGGTATTACAGCTGTTAAAAAACACAACCATGTATAAGGCAACAAGTGTATATTTTTTCCAATCTTTTCATTTTTGAAAATGTCTGAATACTTTCTTCCTAAAGATGTAAGCCATCACTCCTGGGCTGATAAGGAACCTGCCAAATTTCCACCCCAAAGGCAAAAAACTTGAACAATTGAAAATGAAGCCACAGAATGGAACACTTGGGTAACCTTACCTATAGGCACGGGTACAGCCTCTTATGATTACCATAAGAAAGAAATACCATACCACAAAACAGAACGGTTTGTCATTTTAATTGTTACATGAAAAATAATAAATTAAGTCTGGCATTAGGAAAATCTCACTTTTACAAACATGACATTGCAGATATTTCTCAGAAAATTCAATTCATGTATCTATAGATTTATGCCATGGATACTATAGCTGTGATCAATCATATGCAGATTTAAAAAATATATATATATATATATCATTTGTTTTTATTCCAGTCGTAACAGTTTCCATTCCCTGAAAAGTAATTTTAACACACTTTACAAACTTCTGAAGGTTTTTCCTCCTACTGCAAGAAAAGATAAATAACCTTTACAAGCAAACTAACTATAACACAAAAGAGCTTCAAGCATTTAAATCATATGGTAGAGGGCTATTAAACCTTATATATGATGATAGCTTTACACACTGATCAAGCTGTTATATATGCACAGGAAAAAGCAAAAGCAAAACACAATTGAGCCAAAAATTGTAGACTCATTATTAAACAGAAGATTTAATAATTTCAGAATGCAAATATTTAGTGCTAGGCCTCTATTCTGAAAAGGCATCTAACTCAGGTAGATTTTATACACCATGGTAGTCAACTGAAGGCAATGGACCAATGAAGCGATGGAACTTGTGGCTGCTCTGACTTGTACCAGCTGACCATGGTCAAAAAGGAGGTCAGCTGGGGACAGTCAGAGCACAGCATCTCCCAGAATCCCACCACTCCCTCTCCCTGCCCTCTGTAGGAGCTGGACATGACTCTCCAGCAGGGGACTTGTGGATGGGTTCCACTGCCTTTGTACTGCTCAGAAGTGGTAAGAGAATCTGCCTTATGATGCTTGTAACTTGAGATGTGATTCAAGTCTGCATGCGCACACACACACACACACACACACACACACTCACCTAAAAAGAAAAAGGAGAGGAAAACCCCACCAACAACAAAATCAGAGCCATAAATAAGGTTGAAGCCTTTAAAGTTCTAACCATCATTAACACTTACTGAACTCAGGACATGGGGTGCTCAGCACTTTCAGGATCAAGCCCACAGATAGCATTGGTACATGGACTTCAGTGAATTAAGAACGTTTGTTGATTTGCATCTAACGTGATGTCAGCACCTTATATGTCAATCACTCACTCAAAAACATTCCTTTAAAAACAATTAAACCATTCCAAATACTTGATGGAAAAGTCCTCCATAAGCTAGGGAACAGGAGAAAGCGATGGGACAAAATTGATCTGAGAGATTATTCTGTTAGGTGCCTAAATATGGATTTCTGTTCCTAAACTTTAGGCACCCAAATCTGAAACATTTTAGCCTTTAGCTCCAGGCATCATATGCTATTTTCTAATTCTGATTTTCCCTATACTTTAATATTCTTCATGTAATGAGAATGATGA
Source organism: Terrapene triunguis (assembly GCF_002925995.2). NCBI lineage: Eukaryota > Metazoa > Chordata > Testudines > Emydidae > Terrapene > Terrapene triunguis. The sequence goes on along the minus strand of NW_020664439.1, from coordinate 31,595,197 downwards.
TTATCTACTTTTGTAAGAGTATCTGACAATTCCAACTATGAGAGACAAGATGGATCAGGTAATATCTTCTATTGGACCAATTTCTGTTGCTGAGAGAGATACCTCACCCACCTTGTCTCTCTAATATCCTGGGGCTGACACAGCTACAAAACCACTGCATAATTCCAGCTATGTTTATATGAGGTGGCTGTTTGCATGAAACATACAAATCCATTGTTGTTTATATAGGCATATAACACAAAACACATTTTCATAGATACAACTCCATGATAGTTCATGTGTTCCACTGAAAACAATTGTAAAGTCATAATCCTGAAAGAATTAGTCAATAAAGGATTCAGCTGAGGTCATATCTCATTACTGAAATTAAATGATACTCAATCTCTCAATTAATTGTACACATGGAAAATTGCCCCAAATATGAGAGGGCATCTGAATAGATCAGATACATGTTTGTATTTCTTTCAAAACTATAGCAAATTTATTGTCAGTGAAACATTTCCACTCCAACCAATTTTCTCCCACAGAAATAATCAGTTAGCAGTTACTTTGGCTATTTCCAGTACTGAAATTGAACATATTTTATTCATGTTCTTGTTCTGAATTCCTTTCACATATATAAATACAAGGTACAAAAATGTTGCTTCAATATGTCACTTGGGTTGTCAAGTACTAGGTAGTTAAAAATACATAATTGTTCAGCTCTCAAATTTAACTCTTTGGAGTCTGTATGCATTATACATCTATGTTTACATACACTAGATACGACAAGACTGTTCTGAAAGGCAGCCTCACTTTTTGCTGGTGCAATTTTGCTTCTGAAATCAATTGTAAGTACAAATATGAACACATTAATATCTAAATACCAGAGTTTGTCTGCAAATTATACATCCCTGTATATCCCATCCCAGTGATTCAAAGGACCCAGCTAAGTAGAGCTGATGGTCCTCAACCTTATCTGTGGACAGGAGCTAACAATCTGACCTCACATAGGGTAGAGGAAAGACCACCCAAGTGGGAACCAGAGCTATCCAGCCTGACTGCTGCTGGAGGGAATATTCTGAGAGATTCTCCTTCCCAATGACAATTTCTTCAGGGAGGTGAGTGGGGGCAAGAGAAGATATCCCCAATGTCCATCCACCAAGTTTGCTCCTGTCATAGTTGGTGTATACAGGGGCATATGGGGTCAAGTGGCCCTACGTCAGATTTCTGCTTGGCCTTCCGCTCCCCACCCAGGGCCGGCTGCCAGGCTGAATGTGAGTAAGTGAGCAGGAGAATGACAGTGCCCCCTTGCAGGTAATTTGGTGAGGCCAGGAGACTGCGGCGGCCCCAGGCTGGGCTTAGGGTTGAGGGGGTTTGTCCACTGGGGAAGGTGACAGGAGCAGGTTCCCTGTCCAGTGCTCAACCAGAGGGTAGTTGGGCCCAGAAGCATGTGTTCCTCACTCATGTTACCCCAGGAGAGGGTGAGATTGGCTGTCCTAGCCCAGGAAGGTAGTGCTGGAAGTTGCTCCCCGAGAAGACATGTGGGGTGGTCACATTGCTGCCCTCCCCCCCCCCCCAGTATCAAGAGGCACAAGTTGTCTATGGCTCCTAGTGTGAAAAGGAGGTCTCTGCCCTCAAACTGAACATGCCCTTCTTCCCAAATACTTCCCTCCTTCCTCAAAGGCAACTCTCCAAACTAAGACTCTCTTCCCTCAGTCACTGGTTCCTTCCCTAATGATTCCACTTGCTCTCCTCCCCCAAATGCTGCTCTCTTAGGGTACATCTTCACTACCCACCGGATCAGCGGGTAGCAATCGATCTATCGTGTCTCGTCTAGATGTGATAAATCGATCCCCCGAACGTGCTCCCGGTCGATTCCGGAACTCCACCAGGGTGAGAGGTGGAAGCGGAGTCGACGGGGAAGCCGCGGCCACCGATCCCGCGCCGGGAGGATGTGAGGTAAGTCGATCTAAGTCAGTCAACTTCGGCTACGCTGTTCTCGTAGCTGAAGTTGCGTATCTTAGATCGATCCTCCCCCACCCCCAGTGTAGACCAGCCCTTACACTCAGGGAACCTCTCTTCCCTCCCGACACCCACTGGAGAATTACAAAACAAATGTCAACTACCTCTGAGACCACTAGCAGCAAAATATAGTCTACCATGTGTAAAAATAGTTCCTCCAATTGGGAAACAAAAGTTCCTAGAATTTTAGCTTTGAGGAATATTTTACTGTTCTTAATGTTTGAAACAGAAAAGATCAGTTTTACATCTTATGGACTCTATTGTGGTTTTTATTACCATAGGCTTTGGCAGGTAGGGTGCAAAGCAGTTCAAAAAAAGTGCAGCGGCAGGTCCTAAAGGAATTCTAGGCTACCTAATGTAATGCTTTGAATTGGTGCCACATGTGTTCACCATCCATTTTAGCCATGAACTCCTGGACAGTATGGAGGACATTGTCTTACTTCAACCATGCCACTTTGGGGATTTCTGTGCCAACAGTCATGCCATCTCCCTCCCCAACACAAACTCTCACTTCACAAGTGCAAGGACTGTAGAGATTGGCTGTTCTTGCACAGATATACATGTTATGTTCATGGAATACACACACAGCAGTTAGATTAAAAAAAGAACATGCTCCTGCTGCAAGATTACACTAACACTACTTATTTCTTAGAATTCAGACCACCACACAGGAATACAAAACCACACACACACAAAAAGCAGGCTGCTCCCTGAAGCAGAGAGGCACCACTCACTCAACCTTTCCCAGCCTAGGCTTTGACTGGCTGGCTGCTGCTAGATGCAGATAACACTTCCCTACAGAGCTCCCTAACCTGCAAACCAGGAAATCCCCTGAAATTTAACGTGAGAACCTACAATTAACTGTTTTCAAGACACCGCAGTACAAGACAATGGAACAACCTCGCACAAATGCATACTTGCCTCCTTCCTCCTCTTCCCCCTACAGTGAAGATACCAATAGGAAAAAACCCACACCCCTCTTCCTGGACATATTCTGACATCCCAATACCCCTCCCAGCTTAAACACTCAGCATTAAAATAAAACAAATAAAGAAGACAAAACTATCTGTTCAAATGTTGCTAGTAGTGAATTTCCACCAAGAATGTGGCCATCCCAAATAAATGCCAGTGTTACCTTCATACCACAGCCCAAAATAGCGGAATCCCTCTCTATACACACACACACACACACACACACACACACACACACCTATATGTTGGTATCCTTTTGTATGCATGTATATCACTGATGCCTTCCTAAGCTTTTACACTTGGCTGGTAGCCTGAAAAATGGTAGTGTTTAGAGGGTTAAAGTGTCATGGAAAAATTAAAATAGAATACATAAAATTCCTTTGATCTCCACATGCAACACTTTAATGGATTACCTGCTTTTCACAAAAGGGGACCAATTATTTTTCTAGCTATCAGCCATCATAATCTACACAAACTAATAAGATTTCCACTTACAAAATAAACCATCCATTCATCAGTTATTCATTTAGCATGTCTTATCAAGGACTCTGCATCTAATTTTATATGAAATTATGATTCCCTTTTCCAGTGGCCATGATTTGTTGAAGGTACTGCCTTTTAAAGTCAATTATTTCAATTTGATATTGCATGTAAAATGCTAACATTCAATAGATTGCATCTATACTGGTAATTCATGCTGTTGTATTCAATATATAATCCTGTACTGAAGCTAGGGTGACCAGATAGCAAGTGTGAAAAAACAGTACGGGGGGGGAGGTGGCACATATAATTAGACAAAGTCCCTAGTATTGGGATGGTACCAATAACATCAGGATGTCTGCTCACCCGAACTAGGGTGACCAGATGACAAAGATGAAATATCGGGGGGGGGGGGCTGGCGGAGGGAAAAAAAGCTGGCAGCGGCGCAACAAAAAAAGCCGCCAGAGTGTGTCCCCCGCTGCCGCCGCCAGGCAGCACAGCCCAGTCTCCACCCGACTCTATAGTGGCCGCAACAGCTGAGCGTACCCCAGCCCGGAGCTGCCAAGCCCACGTGCTGCGCTAGATCCCCGGGGCAGCCTGGCTCGCTTCCCGGCCGCCCTCCCCACCCGGGCCAGGCCGCTCCGTGAGCCATGGGCACGGCGCAGGAGGCCCAGGCCTGCCTCGCCTTCTACCGGAGGCTCAGACGGAGGGAGCTGCTGCAGGATCTGCGCCCGGCTGTGCTCACCTTCCTGGAGAAGCTGGACTGGAGCAGTTTGCAGTGTGATTGCTGGGGGCCACCCCCTCCCTCCAGGCTTGCGCCGCCATACAGGTGATCAGCACAAGCCTGGGAGGGAGGAGGAATGCGGCGTGCTTGGGGAAGAGGCAGGGCCAGGGCTGGGATGGCGAGAGCCCCTTCAGGCTCTGCCTGTGCGCCGGAGTGGAGGGCAAAATTGCTTGTTTGTCCAGTGTCCCGACCGAACATTGGTTGGAACACGGGACAAACAAGCAAATATCGGAACAGTCCTGATAAAATCAGGACGTCTGGTCACCCTAACCCTAACTGAAGCTAAATTATTCATATGAATTGGAAAAGTTTAGACTGATGTTAGTAGGTGGATATAGAACTAAAACGGAAATATTTATGAACCCTGTGGAATTCACTGAGGCCATCAAGTGTCTGGTTTTGAAAACTGATCTAGGGTCCAAACCAATAAACTCTACCTCCCAGGGAAGTTGAGACAAGTTCTGTGAGTGCAGAGAGGAGGCCTACAGGATCAGGCTCAAAGAAGGTAACAATTACCATCATGACAACTTTCTCCGAAATACGTCCACAAAGATTTAGGTACCTATCGATTGGTGGATTCCCCCCCCAATTTTCAATTTTTCACTGAAATCCACAAGCAAGCTGATACCATGTCTTGCTGGAACTTCTGGGATAATACTTATAGTACTATAACTCTGCTCTGATTTACTGACAGTCATGGAACTCCCAAGCTGCACATGTACAGAGCGTATGTCACACATACATCCATACCCACAGTTTCAGTTTCCAATCCACAGTGAGGACATCTTACCTGGAAATAAGGGTGGGTTTGTGGACAGTAAATTGTATGCAATTAGCATTTAGAATGATATGAGGAGAACAGCAGGCAATTATCCTCTTTAACAGCTGTTAAGTGGTGTTAATTGTCTTACATGGACTATAGTTTCCCAGATTTTATACAGATGATTGAGATCTCAATGTACAAATGAAAAAATATGCTAGGTGAAAAGTAGTAGCAGAAATATTAAAATATATGCATTAAACCAAAATACACATATGAAGAGTAAAAACAGAATTGATGCATTGTACACTTTAGACACAGAAAATGTTGAGTCTTGGGGAAAAAATTCCCGACTGAATTCCCTGTCATAGTAACTCCCTTGACTTCAAAGGAGTCATACAAGGAATGAATTTGGTCCAATATTTGCTGTTTGCCAATTAATGTTTTTATTTTAAACAGTTCCATCCAGTGATGATGGAAACAGCAAATTACGATCCTGCAGATTTACTCACAAAAGCAGTCCCATTGACTGGACCTTAAATTTACATTGAAATGTAACCACCTCGAGGATGAAATACAGTTTCCTTGATATCAGAAAATCAGTAATACAGTGGAGAATGTAGAGAAGAATAACAACCAACTGAAATTTCTGGGAGAATTATTGGAAAATGAAATATATTTGTCCAAATTTAGCCAGGATACGGTTATGTAAAATGTCACAGAACATCTAATCAGTGGCACCTGCAGCTGTATACTTTTTTCAGCCACCTAGCCTGTCAGCAAAATGTGAAAATAAAGTAATATAATATTTTAGAGTTAGAATAAATATTGTCAAATATAATTAATAATGGGCTAATTCAGCCCTGATGCAATGATAGATTTCAATGGGTGTACACTTAGAATGACTTTGGCCCTATGGGTTTTAATTAAATATATTACAAAGAAATGGACTAAAAAAAATAAGAACTTCATATCAGATTTCTCATTTGACAAGGATAATAAAGCCTGTTAGTAGTAGTAGTAGTAGTAGTAGTAGTAGTAATGTATATTGCTCTCTCTTTGTGGAAACATAGCACTATCTTCTGGTTAGAACCCAAGGGAACAATTTTTCATTAAGTATTTCTTTATTATTCAAGCTATTCTATTGGTATCTTCTTTCAGTCTCTTGACAGGGGTCTTTTCAATACATTGTCTTAGTGAAATACCATACAAAACTACTGTAAATGAAAAATAATGTTTCGGGACCTGATGAATTGCCCATTTAAGTTATTGGGAGTATGACAGATATGGCTATTTCCTGCAATATCTTTGGGAGAGCTTATTTAATTAAGTAGCCTTGGAGTCCATTGTATTATAAATGCAAAATTCATGCCTTATCGTGAGATTGTATGTAATTACTCAGCTGGGGGGCAGTGGGGAAGATGTGGCCAGTGTACTCCCTGGGAAGTGTTATGAGCTTTAGAGGACTATTTGAAACAATGGGCCAGACAAGAATGAACTTTTGGGACAAAACAAAGTTAAGTGGGTCTCCCAGGAAATCTCTAGGCAGGGAGATGTATGCAAAGGTATCACTTCTGCTTAAGCAAAAACCCAGACTTTTGCAGCTATGCCCTGAGGAGGGGACCTTTGTCTGCTCTCTCTTCCAGGAATCTAAAGATCAAAGTATGGAGTCATAGAAAGGAGAAAATGACATTCATGGATGTGCTTTTTCTGAGTTAACAGCTGTTCTGTAACAAGAAAAAAACTTCTTGGTGGGGTTTGAAGTCTGATCAACAGCCATATCCCTCACTGGAATTCAGTGGTGATCTCTAGAAAGCTTATTAGCATGTGTGTAGATTCTTTTAGATTTTCACCTTCTCTATAATGCTTTTACCTTAAGAATAAAAGTGCTCACTTACAGGACGGTGTGGCAACTTATAACTGCTGTCAATTATGCGGTTTATAAGCTCTGAGGAGAATGCAGACACAAGCCATTTAGGCAGTCTGGCTTGCTGGGGAAACTCAGTGTAGCTAGGGAACTGTGCAACCTGGAAAAAACCTGGTCAGGAGGTACAGAGATATGCATCTCCGCCCAAGAGAGGTAATAGCTGAGGAGCCAGGAGCCTAAAAATAGGACCCTGGAGATAGGTACAGTTGTTGTGAATTATGACAGGGAGCCTTCCAACAAGCTTTGAATCAGTCCCTTAAATTGTGAAAACCCAAGTGGCAGTTCCCCTACACTATCCCATCAGGAAGGCTGGGTTTGTTACCAATGGAAAAGGGGTCCATCCCCAAACTTAGGTGATATATAGGAGGCCAGTTCACCTGCACACCATTACCTTGTGGGCTGATTCTCTAGTGCTTAGGGCCAGTTAGATGTAAAGTGGGTGGAATTTGGCCCAGGATCAGTAGAAGAGAGTGTGCAAGACTGGGCCTTTGATATGATTCATTCATACAGAGAAGAGAAAGACATCTGATGGAAAGGCAGGGAAACACAGCTGTACCCCAGTGGAAATCAGGAAGGAACAACAGGATTGAGGGCTTTTGTTAACAGAACAAGATGGAGATTCTCTCCCCTACCCAGTTAGCATGTTATTTCATAAACCAAGTGATTGGCTTGATCCTGCTTATCTACATTCACAGATACAGAGTGGCTGACTGCACATTGATACCTCCAGACATTGCAGCAGTGTTGTTTTGTTTTCTACTTAGTTTTATTCATGAATGTTTTACATATTTAAAAATTTTAACATTAAGGGCCAGATCCTCAGCAGCAGCAAAATTTTTTTCCCTGAGTTTCTAGTTTTAGAGGCTTTTTGGTGACTATTTGAATGATAAAAGTGAACTTGCAATACATTAAGGTGAAAAAAGCTATGCAAGAGTTGTACATCTGCTGTCTTCATCATACCTGGCCTAAAGACAAATGCTAGCTTTTTTTATTTTGGTTTGGCATGGGAACCCCAATATTTAATATTGCAAAATTCATATGGTAAAGAAAATCCGCATTCATAATTATATACTACTGCACAGATAAACAATGACCATGCAGGCTACTGTCAATCTAAATGGAGTTCTTTTGTTTCTGTGAGTATTGTCTCCAGGGTATAATATGTGTTTTATTCTCCTTAAATCTTTGTCACTGTTTTACTAAAGGTTAAACAGACCATGAGCATGTTTTTTCTTTGATTCAATGTGAAATGAATAAACTCTTGCTAACATTACTGTAGCCCTATTAAATGGAAGGAAGGGGGGGTCTCTGATAATGCAAAGATAAATCTTTGAGTACAAAAGAATTTCATGCCATAGCATGTAATAATTTATGTACCTAGGGCTGAGCTTTGTAGTAAAGTTTTGTGATCTCAAATTATTCCACCATGGTTTCTATTGAGCAAGTAAATCTGTGACTAATTGTTTTTAAAATCAGATTTGTAATAGGTGTCTCTGATACTGCTCGTACATTTTCAATTATGTAGGTTACTGTGATTTTTTCACATAACCACCACCTTTAAAGTAGTTGTAAGAAACCATTACATTTCTTTATGGAATTAGGTAGATGAAACTACAATAGCCTCTATCCAAAACACAGGCACATGTCACGATCCAGAAGACAAGAGACACATTTGGGTGGACACGTTGTGCTTGGTAATCGGGGCGGCTCCAGGCACCAGCGCAACAAGCGTGTGCCTGGGTCAGCAAGCCGCGGGGGGCGGCCTGCCGGTCACTGTGAGGGCGACAGGCAGGTGACTTTTGGCAGCATGTCTGCGGGAGGTCCGCCGTTCCCGCGGCTTTGGCGGCGGGGACGCTGATGGCACGGCACTGGCGGACCTCCGGCAGGCATGCTGCTGAATCTGCGTGACCAGCACCGCCGAAAGCCACCTGCCTGCTGTGCTGGGGGCAGCAAAAAAAAAAAAAAAAAAAAAAAAAAAAAAAAAAAAGTGTG